>NW_024882371.1:0-311441 GCF_019059575.1 Amphibalanus amphitrite
TCTAAGCGTTCTAACGCGTCTGGTTAGTGACGGTGCCAGTCAGACGGACAGCAAGCGACCCCGACTGCGGCCTAGTCTGCTGATGGTGATGAGAGTGCTGTGGTGCCAGAGCAGGATGTGAAAGAGGTGGAGAGGCTGGCCGGAACGTACGGAGTACGGTGTATCGAACGAAGTGGAGGCGGTCATGGGCGACAGTGGCGCTCCTGTGGTGGAGCGGGTGAAGTGCAAGTTAAAGGGAAAGGCGACAGGCGGCGGTGGTGACGCTAGGTCTTCGCAGGCGCCTCCTGAGGCAGCTAGCTGTGATTCTGTTTCGTCTGAAGCTACCTTGGAGCCGGACGAAGCTCGGCTGGCGGAGCTCCGCGCGCAGCTGCAGCATGTGGTCAGCAGCCGGCTCTGGCACGGCCCGTGAGCAGCTGCTGGAGCGGCTGCGGTCCGAGCTGCTGGCGCGGGCCGCCCTAGCTGGGTATCCGACTCCTGCTGCTGGCCGACACAGAGACCCGGCTGGCCGTCTCGCTCCTCTCCGGGCTGGCCGGCGGCCGTGGCGCGCACGCGCACCAGCAGACAGCTCTGGCCGACCGGCGCCACGGCGAGCGACTGCTGGTGCTGCGTCCACTTCGAGAGCTCTCCTCCAAACAGGTAGCTCTCTTCGCCCATCACTGCCGCGTGCAGTACGTGCCAGGGGTTGGACCGGACACGATGGCTCCGGCGAGTGCTAGCATCGGCCGAGCAACGGAAGAGTTTGTACTTGGTCTCCAGGCTAGTTTTCCGGCTACTGTTTCCACGGTGTACCGAACTGGTACAAAGCTCTCAGCGGTGGGTGCGATGATGGAAGACTGTGCCCTCTGCCGTCTGCCTCTGGACACCAGCGGAGGAGCAGCGTCCGCACTCCAGGCCACGCGCTTCTCTCAGATGGTGTCCTCTTCGGGACCGGACCGGTTTCAGTATGACCAGCACTCGGCCGACACGGCAGCAGGGGACGCTAGGGCGACTGTGCTGCCGCCTGCGGCGAAGAATGGAAGCTGTGGTACTGATACTCCACGCTGTGTGGAGTCGGGCGGTGGCTGCTGTGGCGGTAGCGGGGCGGGATGCGGGTCGGCGCAGACTGTCTCTAGGAAGCCGTCGCGGGAGGAGTTGCTGGAGAGGCTGTGTTACGGCTGCCAGCTGGTGATGAAGGACATGAAGGAGGTGGATAACATGCCGGCCTTTGTGACGGAGGAGGTGGCCGCTCGCACCCGCAGGGAGAACATGAGGAAGGAGATACAGGACTTCCTTATCGAGGATAGCTGATGTGTGTGCCTTGTGCTTTCTTTTAGGAGTTTGGTGTTGTTAGCCTATTGAAGCGTCCATGCATATGTTGAGTGGACTTGAAGTGTTCCCAAACACTGTTTCGATTTTGCACCACTGCGTCCATTTGGGAATGTGTGTTGCATGACTTTTGCAGAGCCATTTTGCAGGTCTGAAACATTTTATGTGAGTTACTGCTAATATTTTTGAACGTGAAATCATTTTGGCACGGCTATAATGTGCTGAAGTGTATTGAATATATTTTGCGTGCAGATGTATGTCTGTTTTGTTTTGGTTCACGCATTATAACTAACGCAGCCGTTTTCTTCAGTGGTTTCGATGCCTCGGGTGATTAATTTTGTACTCAATCAGTGCTTTTAGTTATTTCCAGCAACTGAAAACGACGCAGAGGATTGGTGTGCGGCCATGGCTGAGCAGGGGCATGAATGAGTCGTTGACAAATGTCATCTCCACTCCGTCCGTAGGCATCCTGTTGCGATCGTAACACCCATGGAAACAAAACTATCAAAGGATCCGTTAGAGTTATGAAATGAAAACCGTAGCAGGATGACGCAAGTACGAGCATACGAGCCTACCTCGTATGCTTTTCTTTTTATTAATGTGTTTCTAAACGGTGTTTTGGAGGCTAGGCGTTCTGAAAGTTTGTCAATGTTCTCATTATGGTCTGCGAACGTAACAATTCGGTATTTTCAACAAATCGCTTATGACTACGCTTGTATTACTCGCCAATCTCGTCATCTTCAGGCATCTCCCCCCCCCCCCCCACTGATCCACACCTTATACCGTCTCAGCGGAATTGAAGTCATCACCCATCACCGCTGACAGCTGAAAAGCGGAGTGTCTGGCGCCGCCGTGGCTGAAATGACCGACAGACATGACACTTGGCTCATTCTGCCCACGCGCCGACACGTTTTTATCAGCGTGGATACATTAATTCTCGCTGGAGCGCCACGCTGGCCCACATGCTGTCTGTCAATCTTAGCTGCGTAAGGAACTATCTCAGCCTTTTTATCTTTCCGCTGGGGAGAATCGACATCAGCTGTCATGATTGTACAGAGATCCAGGCGCTAGGACATCCTGTCTGGATGGGACAGACCAAACATGTCTGGACATCAAGGAAAGGGGAACTGGAGTGGGGGTGAGATTTTGGGGGACGCCGGGTAGTTTGTGTGAATGAGCAACTGCATTCTCTAGGCTACTCCCCTGGTGGTTCTGTAGTCTATTTCTTTGGTGGGAGACGTAAATGGAAATTATGTATGCTTTTAAGCGGATTTCATGTAGCTCATTGCCCATCAAAGATTGCCTACATATACTCGCAGCCGCCTCTTGCCCAGGGCCAGCTCATGCCGTGCAACTGTGTCTGCTGCGCTGATTGCCCACCGCGACAGAATGTTTCGCCGACTGGTATTTTTGTCGTCTGTTTACGGCGACGTTACACGGTACACCCCACCGGCGACTAGCGGACACTGACCGCGTCCCCCTCTGCTCTCGCTCATCCCGCTCGCCCCTCTTCCTCGGGAAGCATCCCCTCGTAAACAGCAACTGGCGCGGCACCGGTGGTGGCGGTGCCGTAAAAACAGACGGGTCACCCTGCTACGGCTCCCGTTCGGCAGAGGGGGGAGAGCAGGGGTGTGCGGAGGTGGCCCGGGGGTCAGTAACCCTTTTGGTAGGGGAGGGAGCTAGGTAGCTGGAAGATGAACCATTGCTGCCCTGAGAGAAATTCTGGCACTTTGGCCTGGCTAAAGAAACTTATGGATTACGAGAGAGTAATGTAAAATGTGTTTTTCTCTCTTGTCCACATTTTCCACCATTTTTTCGTGTCTGGTTCCTGCCCACCCATGAATACCAATTCTGGCGGCTATGATAAATCATATTGTACTTGATTGGCTTCCATTGTTCATCAGGTTTTCACGTCATTGATACTTTTATGATAAGGTCAAAAACCTCGTTGAACCAGATACAATTTACACATTTCGCCACCACAGAAATATCGTTGTCATCCCCTTATCCGCACCATCTCTCGTCGCAACTTGGATCGATGCGCTGGTGGCGCGTTGTGTTGACTTTCGCTCAGTGTCCTATTTTTCAGCACAGGAGAAAAACCGTCGACGGGTCGCCAACACAAACGCGCGATAGCGTCAGAACAGTCGGTGGCGAGTAGCGACGCGTCGGTGGCGGAACGGCGCGGCTGCCGGCCGGTGCGCCGAGTTCAACGCATCGGCCCGCTGCCGGTGTCCATCGAGAAATCGGGCCCGATGGTGATTAGAAGGCGGCAGGCGCTCCGTTTTTACTGTATCCGCGTCTGTAGAAATATGGACGTCTCGGCTGTTGCACAGAACATCAACCGGTATTTTACCAGTGGATTCTCAGTGAGCCCACGCCCCACCCTCGCACGCATCTCATCTCCAGTCGTCCCAGCGATAGCCCGCAGGCTATTTTGGCGCAGTGAGCGACCCAGAGAGACCTCCAGACATCGTCCAGGCGTGCCAGGCTCTGCAGTCTGCCCCCGCCCCCGCCCCCGCCCAGCGGATACTTGTCTGACGCCCACGGCGACCAAGGCGTGCCCGCCCGCCACCGAATGACACGGTGAGCCGACCCAGGACGCCGGAGGGCAGCACCCGTCAGAAGAAAAAGAACGCCGAGGTAGTCTCTAACGAACTTTTACGACGGCGGAATGCTATGCTGTAAAAGATAAGCTGGTATGAACGTTGCATGCATGTATGCTTTTGTCACGGAATGAAGTGTCTGGTCCGATGGTTTTAATTTCTTTCCCAAAAATGTCCAAATGTTGAGGAAGCCGAAACTTCACCATGGATCCAGCAAATGACCGATATGGTCAAAGTCACGTTTACCTAAAATATTATAAACAAGTGTATAAAATAGGTCTTTATCATGCATCGCAACTGTGACAGTGATTTTCATTTTTGGCAACCGTCCCAACTTTCACGTCCATTCCGCTGTATGACCATTGACCATGGCCAGTGGCTACCAACTGGCCAGAGACGGTGTTAAAAACGGCGATTTTCCTTCCTGATCATTGGCTCGTAGGTGATTCCCGTTTGGTGATGTACCCGACTGCCAGTACCAGTACCACTGGTGTGTGGAGGATGAGCCATGGCTCCGGCCCCGGGTGCATACCGGCGTCGTGGAACCACGCCACGGGAGCGGGACTCCACCGCGACGGTCCAGACAGGACGGTCCACGGGGAGGGACGGATGATCTGAGCCGGACACAGGATCGTGGGAATGGGAAGGAGGGAGGGGAGCGGGCAGACAATGCAGGCGCAGTAGGCGGGTTCGAATAAGTCGAACGTATGAAATATTTGTGGCAGTGCTGGTGCATGGGAGTTTTAAGATCTTCCGCGCCATTAATTATCTACATTCAATACTATGAAGACCTTTTTAGATAAGCCGAAGTTCTCACCTATACTTATAGGTACCTATAATCAGGGATGCGGAGCCGGAGCCGGAGCCGGAGCCGCCGGAGCCGGCATATTTTGCCCGGAGCCGGAGCCGGAGCCGGAGCCGTGAAACAATATAGCCCGGAGCCGGAGCCGGAGCCGTCAAAAAAGGGGGCGACTCCGGCTCCTTTTCTTAAGAGGAAGCAATTATTTACCTAGTTCGGTTTGACAGTACAAGGCGTAAAACAATCTGGTATTCAAAATAGCCTTGTTATACAAA
The DNA here is from genome assembly GCF_019059575.1 of Amphibalanus amphitrite. Taxonomy (NCBI): domain Eukaryota; kingdom Metazoa; phylum Arthropoda; class Thecostraca; order Balanomorpha; family Balanidae; genus Amphibalanus; species Amphibalanus amphitrite. The sequence goes on from NW_024882371.1 coordinate 4,986, forward strand.
TACAGAAGCAACGTGTACCAATCCCATCGCCTTTTTTCTTCCACCCGTATTTAATTGATCGCATAGGGGATGTACTGAGTAGAAGCCGGAGCCGGAGCCGCCGGAGCCGGATCATTTTACTCGGAGCCGGAGCCGGAGCCGGAGCCGCCATGACATTACACCCGGAGCCGGAGCCGGAGCCGGAACCGATTTTTTTCTCCGCAGCCGGAGCCGGAGCCGGAGCCGTCAGAAATTTCCACAGCTCCGCATCCCTGCCTATAATGGTTAGTCTGCAGAGATAAAAAAAAATCGAACGATGATAACCCGGCGCTCATCTCAAATAACTTTATTTGAATCAAACGTTTCTGTATAACATAAATCTTTATCTGCACACACATTTCCATAACAAAAATACCTTGATGCGTTATCTCACGGTGACAAATTATACAAAATGGCCGTGGGATGCTCCGAGCCTAACGCTGGAAAGGCATGTGTTACGTCCCCTCCTTGGGAGAATGCCGGTTCTATCCCAACTATGCAGAGGTCAGACGCCCGTTCTGATGGATGAGACCAGTGCAGTCCGCGGCGGACAGGGGAGGGCAGCGCCCCTCCCCTCCCCCCAACAGGACGCTCCCAGGCCATATAGCGTCACCTTTGTGTCTTCAGCCGGGCGAACAGAGACGAAAAGTGCCGCACATTCCGCGTCACCTGTTGACAGAGGAAATTCCACTGGTGTCGTTGGAAAAGTTGCCTTTTATAAAGCCTGAGCCAGGTTCGAGTGTTGATTTTATCATCGGTGGAATTTTAGCTCAAAAGACGGCCGCCGTAGAGTGACCGATGGTGACCCTGGGGTCTGGACGACGCCATTTTCTGCTTACGTCACGTTCCAGAAAGAAGGGAGATGCATGTCAGTAGTTGATTCATGATTGTTACATACTTATTTAGACAGAAGAAGCCAGCTTGACTACTTACGTTCACCTTGCCAATTGATTTACCTACGTCATCTTGCATAATATTTCAATGATCGGGACGGAATATCAACTAATGCTTACTACTAGGCATTGCAGGCAGAACGGAAGAAGTTAAGATTCTTATTCTGAAAGAAACTCCATGGGATGCCGATCTCAGCTCCTGTCCGTCCGCGTTCCCGGCGGCTTTGTTCGGTGGCGCCGCTCCCCTGTGGCCCCCGAGTGGCCCGGATGCTAACGTTAATGGCCGAGATGGACGCCGTCGGACGGCGATGACGGATCGGCAGCCGCTGACGCGATGACGCGATGACGGGATGACGCACCCCTGCAGATGAGAGCCTGCCCGAGGCGGCGCGACTCAGTGGCCAGCACTAAGAACAAGCCCCTGGTGTCTCCAGTCCTGATGCAGCCGTACCTTGAACGGAACTGTACAGTCTGTCTTAAAAGTACCGCGCAAAGTGACGGTGGATCCATCAAGCCTGACTGAGGAAGGGGCTGCTATAATTTGAAAGTCACCGAACCAATTGACCTAGGGAATGGACGAGGATGTGAATTGCTTCAGTGACTCAAATTAAGTAGGCCCTTCCTCGGTCAGGCATGATGGATCCACCGTCACTTTGCGCGGTACTTTTAAGACAGACTGTACTGTGTGAATGATCTCTCTCTCTCTCTCTCTCTCTCTCTCTCTCTCTCTCTCTCTCTCTCTCTCTCTCTCTCTCTCTCTCTCTCTCTCTCTCTCTCTCTCTCTCTCTCTCTCCTCTCTCTCTCTCTCTCTCTCTCTCTCTCTCTCTCTCTCTCTCTCTCTCTCTCTCTCTCTCTCTCTCTCTCTCTCTCTCTCTCTCTCTCTCTCTCTCTCTCTCTCTCTCTCTCTCTCTCTCCCTGACATTCCCATTTTCTCAATGTTCGTGCCTTTTAGCTCTTTTCATCTCGTCAAACATCAACCACTATACAACACGCAATTCACATTTTACTCCTACATCGGTTCCATTGGCCACCCACCTCACACCCCTCCCCTCTCCTCCCCTCCCCACATCCTGACCGGTCACTGCCACCCCCACCACCACCATAATGCCCCGCGGCGATGTCCTGGCACGCTGTGGTGGCGAGCGGCGGTGGTCGGCCGGTCAGTGCTTCTCGGATTACTGCGAGAGCGGAAGCGCACGGGACAACAATGCGCCGCCGTTTCCTCTGGACAGGCACCAGGCACCCGCCGCCACCTCCGGCGGGCGGTGGCGGCGGTATTCGATACCCGTGGCGACCGGGCCCGGTCACAGGTCCGGTGGGCTGGGGGAGGGGAGGGGAGGGGAGGGGAGGGGGTTGCAGGTGGTTGACTGACCGGGGCAGGTGGGGAGTTTGCGTTGTGTGTTGAGCATTTGAAAAGATGTTTTGAAAAATGAATTTTATTGATGAATTTAATTTGAAAAGAATTATGAATTATTTAATAGTTAATACAGTTTATCATTCGATGCAATTGGCCTTTCACTTAAGAACATTGCAAAGGGACATCGAAAGTCGTAGCCAGGTATGGCCACTGAACGAAGTACGTACTCTTTGTGCACTTTATTCCTTAAACATTCTAATAATCTTCCCAAAAAAACTTTTTTTGTGTAGAACGACCATTAACTTTTTACCTTGCGTCGCACAAACATCCACCATTCCAACAATCCCCTCCCCATCCCCATACAGCAGCCACCACCACCCATAAACTTCAAACGGCCCGTGCCGTGACCAGCGGCTCTGAGCATCGCGCAGCTGTTGTGCCGTCGTAACTAACCCGGCGACAGGCACCGACGGCTGGTGCCCGTCCGTTTCCGATGGCGCACGTGTCACGTTTGACTCATGAGCGGCACAAATGTCCGCCACACGTGTGGGATGCATGTTGCAGCAGTGTCGAAGTGCTGCAGCCGGTGACATGATGCAGGGAGGGAGACGGTCGGGTATGATGCAGGTTGTGCGATGCATGAGATTACAGCAGATGTGATGCACAGGTTTGATTTAGCAGTGGTAACGGCTTGCAGGCGTCTGCTGGTCCCAGACTGGCAAGTCAAACAGAAAGTCAAGCGGTTGAGCCTCACTCACCGCTATGATGTTTAGATAGAATATGGCCTGGGATAGATTACAGATCATAGGCTAGACTGACCGGTCAGTTACACATAATTGGTCGGACACTCTGAAAATGAACAGCAGCGATTGATCGGATGGATCACGGAGATGGAGGCGTCTCGAACGTCTAATGCAACCACGGTTCATGTGGCAGTGGCGGCGCCACGAATTTTCGCCAGTGGGGGCAAGCTTGAGGTGATCAGACTGTTGTCTGATACGCCAATCTGCCAAAATCCATGAGCACCTTGCCCCTAGTTAGATGTTGCCATTCAAAATTATTATGGTTTCAGGTTTAATGCATACGTATTGAGCTTAGCCATTAACCCTCGCGGGCCCGGAGGGGGGGGGGGCGTTTTCGTCTCCCCCTGGCGAATAGGTATTTGCGATAGGTACCTCACGAACGCTTAGGGATAGAAAGACCAAACTTGTTGTACCTTATTTCCCATTAATTTGACATCTTTTGAAGCAAAAAAATTGGACCTAGCCTCCTTGATTACGTCTCAGGGCCGATTTTTCTAGACCCCTGCACGGCAAACTTCAGCGTCACAGACGTGAACTTCAGCTAGCTGCCAAAAATAGTATTAGAAATAAAATAAAGACAAATTACGAGCACGGTTGTGTAGCATTTGACCTAGAAAAAATACTTAAGAAACTTTGACGACCTGAGGTCAGAGGTCAGGTCAACGACCCCGAACTGGGGCTTTAGTTTTTTTCGCAAATAACTTCAACAAAAATGGTCCTAGAGCTACGGCAAAGGTACCTTCGCATTCGCCTTGTCAAGCCACGTCGAATGACATATATATTGTTTGGGAACGGTCAGGTTTTACGTTGACCTCAACACTCATGTGACCTCGAATGACCTTTGGTTGACTTTGACACATGAAAGGTGTCGTTTGTGATGATTTCGTAGCCGCTGATCACGATTCTGGCATCCATTTTGCTCTAAGCATTCATTTAGAGTCTCGGGATGGCAAAACATGTCATATTTATTATGCCTGACTTGAATAAGTGAAATAGCCTCTAGCAAGGATACTCTCTTGTGGCTTTGACCTTGAGTTGTAGCAGCCTTCTATCGTAAGGTAAAGCACAAAATACAAATAGGGGTCCGCTAAGCTTCAAAACATCTCGGAATTTAGTATGCAAGATTTAAGAAAAGGTGGCAAAGTTTGTGGTCAATTTTGAGCATGACCGTGACCTTGAACTTGAATGTTATGCACATCATCGGAATCTCCAGACTCTCTTCTTTCGTTAAACATCCATTTTAGCCGGTTTCATGCATCATGCCGTCCTCTGGACCACAAAAGATGTTTGATACCACTACAAAGTGCCGGTTTTTGCCTTTGACCTTGACTTCTGACCTTGAAAATTGGCTTGAGGTAAAAAAGTTTCGATGCTTTAGAATCTTCTCGTAGATACCTTTCGTTTGGTACCATTTTTGTTTCCGTAGCTGCCTTATTTACGGAGTTAGACAAGTGTAGGGGGGGGGGGTACCCCGGACTGCGGTGGTTGGGATTACCCCCCGGGCCCGGCCGGCTTAAGGTCGCGAGTAAATAAAACTATAAAACCAGTAAAACGCCTTTTGGGCGACCAACGGAGCGAGCGAGAGGATGGGCCTTGCACGTGCGAAATTGCGAGGGGGTACCTCCAACTAACTTTTGCACTGTGACTGCACTCTACTAACCGGTCTTTAGCGATGTGCCAAATTTCAGCGCAATCGACCTAGCCGTTCTCGAGATCTGGAAGCGGCACACTGCACGTGCGCAGGGGGCGTCGAAGTCTAGTAGGAAAATCTGGCAATCCCCGGCGTGACGTAACGTCGGGGATGACCGACGGCACCTTGCACTGAAAGATACGGCAGAACGGCTATTTTTGAAAAATGATTAAAAATACTTTTGTGCTGCTATGACACATAAAATGCTTATCAGCATGTTCCTCATCATGTGATAAAGCTATATCCGTGGTCGAAAATAGCTGAGCCCCTCCCAATTTCCAACCACCGACCTCATAAGCAAAGGATGTAAGCGTAATCCTCAAGGGCGACTTTCCTATACATCTCCGTACATATGCGTCCTTATGGAAATCGGTAGTGTGGCGATTGGCGACGCGCGCGACATCTGTGTGGCGACCAAGTGGCGACTGTGGCGACACCTGGTGGCTGCTTTTCTGCTGTATGTAGGTATTGGGGTTTTGCCAGATATGGTTCCTACTGCTACACCACTATGTTGACCCAATACTAGAAAGTTATTTTGCCAGTAAAAGGCAAGCAAATTGAAAGTCAATTTATAAAATTGCTTATAAATGATAAAGGGAAAATAATAAAGAAGTTTAGATTGAATAGTTATTTAAATATACAACCGTGAAACTTTATTTTGGTAGGTTTAGTTGAAATTAGTCCGTGCAACCTTGTATTTAGGGCCTTGCACGTGCGCACGTGCAAGCGGGGTCCAAACTGACTTTTGCACGGCACCCTACTAACTGGTCCCCAACCGTGTACCAAATTTGAGCGCAATCAGCCCAGCCGTTCTCGAGATCTGGGAGCGCCCCCTGCACGTGCGCACGTGCTGTAGCACCCCAACCTTAACACATGCAGATGAATTAGCTGATGGAGACCTAACTGTGTACCGAGTTTCAATTCAATCGGCACAACCGTTGTGCCGTTATTGAGGTTGCAATTTTGGGGGTTCTTAAAAAATGTCCAACTTTACCACGCGCCACGTGCGGTGGTTGGCAAGAACGCATGGTGGCCATCACACCACAGAACTTTTACGTCCAAGTGACATTCAGTAAAGAAGACCGCTTGTCAATCGGATGTCCCGTTCCTAAGATATTAGCTTTTGAAGAGCGTCCCCACGGCCGGCCGGCCGGCCGCTCATACTCAAGATTTTCCCTTAATCCAGTATGAGACTCCGCTCGCTTCGCTCGCTCCGTAACTAGATTGCGAGACACAAAGACCTGTGAAAACGTTATGTCGCTCGTTGAGATGTAAAATGGTGTATTCCTCAAAACAATAGTCAGTACGTACCTAGAACTAGGTACTGACTAGGTACTGAACTAGGTAAAAGAGAACTTTCCCTTTTCCCGTAGGCGTAGTACGTATATCAATATGTGCGATTCTCTCACACACGATTGATATACCAGAATAAGCTCCATTAGGGTGACCCACATACATTTCCAAATAACCCGGATATATACATACCTATCACATGGCAGCCTTCTGGTGGATCAAAATGAGTAGAAGAATGAGTGGGAGTAGGAGATATGCAACAGACGGTCTGAGAACGAACTTTCTGCTGATGCACTTGATACGGGGACCGTCAAAAACAAGCGTACTATTATAACCGCCTATCATGAATGTTGCGCCGGTCTTCTGTTCCCTTTTCCACATCAGCCAATTTTTGTGGGGGCAAAAACATAGTCTTGCCCCCACGGCCTCCTGTCAGTGGGGGCAGTCTGCCCCCACTGCCCCCACGGTGGCGCCGCCCTTGTCATGTGGTACGGGTGGACGGTTTGAGCGGCCTGGACAGACGCTTCGGGCTGGCTATCCCGGCTCGTAGCTCGCCGGCGGTGACGCCAGATCGGCAGACCAGCGGCGGAAACAAATCACAGGTCTGGCCAGAACTCCTCCACGTCTGGCCAGACCCGTCTGGGCTGTCCGCCCGACCCGGCTCGGCTTAGCTCCAGATGATGAATTGGCGGCGGCTGGTGCGGCTAGAGGAGCAGTACACATGGGAAGCACAGTGCACAAATCGTGAGATAGCACAATGTCGCGAGACAAAGAGAGTTACCGCAGACATAGTTCTTCCGGAAAGTAAAATGAGCTAGTGCATCACACATGGGGTCACGCAACTTGAAAGCCTTGCGAGACAGCTAAGGGAAGGATGGGTGGTTTTGTGAGAGAAGGTGCAAATACTAAATAAATTGCTCAAGCGATTGGTCCAAGTAATTATCTATTAACCCGCGCCCAGATGGGGTCCGCCGAGCAACGCGGTCTGATGGGGGGGGGGCCATTTTGGCCCCCCCCCTCAGATCTCGAGAACCACGCAACATAGCGACAAGCGGTAAACGGTGTTGGATAGCCCCAACGGGGAACTACCTTGTGACCCAATTTCATTGACCTCGGTCAAACCGATGACGTCACAGGTCAGGTCAAAGGTCGAATTTTCACCGTTTACAGGCATTTCAAGAAATGCGCTGTAAAATCGTGTAAAATGCATTTCATTGAAAATCATCGATGGGGAAATGTTCTTCAAACACATATTTTGCTATTTGAGGTCACTGATACCAGGTCAGGTCACAGAGGTCAGGTCACTGGGGGGTCACAATATGAAAGTGTCGTGTGATACATGTTTTATGGTCCATTTTACATGACAAATGCGATTATGTGGGTCAGACAGACTTTAGGGCCAGCTTAGGTCACGTTTTGGTCAAGGTCAGGTCAAGGTCAGGTCAAGGTCAGGTCAAATTAGGTCAAATTTCAAAGTTGATATTTTTGCATAAAATGGGTATCGATTCGATGCAGCTCGTCACGGGGAGTTCAATGGTGGTCTCCGTTTTTCGCTACGAGGTCTAGAATTGCTAAAAATTGAGTTCAAAAATTTGACGTCATCAATTTTTAACAGTTTTTTCGCTATAACTTGGCCAAAAAAAGAGGTATCGATCTAAAATTTGGTATGTATATGGAAGAGCGCAGGGACTATCACATATATTCCGTTTTTTTCGAAATTCGAAAAATTTTTGAAATTTTTTTGAGTTTTTCTAAAAAAATCAATTTTTTTGATTTTTGGGGGTCAAAATCCCAAAATTTCGAAAATCCGAGATAGCAGTTTTGTAGCGCCGTCTTTTCTCTACACAACCACATAAAGAACTTTAAAATTGCTTGTTAACTGTAGAATTGGTGAGCGTTTCAAGATGTCATGTTTTTTGCTCATTTTTACACGAACATGACCTCAGTTTGACCTCAATAACTCCTGACCTGAGGTGACCTGTGACTTGAAATTTTGTGTGAAGGTGTCAAATTGATGCCCGGTAAGGTACCCAAAATTTGGCGGCGCTGCGCGCCGCCGTTTTCTCGCTATTTAAGGAAAACCACAGGGGGGGGGCCAAAATGGCCCCCCCATCAGGGCGCGGGTTAAGTAGGTAAGTAATCCAAGTAATTATTAATTGAAGTTCAAGAATTAACAAGACATTTATCCAAGGAAGATTTCCGTAGCAATGGCGGCCACGTGGCCGGCAAGTGACCGGCGCCGAATTGGGTGCCGACTCGGCGGGCCGGCGCCGGCCATTGGCTATCCGGTGGTCAGTCTGCTGGCCGCTCGGCGTTCATTGGCCGGCAGCCAGAAGGGGCGGGGCCACGCCGACGGTGGGCATTGGTCAGCGGATGGCTCTGAGACGGGAGTGGGCAGTTTGGGTGTATTGCAATGCTCCGCCTGTGAGATGGGAAGCTGGCTAGCCCGTTGAAGTGTAAATTTGTATCATCAGCTAGCTGAATCTGCTTACAGTCGTGCTGAAGGCTTGTTCTAATCGCTATTTCACATTCCTTTTGCATTCAAGGAGACGCAGTTCAACAGATTTACGAATATGTTACCATCCTGATCCACTTTACTGTGCATAGTTCGATACAAAATTCCTTCATCCTCGACGAGTTCGCCAAACAAATTTAATATTCCGATGAAGCATCAACACTCAACAGGTAACAGCTGTGCATTTCAATTGCCTCCCGGCTCCCAGTCTTACCACAAACCCGCCACAGGTCAGGCCAGCGTCACAGACCCTTACATTGACCTTGCAGCGGGGTCGACTGTGCCGCCTCCCCTGCGTGCCTGTTTGTCACGAAACAGACAGGAAATTACGAAAGAAATGCGTCGCTGGGGAAAACAGACGCGGCGCACAGCCTCACCGCCACTGAAGGCCACCCAGTCTCGTTATACGAATGAAATGCCGCTCGCGGCTAAAGAGTGGAGGGTGATTACTAAATTCTTGCTGGCATGCACTTAGTTGGAATACAAAAGTCCTGTGTCAGCACGCATTTCACGCTTATTCTTCAACAAGTATAAAGCTCCTCCTTTCCTTATATAGTACGTATTCCCCAAATGCAGGTAAGTACTTTGATCGCTACATTACTTGATGCAATTAGAATGTTGTGTCTCGTTATGCCTGTAGGGGAGAGCGGGGTGAGTTGTATCATGTCCAAGTTGTATCAGGGCGAATTGTGCCAAACTTATCCAATAGATAGCGCTCGTGACACGACCAGCCGACGAGGTTTTCCGGGCGCCATGTTTCCCTGTTCTGTCGTGTGGCTGGGTGGACGCGTCTCGAGGTGAGAGCCGATTTTATGTTTTTTTAATGTCATTCTAAAAAAATAAGTTGCAGGAAAATGTGTGTTTTGGGCATTTAGATGTGCACGAATTTGAAAGATCTCCGTAGCGGTGGTGAGGGTAGGTTCTAAGGCTGCGTGAGTGAAAATGGATTTCTCCAGGTGTCCGCTGTTTTTGAGCACGAGGATGTTTTTTTCCAAGATGGCGGCGAGGTACATGTTGTATCAGAGCCGGGTGGGGTATGTTGTAACATGTATGTATGTATGTATGTATGGGTATGTTGCTTTTGATCGCGAAAGCTAAGTCCTGGCTCGCGTTTGTAGGTAGCTAGTCAATACTCGTTCCATTTCGGCACAATGTGTTGGCTGCTTTGCTCTTAACGGGTCACTTTTGCGTCTAGTCTGTTGATGTTTCGTTCGTTTCGATGTTTCGTTCGGATTGACCTAAGTTTGGTCTAATAAAGGTGAAGACTTTGAGCATATACATTGTATTAACCCCATTTAATGTTGTTGTTATGTTCAAAAACAGTAGCAAGCACACTCCCTGAAACGTGAAATAGTGATACAAATTACCCCACCATGTGATACAACTCACCCAAGACATGGGGCAAGTTGTATCAAAAACATTGTTCTATTCGGCAGACCGTAGAAGAAAAACTAGTAGAAGTAGCGGAAAAGTTACTTTGCACAAAAAAGCAGAAGAATCAAGGAAGGAGATAGTATGGAAATAATGAGTTTATCACGGATAGTTACGAGGTTATGGGTCTCGGAGTAAAAACTGATACAACCCACCCCACTCTCCCCTACTTTTGCATTTTTTGTAGGTATGTGCAACGTTTTCAGATTGTAAAACGTAGCCTAATGGTCCATTCACAGTCGTTGACAGTCGTTAGCTTTGCTTGAAGTTTAACTCAAGATTTACTTAAGCTTTTCGCTGGTGCCTTGGCGTTGGCTTCCGAATAAATTTTATTTGTAATCAAACAGAAACAGAAAAAAAACTGGACGTGATCAACGATCAGTGGATGACAACCGCTAAGATCAAAGACATCTCGTCCCACTTTCGCTGTGGGCCCGGTTCATTTATCTGAAAAAGGAAACTCGACAACCCACTCAAGGAAGAGACACAACTCTCGCTCGATATCAGAATTCAGAGCCACCTCAGCGACCAAGCTTCAGCTCATCGAAGAACAAATAAATGATGCCGTCCGTCGGGGCGGCATCGGGGATGGTCTCAAACTGGTGGGATCTCACGCGTCACAGCCTTCCACTAATCACAATCAAACCGATCTTCTCTCCGCTTTAGCCGTAACGCTGACCAGCCACCCCGTCGGCGGCGGCGGCGGCGCGTGCGACGAGCCGACAGACACCGTAAAAACGGGCCTGTCGTTACCCGACTCACGGCGCGTAACTCGCCGAGGGTGTGTCGCTGACGGGACTTGTCGTAACCCACCAAACTCAGATAACTCACGTGTTCAGGCGAGCTCCTGTCGTCACAGCCAGACCGAGACAAAGAGCGAGCCAATTACGGTATAGACGGGCGCCATGCGACGTGTACCGCTGTGCCTCATTTCTTGTCAATTGACTTTGGTTGTAGCATGCATGTGGTAAAGGACAGCATTACGGTGAAAAACGGTAAATACGTCGCATGGTGTCAGGAACATTCGACAAGTTGAAGCAGTCCAATATAAAAGCAATAGATCCAAAGAGCCGGGACGGACCTGTAGCACAAAGCATAAATACCTTCATACAAAGTTTTAAATAGTAAGTTTAACCCTCGCATGTGTGCGGCGTTTTCCAGCTTCTAATGTGTAGGGGGGGGGGGTCGGTTGGACCCCCCCCCTTGCCGTTTGGCCCCTGATCGAGCTAGAGCTTCGCGGAAAAAACGAGCGTGTTGCCCGTGACGAGAGGAAGCCGATGATACCCAATTTTAAGGTCCTAGGTCATTGGTTGACCTTCCAGGTCAGGTCAATGACCCAAGGTCGGGAAAATCGGGACCTGTTAGAAAGTCGTAAAGTGTGGCTGCTAAGGGGTTTTTCGGGGTGCTGATCACGAATATCGTGTTAGTTTTGATCACAGATGATGTCTTTAAGCATTTAGACCAGGTCGGGTCAGGTCAGGTCAGGTCAACCAGTAGGCGTCGTGACGGGTATTAGTATTACGTGTCAACCGCCTCTGACAGCTTCGTAACATGTTACGAAGTCACCAAAACTACTTCGTAAATGTTCAAATGGTTGCTAAATTCGAATTCAGCTCCAAAAACTAGCCTAGAAAAATGTAAAACTCGAAAAAGTGAACCGAGGTCACCAAAGGTCAATGACCTGACCTGACCTTCAGGTGACCTTGACACCCACCCTAATGCATGGGAGCAACATCAAATCACATGTTTGAACGTTTGAAACCACGAAAAGCTTGCAAACGCGCGGCTAATGCGAGCCGACATACGCGGAATCGCGATTCCGGCCAAACATGGTCTCGGAAAAGAGGTCACAGGTCAAAGGTCATTGGGGTCAGGGTCATGAAATTTTCAGGGTAGGTGTAAAATTGATCAATGCGAGGGTACTGAAAGTTTCGTCGCGATCGGCCGCTTTTTACGCGAGTTATTCGCGAAAAACCATGGGGGGGGTCCATCCGACCCCCCCCCCCCCCCCTACACATGCGAGGGTTAACCCTCGCCGGCACAGGAGGTGGTGGGGGTTGATGCAATCTTAAATGTGGTATGTAGTATTTCCTCATGGAAGTGATTGGCAGCTCGGAAAAGGGGCGTGGAATCACTGGCCAAGCATGAGGATGGGTATCACAGTATGTCATTGGTTCCCAACCTTCATGATAGAAAAAAGACGTAAAAGAAGTATGATTAAATTCAACTGTCACCCAGCAAACAGTGCTTTTTTTTCTTGTCGAAACAGATATCTGCATTACCTCCTTGCAGCACTTGGAAAACCAGGTATAGGAAGTTCCGGGTAACGCCTGGTTATTTAATGCGGGCTTTTAGCCACTCTATGGCTACATTCCATCATCGCAATGCCGAGACGCGGAGTTTGATATTGAAACCATTCGCCGACGGTCGGATTTCCAAGAAGCTTTCAGCCACCCACGGGTCTCGAGCACCGTTGTCCAATAGGTGGAAAGGAGGACATTATGAATGCATTACTGTTATGGATGCTTCAGCTCTCGCATTGTGCGCGACATTCGGAAAGATCTACGCTAGAGGTGGCAAAATATGGACCCGAGAATCCCGTTTAGCATCTAGGGAATCGGTCAAGACAAAGCTGGGTTCTATTGGGCGTTGATTGGTCAGTAACCATCATGACTGGTTTCAGCCACCATAATTATGCTTTGGTCGTTCCCCACCCTAGCAGCGGCTCTGGTCCTCTCCTACCGTTGGGCCTGACGTTCCCCTCCTGTGGCACTGACCTCTCCTTGCCCACCGGCAGTGTTGACTCCCCCCCCCCCCCATCGCCCACCAGTGACGCCGCCGGCCACTGACAGCGGCGATGTTGACCCTCCCCCCTCCCCCCATCGCCCACCAGTGACGCCGCCGGCCACTGACGGCGGCGGCGATGTTGACCCTCCCCCCCCCCCCATCGCCCACCAGTGACGCCGCCGGCCACTGACGGCGGCGGCGGCCGTCGGTCATCAGCCCGGGGCGTCAGCGCGTGACCGGTCATGCGGCGTCACGGGGCCGTGACACGACGGTTATGGGCGGTCACGGCACCGGTAGCCGTGCCGCGATATGTTCCTCTCCGGTGCCCCAGGCAGCCGGCAGGGTCGCCGGGGCGGCGGTCAGTTCACTAAGTGCGAGTGACTTCCGCTCCAGCAGACCATGAGATTGGGCACTTACTACTTGCAGCAGGGTGGAGTGGTATGAGCGGATTTCGCCGGAAATTCTACTACAACAATTGTGTACCAGCATAGGTACCCATTTCTTGATGTGAATATATTGATGTCAGTTGTCAGCTGGGTAAACATAAGTGCGTGTCGCAATTTCCAATACAACATTTATAAAATAGTGTAGTGTGTCATGCTGATGAATAACAATGGACTTGGACATTCGATAACATCATCAAAGACATGCAGTATCCTTCCGACATGTGTTGTGTACTCATTCTTCCGTCACCGTCCTGTTCGTCTCACGCGTCCATCAGTAAGTGACCATGCGTCCTGAATAAACAACTGAACGCCAAGAAAAACATTATTAGTCGGCGACTGTGGACACCAGCTCGAGTCCAAATAGGAGCGGTGCCAACGCGGACACCGACAGAAGAGATATAGGAGACCGGAGAACTTAGTCAGTCATGTTGGTAAATATTCATGATCTATGCCTATGTTGTGCTCATAAACGTACCATTGTAAGACAACAGTGCGTAAGAATTTGATTATTTTTATTGAAAAGAAAAGTTTCTTTCGTGGAGTTTTGCTTGATTGCTTTGTATGCATGTTTCAGGTAAACTTAAATACATACTTCGCAGACTGTTTCAATCATTTATGTAGTTGATGATCCTCGAGTTGACTAATACGAGCAAAAAAAAAAAAAAATCGGAAAAATGTATCACCCATAAAAGTATCTATCCAATATACCTTATGCTGACCAAATTAAATGTCATGTGATCCAAACACAAAACACAGCCAGTCAAATCGCAGCGCTATCCTATCTCCTTGTCCAATCCCAGTGGCAGCTTGCCAGGCCAAATCACCACAGAAGCGGCTCAAATTACACTGTGCCGAAAAACAGCTGATGATTTCCAGGTGGTGTAAAAAACACAACAGAAGCATAATTCATTTGTCAGTTGTACCTCACGTTGAAACCTCACCCAAAAAGCGCTGACAAGTCGACCATTTTGGCTTCTTATTTGGGCCAATTGGTTTCGGTCAGAAGGGCATATTATGACGTGAAGACCATTACACTGACGGGGTGAGATCGAGACGGTCAGGTGACGGTGAAGCGTGTACTCCGGTCTCGAAGCCGTGAAGAGAGCACGCTACCGATGGATCTGATGGAAAACTTGGGAGTGGGAGTGGAACGGGGCTAAACACTGAACAAGTTTACTGGTGAGGAAGAATGGAGATAATTAAATGCCTCAATTAACCCGGTCATCAATAGTAGTATGCGCATTGCGCAGTTAATTCAAGCAACAGGATATCTTTCTTATGAAGACCTGCAACTTGTAAGTGCGTTGAGTTTTTAGATATTTCAATTTCTTCAAGTTGCTCTCTTCAGATTATTTCACGCCCCCTCTTTGACCGTGGAACGCTGTGCTGCTATCATTTACAAGCTACCGTGACCGTCCACCTGTTAAAAATGACGCATTTGGTCGCCACACAGGACGCCAGAGCTCAGTCGATTAGGACAATTGTTGGGCATATGGGTGGCCTTGGCTCACTAATACTGAGACCTCGAATCCACCGCGACCCTCGCTAATTTGCTCCGAAATCACTTCAAGCTGCTAGACCTTTTCAGTTATCACTAGGTATGACAATTTTCATGTAAGCTATTGAATTGTAAAGTAGCATAGCTGCACATTTGTTAGTTGTCCGACAATGTAAAGATCCACATCTCCCTCGAATTCCCCTGATCTTGTTCTGCTGCCCGGCCAGCGACTGCAGTCATCAGTCAAAGAGCCGGGTCTCGCTCTAGCCGGGCCCGTCGGACCGTCCAGAAGGCCAGACCGTGACCTCCGGCCCCGGCGGCCGACGCCATTTGTCACGGAGAGCCTGACATTGGGCACCGTCCGTCGCCCGGCGACGCCCTGGCGTTTTTATCAGTCTCCAAATTCGCCCGAAAGGCGGATGTGTCAGACACCACTGTGCCAGTCATCATGTAAAAACTCTGCAAACTCTTCGTAAAAAATGCCATGGCGGGAATTAAAAGCGTATTAACGGCTAAAAACGAAAGCAAAAACGAAATCGAACGCTGATCGATGATTGTTAATTACAGGATGTGTGAAACGCACTTGAGTTAATTTAGACGCGCTGTCTTTTTGCGTCTGCGTTGATTACCGAAAATCACCGCCACGGGAAAACGATGTTTGCTGGCGGACAATTAGGGCGCGTTTGTTGTCCGGCGGCTGCTGTGACCTCGCCATTTGAGTCGGAGCGCCGATCCGCTTGGATGTTCCCGAGGTGGAACGTCCCGAGCTCTGACGAGTGACGGGCGCTACCGGTCGGCTGTGCCACAGCGATGGAACGATGGTATTTACGAGGCAGCGCTATGTGAAAAACCGTCTGTTTTTTGTTGTGCCGGCTGAATGCATACGCACGCATATGTTCGCCATTGACTATCGTAAATACCTGCAATATCAAGAAGAATCGTCGGGTTTTTTAGTTGCAAGCATGCGTGACGTTGTGCGACTTTTTTGCCGTTTTATTTCTGTGGTACATTTTGAAAAGCATTTCATATTTACCGCAGTTAAGAGCAAAAACATAACATTTATTAACTCTCGCTGACTTTTCAGACCCACTTAACCTGATCATCACTTTCTCGAGCACACCGGAACTAGACAGATCACGATCTTTCACGGCCGGGTCCCGACCCTCGCCTCCCGAGTGACGCTTTGCACCCTGCCCCTCCCCGGCTCACGTCCGCCGGATTAGCTCAGTCTGACGGCGCCACCAGAGGCCACCTCAGTGTGTTCCGCTGACCCTGCACAGGGGCAACCGCAGAGGGCAGGTGCCGAGCCACAGAATGCACACCAGCATCGCATGCTCTGGTTATCGGGTCAGGGCCCCATCGACCTGAGCTGGACTTGGCCGAGTTTCATTGAGTGCAATAATTACATATTTCTGACAGCCAATTACATTAATTCACACGTATGTTATAAGCTGGTCGGGGAAAGCGGAGTTGTGGAAAGCGAATCTGATGCTGAGTTATACCTATAGCGCTGCCGTTTCATACACTATACGATGAATATGCCTATTATTATGCAAAGGTTATCAATTCACAGCGCGCTGAACATAACTCGATAACCACCAATCACTAATCACCAATCACTGATGAGTGATGACGTCACCAGCCATCAACCACATCTGCCTTCCTTCATCCTTCCCCTGCCCCCTCCCCTTCCCTCCAACGGACGTTCGGTCACGAGCCATCGGCCAGTGACGCAGCAAATCTGAGGACGGTTTGGTCCAGTGACGCATCTGCCACGGAGGGGGCCGGAAAACTATCTCCACCACCGGGCGCCGTGGGGTGAGGTGTTGGCCGCAGGGTGCCCCCACCTGCTGCCCTGGGTGAGCCATATGGGAACTGGGAGCATACATTTAATTTATTATTTAGAAAAATATTGTGCTGTAGCATAACGTCGTAAAGTTTTATGCTGCTTGTTTTGTTGTTGTTGGTGTTATTTTTTTTACATTTTTTCATCGTAGTAAAAATATAATGGGTAGATTGCATGTTTGGCAAACCTTAACAACCGTTTTATAACAAATGAAAAAGATATCTAATGATCGCATTATTTGCATGTTTCACTCACTGCGTTCCATCCCGTGAGCTAACCCATTTCATGCATAGATTAATTCGCGATCACGACCTAAACCTAGCCTCCGGTGCAATAGTCCATTAGAACGGTACCCCCTGTCACGAAGAGCCCAGAAAGTGCCATTTAGCATCGGTGACTGCTCGCGCCAGAGCGCCGTCTGCAGTATGTGTGCTAGGTCACCGACTCTGGTGGCCGCCGTAACCACACTTGCACCGTTGCGCCGCGCGCGTCCGCACTCGTCCGACCCCCACCCGTGCACGAGCGCGCATCTGCGTCACGCTTACCGAATCAAATTATTTCCTGGGCGCATTCATTGCGCGCGGCCCACCGCACTAATGGCAGGTTTTGGCGGGCGGTTTTCGCGCGACTCGCGCCGGGTCGCGTCGGCGGCGACTTTCCAGCGCGGTCATCTTCCGCGGACGACCGACGCGCGCCGTGTCTCGACGCCTCAGCACGTGACGGCGGCTGAGTTCGGGCACGCTCTGGCTACTGGGGCCGTCACGAGAGCAGCGTAACGTGCCATCACGAAATCAGCTGGCCGCAGCGCGCTCGTCAGACGGCCGCCCCCGCCGCCGCCGCGCCGCCGCCGCGCCGACCGGACATCGCGCGTGCACTGGCGTGAAACTCGGGTCAGAGGCGGCAGAAAATTGGCGGTGGCGCGCCTGTCCGCTCGGCGCGCGCTAATTGCAAGGAAACCGTCAACGGTGCCCGGCCATAAGACAGGTGTAAATCGGCGGTCAGACGGGCGCAGAACAGGAAATGGGCGCGCCCAGTGGGCACACGGGTCATGCCATAAAACATGTGAACATTGCAGACAATGCGGTACTTTTAAAGACAAGTTGGAATAAAGTGAGCGGTAGCTATTGTAGTGTTCTGTCGGTGACTTTTATGTGCGGCGATTAGCTGGAATGATGACTGCTCCTTGATTTAATATGTCAGGATCCTAAAAAAAAAAACGTTCTGTTAGGTATATCTCAAATTTCAATTGAAAAAGCGTGCCTGGAAAAATGCCTATAATATGGCATAGGTATTAATTATTATATTCATGTTATATCAATACCTTATAATGTGAATGCATAAACACGTTGCCGAGCTGCTAAATGTATTAGACTGACGGATACATTGCAGACGCAGGCATGATTGATTCTTTCAAGCCTTCCGCCGAAAAACATTTCTCTCGCACAGAGGCCCACACTTCGAACCCTACCTGTGCTATCACCGCCGGAAACGGCAGATCAAGCTGGGCGGCATAGCATGCGGCCGACACGCACCTACATGCGTATATCCGTGACCCTCTGTCTCACACCGCGGTTCACGAGGTGAATTACCTAACAGTGCGTCACCTTCTCTGCCCGCAGTGATTGTTCGGGAAGACCTCTGAGGGGTCAGGTGAATCACGCAAAACTGCGACTGACCGCTGATGATCGCATCGGACGGTGGCCACAGTGGGATTCATTGTGGGAGAGGAAGAGTGATGTAAGAGATCGGTGTTGTCGCATTGGTGGTTTGTCTCGTGTTTCGCATGCGGTTAAAATGAGCGCAATAGGACATGCTGATCTGAGAGAACAGCTTGATCATGGGGTGCGGTTTGACATGACCGGAAAAAATGAACAGATCTGAAGCACAGCTGTGGTAGGTTCTCCTATCTAAAATTGTGTCATAATCTTTCCTCCCAGCCCCTCCACCTCCCATCAACTGCTGCTCTGGCCCTCCAAGAATGCCCGCCCGCTGACCGGCACACGCTCTTCGACTTCCCTCTCACACACTACTCACCCAGGCTGCATCCCCCGACCGCCGACCATCCCACTGAAATCGGTCCCCGAGCTGCGGCGCGTTCGACCCGCCGCGCCGCGTTCGACCCACCGCGCCGCGTGTGTCGCCGCCGCGCCGCATACGTCTCCCTGTGCGCCGTGATCGGATGGCGGCGCCAGTTTTTGTCGCGCACGGTGTTAGTTGTGGCAGTGTCCGGCTGTACGTCTTTGCGGCGTCCCGCTGGGGGCCTGTCGGCGACCTGGGAGGCAGAGGAAGCGACGCACTCTCGAAATGTCTCCACGACCTGGACGGAGAGACGATGCTCCCATGTTTCTTGCTAGCCCGCGCCCCACTGGGGGGGGGCTATTTATAGCCCTCCTCCCGTTTTTCTGCAATAACTTCCAAACCGCTTGACGTATCGACGCCAAACTTTCAGTACCTTCGGCTGCATCAATTTGACACCTTGTGTCAAAATTTGAACTTCGTAGCTACCATAGGTCGGCCGGAAATGACGTCAGAGTGACGTCATGTTCGGCCGATTTCGACGCAAAACATTGAACCACGGCAATCGCTCCCAAGAGCTCAGTTTTTAAGCTAGATCCAATTTCTTTGCATGAGAGGACTCAGAATAGACTGAGCTATCAAACTGCTATCTCGGATTTTCGAAATTTTGAAAATTTTGAAAATTTGATATAATGAAATCCAAAATTTATATTTTTACATTTTTTTTCAAAAAGTTTTTGACTTTTCGAAAAAACCGGAATATATGTGATAGAACGCATTATTATGACTACCTCTAGCAAGTTTTAGCTAAATATCTTCAAAAATGGCCAAGTTTTACGCATTATTGCAAAAAATTCACAATTATTAATTTTTCAAATCAATTTTTCAGCACGTATTTGACATCGCACGCCAATATAAATAGCACCATCGTGTTCCTGAGCTCAAACTGCATCCAATAGACACCTTTTTTGTTGAAAAATTTGAACTTCAAAATTTGACCTTTTTTGACCTGAAAGTGACCTGACCTAAGCTAAATTCGACTCAAAATGACCTCGAATGACACAGACGACATCACATTCGAAATCTCTGGCCTAAATGGACCATAAAACATGTGTCACGTGACCGACGCATGATATATTATTTTCGTGACCTGTGATGACCTGACCTTGACCTGAAAATTAAAGTACAAGTTTGGTACCCTCGGGGTATCTAGAGCACCTGTTCACGAGTGTGTGATCCAAAAATGAGCCTGATCTGACTTGTAAGACGGCGACCAGAGCCCAAAACGTGAACAAGCAAAATGCTAATAATTTTTACTTTGACCTGACCTGTGACGTCATCGGTGACCTCGAGGTCAATGAAATTAGGTTTCGCTCGACAGTTTTTCCGGGGCTACCAGACACCGTTTGAATTTTGACGATCGGCCCAGTAGTTTCGGAGTTAGGAGGGGGGGCTATGAATAGCCCCCCCCCCCCCCAGTAGGGCGTGTTATACGCAGACCCCAGTGGGGCGCGGGCTAGGGATGTTTGATTTACAACCAGTAACCTGGGTGCAATGAGGTCTGAGGAATTGTCTTTGTGTATACGAGGTTTGTGTGTACTCGTAGGTTTTACGTTTTGGATGTGTCCAAGTTATAAGATGTAATGCATAATCTGGTTTAAATGGCTCATATAGATAAAAAGGTGGCTAAAAACCACAGCGATCGTTCTACCTCTTAAGGCCTGGCTACACTATGCGTTTTCTGCGTGCGTTTTTGCAGGTTTGCGTGTTTTGCGTAATATCGTTCTAGGAAAAAAGTTATAAACAATATAATTTTTACTTTGGTTATATACAAAAGCTAATATAACTCTTATGTAACTAAAATTTAAGGTGAAAAACATCACAAAAACGTAATATCGTTCTTTTTTCTAGAACGATATCACGCAAAACACGCAAACACGCAAAAAACGCACGAAGAAAACGCATAGTGTAGCCAGGCCTTTTATATTTGTACCGTTTTGTGGAAATGACAAAATTGTTTCGAACATTCATACGACATCAAAATGCATTTTCTTGGTGTCGAGACGTAGATCCTCTCGATAAGGAGATGCACTACACGCACGGACGTATAAATAAACTGGACCCGCAACCACCTCCATTCAGGTGAAGCCGACAAGGCGCCATTTTACGTTGCCAAAAACCCGTGCTCTGAAAGGTCATCGAGTCAATACAATTGGAATTGCGTCTAAACGGATGATCGGATCGAGATGCTGGTGGTGCCGTTCGACGGGTAATGTTTTGAGGCAGGTGCTGATGCATGTCACAGGTCATTCGGTGTCACGTGGCGCGTGCCACGTGCCGACAAAGTCAGGAAGGGCAAAAACATTTAAGCGACATTCCAAATTAAACGGTGGGCGGCACAGGTGCCAAATTTACAGGTCACATGTCCCGGTGTTTGCCCATTAACATATGGTATGCTCGGCAGCAGGGGGTGCGGAATGCACGCGCCAGGGGCGAAAAACATGTTTTGAGGAGGCATCCTCCGATTGCGGAAAACCTTGACCTAGGTACACCAAATTTGGCACACTGACACGACTGGACGAGCGCTTTAAGGCGCTGTGCAAATAGATGTGCTAGGGTACACGGTGCACGTGCTGTGCACGTGCAAACCTTTTGATGTTGCACTCTGTGTCACATATACGGGCAGAGCGGGTAGCGCTAGCAAGCTCAAAGTGCTAAATTTACACAGGCCACCCAGAATGTATTCCCGCATAGTTATTGAGCATATCCATCTCCTGGTGGACCCCGAAGGTGCGCTCTGCACGTGCAAAAATTATCCGCGCCGGGCGGTGGGGATGCTTGGACACCCCATGTAGGTGTATGTAAATACATATCTCGAAAACGGCGTTGTGGAGCGCCGCCGTTTTTAGCACACCCTTTCATGCATCTTTTTCACACATGCTGCATAACTTTCAGACCCAGGTCACTCAAGGCTAGGTCACCAGGTTACGTCCAAGTGGCCTTACCTTAGGAAAAGTTATAATGCCCGTCATAGCTTCACAGACTGAACAATCGGTCTAAAACGTTGGCAGCGATTACTAAGAGCACCATATATACGTAAAGTACCACTACCTCGGTAGTTCACTGTCACTGACCTAGGGTTCTGTTGATTTTGCGACCTTTCTATTATAGGTAAGTCAATGGGAGACAATTGAACTGCGCTTCATTTACCAACATCAAAAAGGAAAAAAATGACAAAAAAGATTAATTGTAGGTAGCGCAAAAGGCAAAAGCTCTTGCAGTCAACACAAAAAAGTACAATTATAAAGCATTATCGGCGCCTGTAGTGATACTGTACCGCAACAACCATTATCTTCATCTTTCACCCATAGATGGCAGTAGCAGAGCGCCTGCATCTATGCTGTGCCGCAGTGCTTTTACAATACGAACTGAGCATTGAGCAAGCGCGGTGTAATAGGTACGATTATGTGGTGGCCTGGACCGGTGACCGCGGCCAAGAAATGGTTCTAACTTGACTGAGTAGCGGTAAATCAGCATCTGATATTAAGTTATTATTAAGAGACCATGCATTTGGCCGGAATCGCGATTCGGCGTACGTTGGCGCGCACTAGCTGCGCGTTTGCTGTCTTTTCGTGGATTCAACTCAAGCGTTCAAACATGTGATATGATGCTGGTCACATGCAATATGGTGGGTGTCAAGGTCACGTGAAAATTAGGTCAAGGTCACTGACCTTTAATGACCTTGTTCACCTTTTCGAGTTTTACATGTTTCTAGGACAGTTTTTGGAGCTGATTTCGAATTTAGCATTCAGTTAAACATTTAAGAAGTTATAGTTTCATTGCCTTCGTAACATGTTACGACGCCATCAGTGGTGGTTGACACCTACTATGGATAAGCGGCAGGACACCTACTGGTTGACCTGACCTGACCTGACCCGACCTGGCCTAAATGCATGAAAACATCAGCTGTGATCAAAACAAACATGACATTCCTGATAAATGACCCGTAGAACTCGCAACAACCTCAATTTACGAAGTTGAACTAAACATATCAAAAGTGTTTTCAGCGCTCTTGCATGTATCTACCAAAGATTACTGCCAAAATGTTGTGGATGGCTGTCATGACCTGAAATAACTCCAGGACATAAGTAGAGGTCACAGGTGCAATTTCCCGATTAAATATGTCACGTTTCCCTGCTACCCGTGTCCCGTTATTTGAGTGCATTGTTAAGTATGTTAATATGAGTTTCGTGCAACAGAAGCGCAGTTCAATTGTCTCCCATTGACTTACCGTTACCTATAATAGAAAGATTGCAAAATCAACAGAACCCTAGGTCAGTGACAGTGAACTACCGAGGTAGAGGTACTTTACGTATATATGGTGCTCTTAGTAATCGCTGCCAACGTTTTAGACCGATTGTTCAGTCTGTGTAGCTATTAGTGGTGTCAATTTCAGAAAACGTATGTCCAATGTCCGTCCAATGTCCAATACTTACGTCGACTGTCCGTCCAAAAATGTCCGAGCCAGCCATTTGTCCAAAGATGTCCGACACCTACGCAATGCTTTACACTCAACACTGTTATCTAATTTGCTTTTAATGAAGCGTCACCTCGGAAATGTTAATCATATCGAATGCTGAGCTTTCTAATATAGCCAATCAATGTTAAACACGATTACTTTATAAAAATGTCGAGGTGTAGCAGGCGAATGTCCAATGTTGTCCAAAGCCTGCTGTCATTGTCCAACCGAATTCCGAATCGGACATTGGACAAGATCGGAATTCCGAAGATTCAAGTTCCGATTGACACCACTAGTAGCTATGACGGGCATTATAACTTTTCCTAAGGTAAGGCCACTTGGACGTAACCTGGTGACCTAACCTTGAGTGACCTGGGTCTGAAAGTTATGCAGCATATGTGAAAAAGATGCATGAAAGGGTGTGCTAAAAACGGCGGCGCTCCACAACGCCGTTTTCGAGATATTTACATACACCTACATGGGGTGTCCAAGCATCCCCACCGCCCGGCGCGGATAATTTTTGCACGTGCAGAGCGCACCTTCGGGGTCCACCAGGAGATGGATATGCTCAATAACTATGCGGGAATGCATTCCGGGTGGCCTGTGTAAATTTGGCACTTTGAGCTTGCTAGCGCTACCCGCTCTGCCCGTATATGTGACACAGAGTGCAACATCAAAAGGTTTGCACGTGCACAGCACGTGCACCGTGTACCCCAGCACATCTATTTGCACAGCGCCTTAAAGCGCTCGTCCAGTCGTGTCAGTGTGCCAAATTTGGTGTACCTAGGTCAAGGTTTTCCGCAATCGGAGGATGCCTCCTCAAAACATGTTTTTCGCCCCTGGCGCGTGCATTCCGCACCACCTGCTGCCGAACATACTATATGTTAATGGTCAAACACCGGGACATGTGAACTGTGAATTTGGCACCTGTGTTGCCCACCGTTTAATTTGGAGCGTCGCTTAAAGGTTTTTGCCCTCCCTGACTTTGTCGGCACGTGGCACGCGCCACGTGACACCGAATGACCTGTGACATGCATCATCACCTGTCTCAAAGCATTACCCGTCGAACAGTACCACCAGCATCTCGATCCGATCATCCGTTTAGACGCAATTCCAATTGTATTGGCTCGATGACCTTTCAGAGCACGGGTTTTTGGCAACGTAAAATGGCGCCTTGTCGGCTTCACTATCTTCCATAGGAGGTCCATTGGGATCGTCAGTCCAGTTTATTTATACGTCCGTGACTACACGTCACTTGGGTTAATCTAGTCAAGATTCCTTTACTACTCAGGTTGGTTCACTAGGGAAATAAAGGCGCCGTGGTGACGTCATCAGAGGAAATCCTTCACATTCAAATGAAGGGGTGATTTGAATTGCTGATTTTGGCTCGATATAGGCCTACTTTTTTAGTTTCAGTCCCATTTATCGTAATGAGGCCAATTCATTGTTACATTGGTACATCTTTTGATGACATATAAGCCTTGATTTTTTTTCCAGCTCGCCCGCAAGATGATGAAATTTGCATGCATGCCTATGGGTGAAGGGAGATTCTGCCGCCGTGGTGACGTCACGGTAAAGGGATTCTGGAGCTCGTGAACGGGGGCTGAATCTAGTGACCCAAGATTGATGCTTCATTTTTTTTGTTCAACGTCTTTTTTAAAGGGAGATAATGAGCTTTCTGTTTTCTTGAATAAAAATTATTCGACCTTTGTGTTATTTTTACTGCAGTTTTTAGAAAATATGAAAATTACCTGGCACATTTTCGTATGTGAAATCTGTTTTTATTTTTACAAAAAAATAAGCAAAACTTGCAGTACTTGCAATACCCAATGAAATGCTTTGTCCTTCTCTTTCAAAAAGTCGCAGTGTATGGTGCTTTTGTTTCAAACAACGACGCGTTATTCCAATAAATTGCAATATGTTTATTTACGTTTTTCTGCGCCACACATGTACAGCATGCGCCAGAAACGAGGTAAAACTCGCGATTGCGACTACGAAATTCATTATTTTGGCGTCAGAGCCTGAAGCGAAACATGTAAGCATATTTATTTCCAAAACACTTCAGGTTTAACAAACAGTGTCATGTGAATTTTGATGACAATACTGCATTAGTATTTCAGTGATGCTTCAAAAGTGTAGTATCTATCTTCTTTTATTGTGCAGTCGGTGGAACCGATTCAAAATTGAGTCGTTGCTACTAAAATAGCCGCCTATGGCGTCAGATGATGAAAAGCAAAAATAATTGCGCAAATTTGGACATAAACCACCTCCAAACCATGAATATCTTTTGAAGGCACTTCAAACAGCTGGTAAGTAACTAGACGTGATGAACATCAAATGTGAGGAATACGCTCATTTTCTAAAATGTCATGCAAGTACCAAAAAGTGATGTAAGTACTTGCTCAACGGTCATTTTCAGCGCTCCCCGCTTACGTGACTTCAAGGTGAGATATTTGCGGCATGGTACTGATTTGAGGAAAATGGTTTTAATTTACATTATAACTTGTTGTGTTTTATCAGAAAATGGTCCTAACTTAGATTTTGTGGAAAAAGGTCATATTCTCCCTTTAAACGCGCTACCTGTAGTGTCTAGATAACTGGCTAGGCACCTTCCGACCAATTATATATATGGCGAGGCTTGAAATGATCTCACGCATGTCAAAGTGTTTTTATTTTAGGCAAAATAAATATATAAAACAGTAAAACAAGTTTTCGGCATTACGCCATCATCAACTTGATGATGGCGTAATGCCGAAAGCTTGTTTTACTGTTTTAGATATTTATTTTGCCTAAAATAAAAACACTTTGACATGCGTGAGATCATTTCAAGCCTCGCTATATTAATAATAATCATGTCATCCATCCTCGCCCACACAAAAAAAAAAATATATATATATGCACCTAACATATGACATCCTACAATGTAACGGTACTCTTGACATTCACCGTGTTCCGTTCGAAAGGGTACCTTCGCGCATATGCCTTCTGTGGTATATGACAGTCGGAAACATTGAGGAGGGAGGGGCAGAGGAGGCGGAAAGAGAAAATAGAGGAATAGAGGAACAGGCTGGCAACATGGTGACGCAGAGGAAGAATAGGGAGATTGAAATATAATTGATTAAATCAAAATGCATTGATTTGTAAATAACATCAATTAGCGCAGAAGTGCAAAGCATTTGATCACTAGCGGCAATTGCGCAATGCATATCAAATAATAGTTAATTAGACAAGCAGATCCATATTCGCAAGCCCAACCATCGCGTCGCTTTTTGAGCCCACCCTCAAATGTGCCGCGGGGTCAGGGGCAGAGGGGAAGGGAGGGTGGAGCGATTGGGGGAGCAGAGCGCCGACGTTGGCAGAGGGGAGAGAGCGGGTGGGGAGCAGAGCGCTTGCGCCGATGACGTCCGCTGACGTCCGGTGATGTTTGAGTGACGTTTAACGGACGCTGCCAGGGGTGCTGACGGTGCTACCACTCTCCACTTACCCCTTCACCCCCTCCCCCTCGGACCCGCCGCGCCGGAGTAAAAAAAGGAGGGGGTTGAGAAGGTGGGTAAGCTTCAGTTTGTGGAGGTAGAACTACCCACAAATATGACCAGTGCCGTGTGGGGATGGTACCAGTGCCGTGTGGGGATGGTCTCGAGCATCGCGTAGTCGTTAAAAACGTTTGTCAACAAAGCACTATTTTTAGTTTACACCTTATTCCTTATTTTACACCGTCAGTTGAGCTTGCAGCTCTGCTGTATTTCCAGCTCCTCTAACGTTAAATGCTGACGTCTCTCGCTTCACCCAAGCCAATCAGCTGCTGCAGGCAGCTCCAGTAGCGCTTATCCAAACAAGCCCTGATTGGCCTGAGAGAGTTCGTGACGCCTGTCCGCCGCCGACGGAAGCGTCCCGTCACGATCATCACGATCACGTGACCGCTGTGACGCCAGGTCAGATGTGTGGTCACGGCCGCGCCAGGGTCGCAGATGACGTCCAGCCGTCACGGCGACGTCATATCACTGACGGAAACTGGTATATGATAATGAAGTACTGACGTCATGAAAAGCGTTTAACTGATTCCATTTTCCCGCTTTTTCTTATTGCACAAGAAAAGAACAACAGAGTCTGGACCTGGATGTGTAGACCTGTCAAATGTAGGTAAGAAATTCAGTGATGAATATCATAATTATCATTCCGGAAAAGTTTAGTTTATTGTGCATCCGCTCTGGCTGAAATGTCTGTTTGGCTTATTTTCAGTCACTCTGATAACTCATTTCCACGAGAACATCCGTATGGATCCCACTGACCTGTCAACGTCCTGGCGGGGGCGCGGCGGAACGGGACGGGGCGGCTCACAGGAGGGTTCACAGGGACCGCCGCCGCCGCCGGGCGGCCACTGTATACGCCCTGGGGGCAAACATTTACGGCAGGCTGCGCCTCTGGTCACGCCAGCTGACCGGACCCCGGCGCGGTGAGGGGACCACCCCGGCGGCCAGATGTGTCCGCCAGACTGCCGGGAAACGGAGACTCACCAGTTCCAGGTCAGCGCCTCCTGAGAAATCCAGCAGCGGGGATTTATCACCTGCGTCGTGTTAATAAACATTGTGATCGGACTTAGAACGAACAGATCAGTGGGGATGAATGTTGGAACGGAAATGGTACAGGTAATTGTAAAATTTGACGTCGATGTGCTCGAAAGTTCGCTAATTAGAACTCATTGCTCATTACGAGTTACCCAAACCCAGTAGACGTGCTTATCTGCAATTAGCTGGCCAAAAATTTGCTGTTTCATTTTGATAGACACTCTATCAACCATGCAGCTCTCCAAAATGTCTCCAAACCATAGCAGTGCCACCTCTCGCCGCCTCAGGCGCCAGAGCTCCCCCGCTGCCAGTTAGCTGTCACCTGTCTGTGCCGTGTCAAACCGCTTTCATCTCCATGCTCTCGGCCGCATTATCTCAGCTCGCCAGGGCTGTGGTTGGACGCCACTGATCAAACAGATGCAACACTGGAGAAGGGAGGGAACAGTGGAGACGGGACAGGGCTGCCAGTTGACCCGTTCCGAGCTGGATGTGTCATAACGTGTTCTTTGGTGTGGTAAATATGACAGCGCATCGCCAAGAGAATTTGAAAAACCTTTATCTGTGCACAAGAAAAAAAGTTGCGGTTATAGGTATGTATGTTGCAGGCACTTTAGAAAATCAGTCATTTTGTAAAATGCCTAGGCATTTTGCAAAATGCCTGATTTTCCAGGCTTTTTGCAAAAAGCCTAGGCATTTTACAAAATGACTGACTCTCCAGTCATTTTGCAAAATGCCTAGGCATTTTACAAAATACCTAGCCATTTTACAAAATGACTGAGCAGCGTGTTGTAGACACGAGTACCTAATTATATACGTTTTGGTAGCGTGTAGGTGGACCGAGGAGTCCAGCATTATGACCAGAGGAGTCCAGCAGTGGGAAGTCCATACCTACCTCTCTCTACATATTTTGAGAAGTGCAGGCCCGCGACATTTCCAACCCCCACGTCAGCGACGCTGCTGGATTTAAAATGATCGATCTGGAGCGTCAACAAACGACTGGCCCTATGCCGGCCTGTATCTGTAAAACCATTAGAGGTCGCGAGGATTCGATCCCACACACTTTGGCGTTAGTGTCTTCTGAAACCAACGCTCTCGTCCTACGCCAAGCGACCTGATGATTCTCCCATGTGGAGCTTGATATTTTTAACTGGGACCATGTAAGTAGGTACTCAAAGCTGTCAAACAAAGACACAATCAAACAAAGACTACACTCATTCGTTTACATGTAATTGTACATCAACCGGGCCTGCCTATTGACTAGGGCCGGTCTCCGGCTGGTTTTGTTAGGTCTAGTTTCAGGCAGAACATGAACGGCGTTGATGTACTTGGGAGTTTTTACAGCGTTAACTAAACAATGCTTTATGCTACAGCCGAGTCTGCAACTCAGCCTGGTCGTTACTCAGCATTGTCGTCATCGCAGAGCTTCAAATCGATCAGCTACAGGCTGAACACGTACGTACCTATAGGGTATAGGAAGACGTCCAAAAACTGTTGGCCATAGTATCTGTAGTGGGATCTACGTTCCATGCTGGTCAGGCATTTTGCAAAATGCCTAGTCATTTTGTAAAATGGCTAGCCATTTTGAAAAAAGCCTGGTTGCGTTCAGTCATTTTTCAAACAGCCGTCTTTTTGTAAAATGCCTAGGCATTTTACAAAATGACTGATTTTCTAAAGTGCCTGCAACATGTATATTGCACAATGCACATTTCACAAAGATATCGATCCAATAAGTTGTGTCATATGAGCAGGTGGGATGGATACAAATTGTACATCTACCCTTCCAATTATATGCTTATTATCCGTGTAAACCAATAATACAAATAGCATAAAAGCAAAATATGTTCACATCAAAGTGACACTGGCGATGCCTTCAAGGTGTTGTGTTACGAGATGTCTGTCTCCAGTTGACCTGACATCAGGCTAAGGTCACCCATCGCATGCCTCAAACGGGTGACACGTCTCATTCTAACCCCCTGCACCTCTTACAGCTGGCCTTGGACCAGCTCAAGACGTTCTGGCAACCCTCGCAATGATATTCAGAGAAACTTCAAAGAACTTTGCAAGCCGCTTTACCTACTGGTTGTTGCCATCTCTATTCTTCTCTTCTCTTCTCTTCTCTTCTCTTCTCTTCTCTTCTCTTCTCTTCTCTTCTCTTCTCTTCTCTTCTCTTCTCTTCTCTTCTCTTCTCTTCTCTTCTCTTCTCTTCTCTTCTCTTCTCTTCTCTTCTCTTCTCTTCTCTTCTCTTCTCTTCTCTTCTCTTCTCTTCTCTTCTCTGCTCTTCTCTTCTCTTCTATTTTCTTCTCTTTTCTTTTCTTTTCTTTTCTTATCTTCTCTTGTCTTGTCTTCTCTTCGTTCCTTTCTCTTTTCTTCTAGTATTTTCCTTCTCTTCTCTTGTCTTGTGTTCTCTTCGTTCTTTTCTCTTCTCTTCTAGTATTTTCCTTCTCTTCTTTTCGACCTAACTTCGCGCTCAGCACACACATTCCATTCTGAGTGCACCAATGTGTTCCTCCCCCCTTCCCTCCCCCTCAGCCTGGAGGGCCACGCTAGTTACATGGTCCTTTTTCCCAGGGGAGCAGGACAGCGCGGTCATTCATCCTGGCTGTCCGGGTGACATGAGTGATCATCGAACAGACCCAGACCGACTGCCGGTGTCTCGTGCACCAAGCTACGGGGGAGATGGACAAGGAGGGCTGCTTATTCAGCATAAGCACTGAGCAGCATCAATATCAACGTTTCTCAGCCGGAGGCATATGAGCAGTTAACTACTGCTTATGTGACTAAAAAAGCATCGCATTAGAAGCTAAAAGGTAGCCTCAACTGTTTTATTATATGCTCTCTGATCAGAGTTCACCAATTGTTTGCTCTCTGAGAGCAGCTGCGAGCTGAATTCACAATTTCATCTTCTGAAGTCATGGTATTCGTCACCGCCTTCCTATCATCTCACTCCTCCCCGAGTGTAGGTACCAGTGTGTTCTCCTCGACCCCGTCCGCCTCCCGGCCTGACCGTCGACGGCGACGGCGGTGCGTCGGCGGCGACGCCGCTGTTTTGTTTGGCCGCGCCGCCACCCTCGCTCCGTTACGGCCGCGGGGTGGCACGCAGGAGGGCACGGACCGACGGCCAGCAACTGAGCGGCCGTGTCACTGATGTGACCGTGTTTCATCGAATGCCACACGGGCTGGATTCATAAACACCGGTGCGTTAGGTAGCGGATTCCGTACGGTGCGTACGCCAAGCGTCTTTTGTAAGCAATTACTGCTCAAAGATGAAAAACGTTGGTTTACAATTACATGGACGAAATATTTTGCTGTCTGATCAGATGACAAGCTTATTACCCATGCACACCATGCACCTGCACATGCAAGAGCTGCTTTTGCATATTCTGGCTTCCAAAAAGCTCCACCATATACCATTGCAATTTTGAATGCCCCAACTCGGCGTCGGCCGTTGGTGGAGCAGCAGTGGTCGGCTTCAGTCACCATACCGACGTGTTATTGTTATCTTTGTCTCCAGTTTCCAATCGCCGCCACCGTGCGCGTGGTCGTCAGATGTCCCGAGGGATCCGACCCACAGGGGAGGGGTTTGGCCCTCCCAGACCCTCCTCAGGTCAGTGACCTCAGGGGTGCGCTGAACGGGCCGGGTGCACACCGGGTGCCACTGTGGGCCGTTCTCTGCGCGTCCCCATCGTGTTTGTCCGCACGCGGGCTGCTGTTTGCGTTCCGTCACTGTCCGAGGGGTGTGTGACGGTGACGGTGACGGGACGCGTCACGCCGCGCGGGGGAGGGACAGGTGACAAGTGACAGGTGACCCTCGGTCACTGACGGTGACGCGGTCACCATCGGTCGCGACGCACCAACGGAGAGAGACGGGGCGAAAAATTCAAACTTTTCCTGAAGCTTTGCGAAAATCTGCATTGGACCAGATTTTCAGTTTTGATGTATTGAGCTTTGGAACACCCTAAACATTTAATCCGATATAATACGATGTCCATAGGCGGCGGAACGGGGAGGGCACAGGGGCACCGTGCCCCCCTTTGATTTTGGCATTTTAACATTAGCCCTATGGGCGTTGCATGGAAAGAATGGGACCAAAAGTCGGCAGTGCCCCCCCCCCCATTAATTGAAGGTGTTCCGCCGCTAACGATGTCAACAGAGTGCAATGCGTCCCAACATACCAAAAGATACCCATGTCGGCTATACGACGGAAGGAGGGAAGGATTCAGTCTCTTGTGCGCTACGACCTCGATCATCAGCACTTCAACAATCTACTCGCCATCAATGCAAATAATGCGCTGTGTTCCTCGAAGGGCCGCCAGATTAGAGACCGCTCCGCGTTCTGTTCGGCCGCCGGCAGTCGAAAAACCCTCACTAAAACGCTAGCCGGAGCGACGGCGATCGATCAGCTGTCCTGATGAATGACCCAGCTCCAACACCGACCGGCCCGGCCCGACCTCGGGACTGCAGCCGATCGCTGTCGAAAGGCTCGGTCTGGTCTGGTCCTTCTCGGGTCCCATATAACCCAATAATCTGAAATCTTGACCAGCTCATGGTTCGGGATTAATTAACTTTTTTTCTTTTGAAATTCGTCGATGACTACGGTTTGGAAGATTATCGAGGTTTCGTTTAGTGTGATATCCACTTTTTGGGTGATAGAAAGTCAAGTTGAACTTTTAATTTTTGTTATTATTTTCGTGGTATAATGATTCCTCAAAAAGTATGTTAGCTTCATTTAGATATTCACTCAGTGGTTATTGGCTAATTGTTCATTTGTCAGCGATCTGTCGATAACGCCTGCAGAAAAACGCTTCTCTCCAGCAAATAGAGGTGCTCAGTCATTACTGGCCTTTTTGCCCACTCATCTGTAACAGGTTGGTTCGGCTAATCTTGCCGTTATTGTAATACGCCGCCTGGCTCATCTACAATTCAGATGAAATGCTAATCGGTCGACACTTCCCCGGTCCATTAGGAACGAGAGCCCCATCACAAAACGTGTGGTCATCTGACGGCAGCCGCCGGGGGCAGGCCGGGGAAGTCGTCAGACCGTCACCTCGGACTGTCATAGGACTGCCATTTAGCTTATAAATCCTATCATTCATTTATTCATTTTAGTTTGTATGTAAAGTCGTTTGACGACTGTGCTCTTCGGCAAATGGTTGTTTTCAAATGCGTTTTTTTCTTTTTTTACAGAAACTATATAGTTGCAGCTGCTTGTCGAGTCATGAGTAACGACTAGGAAGGTTACCAGCATCAGTAACTGCGAACTTCCGTGATCTAAAACCACTTTACTTAATGCCTTATTCAATGAGAATGAGCCCTGTCATGAACCCTGTCGTGGGCAGTTATGCACTCCACGACAGAACACTCCACCCTACCAAAAGGTACTTTGGTGACGCACCTACCAATCTCGGAACGCAGCCTTGAGAAGCCGTAATGCGATGCGTGCAACTGCACACGCAGGGCACCGGATGCGGCCGTCAGGAAATGACTACATGCGCGTGTGTTGCAGATATTGCAGAGATATAGGTGACAAGCAAACGATAGGTGATCGTTTTTACCGATCACGAATCCCGGCCAGTGCCATAGGCAGGATGTCATATATATGCATTATAGCTTAGACTGAACGGACATTAGGCTTTTGTAAAACTTTATGCTTGGACGCACATGTAAGAAACAAACACAATAGTTCGCATTTCTCAATGTTCAGCCCAATGATCGTCTCGTGGGAGTCCATCCGCCACCACGGGACTCTTGACCCTTCCCACCGTCCGTCCTATGTTCCCAGGGAGGGTCAGGGGAAGGGGTTCGCCAATCTCTCTTCGGGGAGGGTCACACGCGGCGTCGCCGATTTGTCATCGGAAGGACTGCAGATACCGAGCTCCGGACATTCCGGTCTAGAGGCCCGACGGAGGGGAGATAGGGGCGGCGTGGACGTCCTGCGTGGGTGGGGTCGCCTCATTAGGCGAGCAAAGGAGATGCAGTCACGGGTGTCATGAGAAGTTAGGTCGTTAGTTGAGCGTGTCACATGCTTCTCATCCTCGAGCACCGGATGCAGATGGGTAAGGTGGGGGCGAAAGGTCCCTTCGTCTTCCAAAACTGAAAAGAACAGCTTTTACTTGAATACTGAAGGTCATACCTAACTAAAACTTGTGATACTGTTGGGCTAACTGCAACTTTCGATCAAGCTTTGTATTGCATCGCTATGGCAATGTTACTCCGGCTTTGGTAGGTAATTGGTTCAAGTGGCACAGAAGAAACAAGCTAAACGGCAATTTCATTTCATCACTTGTCTCTATTTTCTCCGAAATCTTGATCCTTTTCCATTGATCCCTCTATGATCCCTTTCCAGTTTCACACCGGTACAAACCGTTCCCGGTGTGTCACCGCTGCAGTGTGAACCGCTCCACCAGCTCCCCACCACAGACCGACACCCCCCCCCCCCCACACACACACACACACAAACACTTCGCACTTGATGGCGTCACGTCATCATGGGAAGCCCGGCGGTCAGCGTGGCCAGATCAAACACGCCGCTTTGCCGGACGTCCGGTCAAACAGAGGACGTGCGTGAACCGCGCCTTACCGCCGGTGACGGCTCGGCGGCCTGCCGCAGCGGTCCGCTTCCGTCCTGGAGAGCGGTGTTGACGCGAGGTTTCAGTGCAAGCGAGATATTGTAGTGGCTGACGGCTGTTGTGACGCACTACTGATTGGCTGGACTGGTTTTGACATCTTGCGAGGGCTTAGTTCCGAAAATAGATGAATTAGTACGGCATACATCCGTCTAGCTGTACACTCAGAAAACACTTTGAGAACATTTTTGAATAAGGGCTCATATTAGTGCCAAAACAGGGCTCAAATCTGTATGATTTTAAAATCGGTATCAGTTAGGCGCACTTTTCGGGCTCAAAGTACATTAGCCCCGAAAGCGGCTTCAGGTTGTCTTCCTTTTCGGGCTCAATTCGGGCTGCGTTTTAGGGCTCCATACGACATTCCGCCATTCCGTCTTTTGCTGTTTTCAGTGCCATGTGTTGGTGTACCTACCGCCGTGATTTCAAAATGAATGGTAAGTTATTAGTTATCAGTTATCGCTATCTTTTAGAAAAAATCAAGATGTTGATGCTCATGCCATTTTAATCCCTTATCAATTAAAATTGCGGTGGCATTTGTTCAGAAAAGGTCTGATCTACAATTGTGGCGCCGTTGATACGAATACGCACGGGTTTGATTATTCGTTTTTCTTGTATTTGCGCCACATGAAAGCATCATATCAGATTCAGGATGTCAAATAGTGTAAGAATGTGCAAAATTTTTGTCTGGTTCTTCGTGATGATGTGATTGAAGCAATGCTTTCAAGGGTAGGTAAGGATTTTGTTACTTGTTCGTAATTGGTTATCTTGATGCTCAACTAAAATTAATCCTAACCTTGCCTACTAACCTATTAAGTTAAACTTAGTACCAATACCTACCAACCTACAACCTATTTGGATCTTTCATATACTTATAACATGCTGCTGCTTCTGCTAACATGCTGCGGAATGCTGGTATCACAGTGTTCCATGTTTCAGAATTTTAGGTGAATAACCACACATGATGGGGAAAATATTTTCATCCTAAAAATATGACAAGTGGCTTTTTTTCATCTTTGCTAAAAAAAATATGTCAAAAGTTTGATTCAACAGCCAGCTGCCAGGTTACGCATGACTTGACAGTTGATGCATCTACTCTACATCATTTCATTTCAGATCCTGTGAAGGTTCTGACAAAATCTGAGGTAAAAATGGCATTATGCAGTTTTGCGGAAAGACTAAATCTATCTCATTTTGTCTTCAGATTTTTTTTTGGGGACACCCAATTGAAATCCAATTTTAGAACACTGTGACACCATGCCTGTGTGCCAAGTAAGAGGAAGGGTCTACAAGTATACATCAAGATAACCAATTATGGACAAGTTGAGACTTGAGTCATCAGCTCTTATTTGTGGTTACAATACCTTCAACTGCATGATTTTGCACAACTTCCATACAGGCATCCAGACTGGAAAAGGTTCAAGTCCATACTTATTCTGGTGCTTGAATATGACAGTTCAAAGATGGAAGGCATATGATGCTACAAAATGAAAAAAGTAATTCAACTTACAAAAAATAGGTACTCATATCCAGCGTCCCAAAATTACATCTTAGCTTGGGTGACAGAGGGGAAAATCATTCAATAGACAGGGGGATGAGAGTGGAAAATTACTGGACAGGCAAGGCTAAAAAGAGGTGCGAGTGGAAAGAACAGAATAAAAACCGTTTGAAAGCATACATTTCCACACAAAAGGTGGCAGCAAGTAGCTTGTAATCTCAGTATCAAATCAATATGATATTGAATACCATATGCAGAGATACTTGTTGTTTGTTAACATAGGAGTGGAATATTGCTCTAAAAAATTTGATGGGAGAGTGGAAAATTACTTTCATTTGGATGTCATTTCCCACCCAAATCGACAAATTTTGGGACACTGCTCATATCTATCCTAAACTAAACTAACCTAAACTTACCTAACCTAATCCAACCCAACCCAACCACCCCAGCCAGCCCAGCCCAGCCCAGCCCAGCCCACCCCAACCCAACCCAAAACCTACAGTCTAAAACCTAGAGCTAAAACCTGCAGCCCAAACTGGAAAACATCCATATGGTACGCCGGACGCCCGTGAAGCCGTCATGCGCCGAAGTTCGGCGCAAGCTATTTTGCAATTTGCGCTGAAATTTCTGCATTATTTGCGCCGAAGGTTAGTGCCGTTTTGCGTCAAAATTAAGCCACTTATACAAAAAGCACGTTTACATCTGCTGGCCAAGGTTTTATAAACCAGACAGAACGCTCTGGGCCTTAACCACTCCTGACTCCCATGTTTGAGCGTCCAAATTAGTTGATGTTTCCATGGAAGCTGAATACCACAATACGTGTAGCGCACTGTAGCATCGTGCCGTGAAATAAGGCTCGGGACGGAAGTTCCGGGGTCACAAAAATTGAAGTGGCGGTGTTGTCGCGGCTGACGGGCGCCAGCAAGGGGTTTAAGTTTACGACACCACTCTTGTTTCAGGAGAGGTGTCAGCGATTCGAGACTACTTGGGCATGCGGGCAGCGGGGTCGGCGTGGCTGCCTGCGGCTGCGGCCACACATCTTGGCGTCCTGGAGGCGGAGATGCTGATGGTGGCATGAGTCATCACTGGCTGCCCGATTTCCATGCTCCAAGACTCGCCGTGAGGGCAGAGGCGGGCGTCGTGCCGATGGAGAGATGAGGAGGGATGCGCTGGCATCGCGCCTACTGGCGAAGGCGCTCTCCCTCCCGTCGGAGGACCCGCCGCGTCGTGGCGGAAGCCCCCCCCCCCAACCGTGACTGAAGTCAGTGACCGGCTGGAGAGAGCGCGGGGGAGCGGTGTGGGACCACTGGAGTGGCGCTGCCCGCCGAGGCGCGCTTATCCACGAGACTGCCCCCGTAGACGCCAACAGACGGCGTCACGGTCCACCTGGACCGGCTGCCGATCGGGGCGTCCGCGACAGCGAGGAGGAGTGCAGCTGCGGAGGCGTGCCTGGGAGCGCTCCCCCAGCGTGCGACGTGGGCCTGGGTCGACGGGTCTGCGACCGGGGGAGTAATAGGAAGGCGGCGCTGGGGTTCTCACCGAGCACCCAGACAGTACAACATTGGTACTGCGGGAGGCGGCGGGGAGGATCTGCTCCAGTTACCGATCTGAGATGGTGGCGCTCAAGACGGCAAAGCAACATCTGGAGCACCCGTCCTTCGAGGAAGACCCCAAAATCATTTGCTCCGACTCGCAGGCGTCGCTGGCGACGCCACGAGGTGGACAAGTGGCCCAGACACCCCCCCCCCCCCTCATCCCCTAGGTGCCGCCATCTGGGAGTATATGATGGCCCTAGTGGCTGTAGGGGGCCGAAGAATCCACCATAGAAGGAGGGCGGCGATAGCCCGATTAAGCTGGGCGTCCAGTTGAGCCTCGGCTCTATCATGGGCATTGGGCAAGGACTCTGCGAGCACCCCCGTCTCCTCCATCTTCGACGGCACTCCAGTCAGAAAGCTGTCCCCACCCGAGTTTCCCAGCAGCATGGGCCACATGAAACCGAACAGCGCCGAGCCGCTCGACGCTGAGGACCAGGCGAGAGGAACAGTGAAAAGGTGAAACGCTCGAAACGGCGCGCGCCGCCGGCCGAGGGCGCCGAGCCGGCCCAGGCCGGCTGCGGGTCAAACAGAAGCCGTCTCCGCGGCGGCCGCCCAGTGACAGCGACTCGGACTGACGTCGAGGCACCGCTGCCGCCTCCGCCGACCAACCCGCCGCCCAGCAAGGGCAGTTTGAAGGCGGCTGCGCCGGTGAAGGTGGCGCGGCCTGGCAGGGGCCGCGGCCGGCCCACTCCCAGCTACCCGTCCCGCGAGGTGCTCAGTACCACCGACTCGTCCGATTCTGAGGCAGCGCCGTCGGCAGGCCGCCGCCAGCAGTGACGACGACCGGCTGGCGGCGTTCGCGCGGGACTTGTCCGACTCCTGGTACTCGGACTTGCCGCCCAAACTGGACGCCGGCGGCGTGAGCACCAGCAACGCCAATAAAAAGTCCACCTTCATCCGGCTCTTCTCGCACCGTGTCAAAAGGACTACGCCGCGCGGCCGGCAGGCCAACTCGAATGAGCGCAGCGAAGGGCACACGTCCCCGACGGCGGCACTGGCGCCTCCCGCCGCGCCGCTGCCGGCGTTGCTGGCAACACCGATCCAGGCCCATCGATTTCTACTGTTTTGTTGCCTACGTGCCGCTGCCGCCGCTCAGCCAGCACAATGGCGTGCCGGTGTTGCGCTGTCGGATCGAAAAGCGGCTCGTGCAGCGGACGGACGGGTGCGGCCCGCGCGATGAGCCGCCGCCGCACACCGAGCTGCGCCGCGCGGACGTGAAGGTGGAGCTGGCAGCGGCCTGCTCAGTCCCCTCAACGGCGTCGACCGGCTCTCCGGCGATTTGCGGTCAGAAACGCCGCCGCTTCTGGGACCCTGCACCCTGGGACCAAGGTGTCAGAGCGCGGCGCTGCCCGTGAGACGTTAAGTTAGCACAGGCAATGTCGTCTGCACTCCTTGCAGTTCATATTGAATACACAACCGTGTTGCGAAGTAATAGGCGCCGGGTTTTTCAGTTCATAGAACTTTTTCCCTGGCTATTACACCCCACAACCGAACACTGACACCTTGCACAAGTATGACTGTGTGTATGAATGTTAATAAATACATGAACCAATGTTGTGTTTTCGGTTCCAGTACCTTCTAAGTACCTACTCCGTTAGCTTTGCCACACCTAAGATAGGCTCCCACGTTGTTATTTGCTCCCGGGTTAACATAAACCGGTTTAACGTAACTTTTGCATCCCGGCCAAAATTGCCGGGTTAACCGTCCCACCGCTCGAGACTGGCGCTAGGCTGGCCGAGCAAAAATAAAAAGTTTGTCCGCGGCTTCGTCTTATTCGCAGCTGCTGGACACGGGGGAGGGGGGAGGAGGGGCTGCATCGGACGAAAAGCGGACTCTGGTATTAACTGGATTTTTTGCCAGCTGGCGCCGTACGGTGGCGCTAGCAGAGCTTCTTACATATCAATGCTAGATTATAGATATAAAAGAATAAATATTTACCAATCAATTTTTCATTTGAAGCCATTTGAAATATTTATGTCCATCCTACTACCGCGCTTATATCTAAAATTAAATACCTTTCGTGCGTCGCCAGCTGGCCAGCCAGCTGACGCAATCCAGTTTTTACCAAAGCCCCGAAAAGCGAGATCAGGTGAGCCCTAATATTGGCTTCACCACACAATTTGAGCCCTCAAACTGGAATCAGGTGAGCTCGAAAATGGGGATCAGGCTGAAAACTGGTATCATAGTGAGACTAGTTTTAGAGCTTGACAC
This sequence comes from Amphibalanus amphitrite, assembly GCF_019059575.1. Lineage (NCBI taxonomy): Eukaryota > Metazoa > Arthropoda > Thecostraca > Balanomorpha > Balanidae > Amphibalanus > Amphibalanus amphitrite. Next base: position 44,587 of record NW_024882371.1, read on the forward strand.
CGATAATGGGTACTGACTGAGCTCTGTTTCTGCGATCAATGATACCGATTTCAGGGATCGTATGAGCCCATGTGGCGTTGCTCAGAAAGTATTCTCGAAATGTGCTGTCTGTTTTGAATATGGTACATTAGCCCGAAAACTGGTCTCTGAGACCGAAAATGGGGATACTGTTTTCTCAGTGTAATAACGTTGCTTGGAAATCTTATCTGAATAGCCTATAGAATATTTAGTTTCTTGGGTACCATTTTGCCTACATTATAAGGTTAAGCATAAAATGTTCAGCTTTTTGCTGCTCTTAAAATCATAACACATCCCATGGACAAGTTTTGAGGCTTTCGGACAACACAAGCGCGCTGGTCACGCTGTTCCACATGACAATCTTATCTACTCGACCAGCTCCAGCTGTGACACATTGCCGCAATATCACGTCATCGACTCGAAGAACGACGCTCGTAACGTCGCGAGTCAAAACATCGCGGCGGCGCGACGCGAGTGTGACGTGTGGCGCTTTGGATGACGTAAATGCTCGGTATCGACGAGGTCAGCGTTAAGGCTGTCCCACACTGAAACTCGCATGCGGGTTGCGGGATTGCGGGTTTTGAGTTTGCGGGCATAAAACTTATTCATAGAGTGATTAGAACGTTCACATATGGTAACTTTATGAATGCAGTGAAGCTGGTAAACCTTCAAAAACTTACATATAGTCGCAATACCGGCGCAACGAATCAAAATTCGACTCCAACGAAAAACCCGCAAACCTCGCATAACTCGCAGACCTCGCAGCGAGGAAAATCTAAAGTTGACTCAAAATCAACTTTAGGAATGCGATGCGAGGTCGCTCGCAAGCTAAAAACACGCAGACTCGATTGTTAGATGGTAGTGTGGGTCAATCAGCTTAGATTGTATTATGTGATTTTGAAGAAACCGCAAAAACCAAAAACTCGCAACCCGCATGCGAGGTCCAGTGTGGGGCGGCCTTTAGAGAAGCGCAGAAACGGGAAATATGCTGGATATAAGGTGAGCAAAGAAGAATAAAAGGACAATGCTGGTGATGAGCCTAAAAGAACATAACCGGTATAATCCGTTATGACATTATGATCGTGACATATTTTGTCAAGAAATGCTGAGCCGCTGCTCTTTACAGTTCTTAGAAGCTTTCCGGACCAATGCATTGTCACACAAATATGCACGTTTTATCGCAATGCAAACTGCTTCCACTATTCTCAGAAAGATAGACATTGGACAATAATCAGCGTGAGGCGAGCATTATGATGGGGCGTGCTGGATTCCTCGGCCATGGCCACTTCCATCTCAGCTCTTTACGCTGCATAATCAGCCTCAACCCCCTCTACGAAACATACCGCGACCCACAGCCCCCATCTCATTGCAACCAGGCCAAACCGCCAGTCGTATTTCAACAATGGTTCCCATCCGTCCACCGGGAGAAGACTCCTGGCCGCTCTCCCATCATTATCCCAATCGGAGGCGGCCCTGACCAGCGCCTGACTGGGAACTGTGACGGACGATCGAGAGCGGGGCCTCTGCAGCGGTGAGAGGGGCGCTCATCCGGTGACCCCTGTGATCCCACTGGGCACCGGGTCACCAAACCAAGGTCAGGTGTCTCTGTTTCGTCAGAGCCTCGGCAAAGGCTAACTGGATGTTTGGAGGGAGCGCTGAAAAAGCTGCAAGAACGTCAAACGAGCAGCAAATGCTTCAAAGCACCCAACATACCGAAACTGTTTTTCGAATCTGAGTATGGTTCTAAGATTTCAAGCGAACCACTTACCAAGTTGGTGAAACTGCATGCACTAATGCAGTCATGCACACCATGCACGACGCCCAACAACCGTCCCGAGTCTCGTGCGACCCCGCCCGTTATGCGACCCGTCACATCTCCGGTCCCGCCCGCTGCCTTCCGTCATCAGTCATCCCCGGTCGGCGTGCACACCTGTGCCTAGTGCACACCGTGCTGCACACTGCACATGCACCGGTGCACACGGCAGCATCTCGCGTCCTGCGGGTGCGGCCCCGCCCGCCGACCCATGGTCCATAGGGGTCACTCAGTTCCGCTAGGAGCCGGGTAACGGCAGACTAACGGCCGCTGCGGTCGCGCAGCAGTGCAGTGTGCACCAGGCGCGGATACAAGGGGGGGCCATGGGGGCCATGGCCCCCCCCTTGGCCGATTTTTTTTCAAAAATAAAATAAAAAGTTAAAAAGTTAAAAAGCTGAAAAGGGGGCCTCCTGAAAATAAAGTGGCCGAAATCCGATGAGTTTTTTTTAACCTACCCACTTAGTTATTTCTTAGAAGACTAGCTGAGAAGACTTCTTTGTTAGAAGATTGGTAAAGCTTTTCATAACTTGGAGGTCTCTTATACTCACAGAGATGACCACTTTTACAGGGCCTCCTAACCTGCACAGAGGGCCTCCAAGCCTGCACAGATGTTGAGATGTTGCCTGAACAGCTAGATAAGTTCAATAGACGCAGTTTTTTTTTTGGGGGGGCCCAACAAGTGGGAAGATGGGGCCTCCAACAGGTGGGATTATGGGGGGGGCCTCCTGGTTTCTAATGGCCCCTCCCTTGGAGATTTTCTGGATCCGCCCCTGGTGTGCACTGTGCAGTATGCATCGTGCGCCCCCGAAACGGTGGACCGTCGCGATCATCACCGGGTGAGGGTCGGTGGACTCTGATGGATTACTGTCGCCGTGCCAATTTCTGCAATAATTGGTATAATCGAGGGCCTAGTCCTAGCAATGATCATCTATTCTGCTTATCACGCGACTAAATCATTGTTTTGTATCTATTTTGGGGACTTGAACGATTACAATCCACAAATGATATGAAAAAATAATGTTTTCATGACACAATTAATCATGTAAGTACCATGCCACACCACATGCCTTGTCAAAGAGGATATCACATCCTCTCACCTCACCCATGTAAGGACAAGTAAGTATGTAGCTAGCACTAGTAGTTGGCGTCAACTGACCGCACAATGGTCACGTGACTGAGGATGATCCCGATGCAGTCCTTCATCCGCCCTGTCCAGCCGTTATAGCAGCTGTCCCGCTCCCCAGCCGGCCGTCGTACGATGAGCGACGACCGGCCGTCATCTGGGTGACGTTCTTTGGCGCGCCGGTGGCGTATTGTGGCGCGTCGGTGGCGTATTGTGGCGCACGGGTCACTGCCGGCCGACGCTTTGACCCGTGACCGCACTGGTCGCCGGTGACGCGTCTATGGGCCGCGCCAGGCATCTGTTGCTGTTGGTCGCCGGACGGCGGACGGCGGATGGCGGAGGGAGGATGATAGTGTCCTGCACCGTCATCCCAGCAGCGGACGGTGTCCAATGCGGCAGTTGGACTCACAATGGAGAGCGGTGGTGAATGAAGCCAGGAGCGGCATGGAACGGGATGTGGGGCGAGATGGGACGCGATGGGATAGGACAAGGAAGGACGGGAGGACACCGCCCGTACCACCCCCCAGGATCGACGGGAACTGACACGCACTTTGTAATGACATATATTTTTGGGGTGGGGCAAGCGCTCGGACGGTGACAGTAAAAAAATGAATATATAAATGGACATTTGCGGTTAAAAACTTTCGGTTAAAAAGTTCAGCTGCACTTGCTTTCAAAATTCACATGCTGGTACAAAGATTTTCATGTTCTTTCAGCTAGTTGCACAAAATTCGCAATAACAGTCGGAAGAAACTAAGTGATAAATTTAAGATGTAGGTACGTGGAACTTCCTTCATTTTTTTTTGCAGTTTTATTTAACTTATTTGCATTTATATTCAAGCATTTGCAGCGACTACTGGCCAGATTTAACATCAGACACTAGACGAAATGTCGTGAATTGAAGCATAAATAATCCGTCAAATGCCATCAATGTTTTCATACGCCTACAGTGAACTAGCCTGATGAGTTAGAACGATAAATTCCAATCAGCATGCGAGTGATTGCTATAACTACATAGCTAACAGGCAACAGCGATAGATGATTGAGAAAGACATTCATTTCAGACGTTATAAATTCGCATGACACACGAAACAGCATGCGCACATCATGGGCGGGTGCTCCAATGCGAACTGAATTATCTGCTGCCATTTTTCAGCAAAGCAAAATGGAAAAAAAAAACTTATCAAACTCTAAGGTTATGCAGCATGCGCTTTGCATGTTGTATGCGCTGTTGAGCGTTTCTACCATAGATTGCAAGTATTAGTCGTTTTCCACATGCTTCTATCACCCCGACCTGCCTGCTGACGGTTGCCGCCGGCTGCTGGGGGCGGAGGGGGGGGGGAGGTAGCGCCGCTGCTGGCCGCTGGTTGGCCGGCCGGCCAGCCCCGGTGGCCGCTGGCTGGCTGCGCTGGCCGCCGGCCGGCCCGGCCCGTCGCGTCCGGCGCCGCTGCCGTCGCAGCCAGTCGCCGCCGTGCTGTGTGGCGAGCAGCACGCGCCTGGAGCCGTCCAGAGGCCGACCAGGAGCTGTCCAGGAGCTGACCAACTGAGACTGACCGGCGCTGACCACTGGTGACCAGTGGTCAGAGGTGCACTGGGCAGAGGTCACTCGAGGTCACCCACCGAGTGACCAGTGGTCGACTGGAATTAGAATCACGTGATTCCGGACTTCTTCATTCGTGACGGACTTCCAGCCATCGCGAACAAACCACCACTCAGGTGGATCTGAAGTGACCCGGACTGACCTGACCTGAGGTCACTGTCACTCAGTACAGAGCGTGACGTCATCATCGACCCCCGTGTGACGTCAGGATGAGGGTGAAGATGCCGCCGTCGGTGCGGATCGTCCAGGATATCCAGCCGGACAGAGGTGAGTGAAGAAGCTGCACGTCTTTACAGACACGCTGGCTGGATCATTGGATCTTGTGTGTGAAAAAAGTATTTGCAGAACAAAAATCGTTCCCTACAAGGGTACTCGGCGGTAGTGCAGGCTTTGTGGTGATTGATGCCTTGCACTTTGCATTTCGTCTGAAATTGACTACCTGTCGGCATTGTGCGTTGATTTGCAAAGCTCGCGAAAAATGTCTCGCCAATGATATTCGGCTGCAAATGCCGCGTTCACAGTTTCGTCTCCCCTGCGTCTCAAGTCCCAACCATCCCTCCGCATTTGTCGTGTCCCATTCGTCACTAGGAGTGACACGGGTGCTGCCCAGACTGCTGTCGCTGTCACTCCATGGCAGACCACTACTGCTCTGTCTGCCTCTCCCGCTAACCGGCCGAGGGTGCTGTGCTAGTCTACGGGCCTGTTCTCAGAAATATGTTCGACAGGTGTACGTTAGGTGGGGCTATAAACATTCCAAGATATAGCCTAAACGAAAAAAGAAAAGAAAATAAGAACAGGCGATCAGCCGCCTGTGTGTGACGAGAGTCGCAATTTGGCTAGCTCGTTGGAAGGCTGGTGAGTAGAATTAATAAATGTATGTACCCTGTCCTGTGCCGTTCGATGACAGCAATGAGTCGATCCGGTGTTACCGAGTGGACATTGGTGACGTTTACATTGTGCGTTATATAAGTGTCATTTAGTTATTCGGCTATTGAGTCGTTATATAAGCAAAATCAGAAAAGTTCATGGCTTTCAAGTTACCGATCACTTTGACTCATGACATCAATTAATAATATTCGCCACGCCAATTTCATTTAAGCATTTTGTCACCTTTCTTTTTAAATGTGGTCTGTTGGCTTTGCACTGGTGAGAATTAGGGGTGAGAATTCATGCAAAGTATGGCTTGTTGGACATTTTCCGACAGCGGCCATCCAGTCTGGCAATTTCAGATAGGTGGAAATATGTGTTGCAGCGCTGCGGACCCTAATCTTTGGTGCACTATGGATGTCATTGTGCATATCATGCCGCTCGGCTCTGAACGGCTCTGCAAAAAAAGTGTTGCAAAAATGGAATGTACATAAGAGAGCACTGATGTGTGGCATTGATTTCCCACAGTCACAAAAGGCGGTTAGACATGATTCGCGCAGTCACAACTGACAGCTAACTACTTATTGCTTGGTATTTTCCAACACAGTGCTAACTAAGTATCTTTCAAACATACTCCATTCTATCAGCTTTATCTTTCATAACGTTGATAATGCCTCGGTCCAGCAAATACTTTGGTGAACTCTGTGGAAGCGGTCATGGACGTTGTGATCATGTGACGTTTGTTCACGAGTCCTTATCGTAGATATACTGGATCATGCGGAAATATAAAAGGAACTCAACAACAGACTATGCTTTTGAGCTGACGCGTTATGCTCTGTTGAACCTCCACTCTTTGAACGAGCCAGTAAATTTCGGTGCCGCCCTTTGTCGTAGTCGAGCCATTAATTGCTCTTTAAATCGGACCATTACGTTCAATTATCTGCAGAAGAGTGACATGGGATGGTGGCCTTAGGTTTCCATAGATTGTATTCCTTATTTTTCGCTTACATTCAAATGTTTTGCATACCCAACAGTCTTCTACGTTGTCAGATACCTGTTTGATAAATATGTAGGTAGGTTTATGAAATTATGTTTTCAACTGAGGGTTTCTACTTGTTTGGAATGTTTTTCGGTGTTAATCCTCCAGTTTCAAATCCTCCCCTATCACATCCAGCCGAGCATGTTGCAATCTCCCCTTTTGCCCGTCCGTTGCCGCCCTCACACCAGCCGCCCCTGTAAACCCTAGCAGCCATTGTGGGCGGCACTTCAAAGCCTTCCGCCTGAGCACACTTCAATCGCGCACCGCAGAACGGTGACGTCATCAGGCGTGTGGGTCGGCCGATCGCTGCAGGGGTCCTCGGAGATCGTCCTCTCGGACGCACTGTCCTCATTCCTCAACAGTTGTCCGACTCAAATGCATCATCCCTGCGGTTTCTTTGAACGATGTCACTTCTAGCCCGAATTCAATGCTGATGGACCTATAGCTGCCAACGAAAAAGCTAAGAAATTTGAGTTTTGATGAAAATTATACGTGGACGAACTAGTTGCAAGCCATTGGCCATTCCATGCTGTCCAGCTTATCTTTTTTGCTTCTTATTCCACTTCTCTAATCCCACTTCGTCATATGCCACTGCACGCCATTACAATTTTTCCAGCATCCTAATTCTCCCTCACACCCATTTTCATCTGTCCCATCATCCCATCGCTCCTTCCCTCCCACCGCTCCGTCCCACGTCCCGTCGCGTCCCGTCGCGTCCCGCTACGTCCCGTCGCGCGGCGCTGCCCTGTCGCTAGTTACAGCCGCTTCACGGCAACCACTCCATCATCCGGGGCTCAATCGGGATAAACGACCCACCACCGTTGGCCAGCCGGGCTGCCGACCCATGGAACAGACGTCCATGGCTCGATCGAGCCTCAGCGGACGTTGCCCCTCCCTCTCTCCCCCTAGATTGATGCTGGCACGTGCGGTGAAAAGAGACAATGGGCTCGGGAAGATGACTTGCGATATCGTGTTTTTTATCCGATTTAAAATAAATAAGTATCAAATATAGGTATGAATGAAAGTCGTTGTTGACCCACTGTCCAAATTTATATTTTGTTATATAAATCAGTGAAATTGAGGATGTTTTATCCCTTCCCTCGAGCATCTACCTCACTGATCGTCGCCCGACATCGCTGTTTCTCTCGGACAATGCAGTTTCATCGCGCAGCCTGTCACTCTTCCCGTGACGAATGCGGCCAGGTGTCCCGTCCACCACCCTTCCGCTCGTCCCTCCAATCACAGCCGTTTTTCTCACCGCCGGCTATCTCCGTCGACGGTTTTTAGCGGACGATCGCCCCTCTCGTCCTCCCCCACCCCTGCCCGGTGGTGGTGGGTGCCAATGACCGGTGCGCTATGCTATTTATCCGGATGCGTCTCGCGCGGCGCCACCCCTTTCTCGCGGCCGGCGGAACCGTGAGGGGAACGGCTGCGGCTGCTCCCCTTCCTTCCCCGCTCGGAGGCTTTGTCGTCGGTAAAAACGCAGCTCAATGGGCACCGGTGTCGACTGTTTTTGCTGCCCGCCGCCGCCGCCGCCGCGCCGGTCGGAGGGGGACGGGGGACAGTGCACACACACACAGGGACACGGGCTGTCTCGTGGGAGTGGTTGCGGTGCGGTTGGGATGACAGGGGAGCGGTGGGTCCGTCAGCTGCCGGGTGCAGTGGGGAATCTGGACACTCTGGGTAAATCGAATCAATTCGTTTAAATAGAAATTAGAAACTGTCAGAATGGCTCACTATGAGGCAGATAAACTTGTAAGAGCTTATAGTTAACTTATGACTTATGGGCGTAAAAAGCAAATGTAGCCGCTTCTGCTTTTGTAAGATTTTGTCACTTATTTCAGCAATAGAGCTGTCCAAAAGATTTGCAACAACTGCGTTTTTCGTTTCTCAAGTTTCTTGTAGAAAAGTAAAAAGATCGGAATCGAATGGACGGAAATTCCCGCATTGCACGCATTTCTAACTAGGTACTTCATTCATCCATACGCTTGCTATTCACCATGCAGTAGTAACTTGCAGTGCCCCTTAGCGCCATCAATGCAGTAACCAGGTTCTGACCAGTGCGGTCGGAAATCCTCTCACTTTATCGTGTCAGTACGGTGCCCATCGGGCGTCACTCGCCCGTTTTCACTCATCCGGTCGGCGTACCGACCACACTGCACACAGGACATCCTGGCCGGTCGGTCCGGAAGACCTCGGCCCCGCCCGACCACCGCTGAGGTCGCAGTGCAGCTTTCACGTCCTCACCCCCAGTGAGGGTCGGTTTTTAGATCGTAGGCGGCCCGCCGTGCTGGTCAGTTGGATCTAGCTGGCTCTCCGATAGGCCCACTTGGTCCGGTTTGGTTTGGCTCATTGATTGCTTTAGTTTGGCTGGCTCTGAATTGATGGATGGTGCTTTTTATGCTCTCCTCTCTTCCCCTCTTTTCTATCTTCTCCTCTCCTCTCCTCTTCTCTTCCCTCTCTCTCTCCCTCTCTCTCTCTCTCTGTCTCTCTCTCTCTCTCTCTCTCTCTCTCTGTCTCTCTCTCTCTCTCTCTCTCTCTCTCTCTCTCTCTCTCTCTCTCTCTCTCTCTCTCTCTCTCTCTCTCTCTCCCACGCCCCGTCATGCACCCGCCCCCAGAAATATCCCCTTTGAGACGCTCACAGACGAAAATCTATCCCCAGGGACGGCCAGAACCATGGCATACCTCTCGGTCCACCTGCCTCCTGCCCCCGCCAGACGCGTGCACGCCGGCAGGGGCGACCCGCGTCACTGCGTTTCAATCACCCTCGCCTAATTGTCACATTAGTCGCCGCGGCAGGGGGGAGGAGACAGAAGCGATAAATCTAGTCTTCGGTCGCGGCCAGCCGACTGCACCCGCCCCCCGTTTAACCGACCCCGGTGGCAGCGCGAGTTTAGGAAATGGTAACCGTGGCGGTGGAGTATTGTTGGTGAGATGAATGCGGCCAATGGTCAGTCAATCATGGACTCAACGACCGGTTTTGGGTTGCGGGGCATTCAGGGTTTGGATAAGCTCGGTGAAAAACGGCGGACAGTGGGTGGTCTCCGGACTGAACGTGTTAATCCGTTGGTGTCACGCACTCCCCTGCGACTGTGCGAGAGTATGGCAGATAAAGGCATCATTGTAACAAAAATTAATCATGCTTTTCTTTCTTTGAAACTTAAAAATAAACCAACTTATGTCGCTAGTTTTCTGTTGGGTGCCAGTGACATGAAGTTCTGTTACAGTCTAATCGATGGAGAGCACCTGCACGTTAGGTTCGATCCTGAACGCATCCATAGAGTTTCCGCCATTCTACTCTCCAAAGGCCATTACCCCCATTTCTAAACCACCACGGAATCACTTTGCTCCTTTCCAGAGGCGGTGATGACCTGCTCTAATCAGCCTTCAGCCAACACCAGCCACTAATTGTCCGACAAATCGCTCCTCGCTTTCCATTACTGCCCTCCCGGTGGCCGGACTGGAACCTGCCGGGCCTCTATGTCCATCAGAGACGAGCCACTGCCTCAGGATGCCTCACCTATGTCCCAAGGGAGCTGGAAGATTGCCGAGACAAAGGACAGTGTCATTACTCAAACGGGAGTTTGTCCCCATAGCCGATGGTAACTGGTAAGGAGATGACAATTTGTGACTGCCGAGACGATTTGCGGTCACAAACAGGGACAAACTAGAGACAAATGGTCAGCGCGCCTGATTCTATCGAACCAGCCCAGTACAGCCCAGCCCAGCTCAGCACAGCTCAGCTCAGCTATTCTCCTTGCCTTGGATCTTGCCGTGGCGCAGTTCCTTGCAAGTTGCAAAGCTGACGAGTGACGAGTGACAAGCCTAAATCAATTCGTTGATATCCTCCAACTCCTATTCCGATTCACTGTTTTCACACTGCACTAAGGCAGCACAACCTGATAACCTGCCCTAGTGGTAAGTGATCTTCTAACTCCTGTTCTGTAATGTTGTCTATTTACCAGGGTTGTGCTTGACTCATGAGTCGAGTCAGAAATTTGACTCAACTCTGACTCAAATGAGTCAGATTTGAGTCGAGTCGGATAAAATGTTGAGCTGTTGAGTTGAGTCAGAGTTGAGTCGGACAAAAATATTAAGGTGTTGAGTTGAGTCAGAGTTGAGTCAGTAAAATAACTTTTGACATTGAGTTGAGTCAAAAACATTTAGGAGCATGAGTCAGCTGACTAAACTTTCTAGAAACAATATATAGTATAAGTTTTTCATTCTCCCCCGCTTAACTGGTCCTGCTGCCGGTTTTTTTTTTCACCCCCCCCCCCGCTCAACAACTCAACAAAAAATTTGAGTCAAGTTTGAGTCAACTCATATTTTCATTGATGATTGAGCCGCTTGAGTCATGAGTCGAGTCAAGGGAAAAAATCAGCTCCTTGTTTGAGTCAGAGTTGAGTCAGGGCATTCTGAAGTTGAATGATGAGTCGAGTCGGCAATTTCTTTTGAGTCGAGCACAACCCTGCTATTTACCGTCTAACCTGGCCTGCAAGGCTAGGTTTCGGCCACCCGGCCTCGGCGGCGGCGCCACACCGGTGTCATTGTGGTCGCCATGAAAAATGCGTACACTGATGAATAGGATGAGCCGAGAGTGATGCGGATGCCCGAGGCTCCAGAGTGGTTCGCTGCCTTCCAAGGCCAAACCATGAGCGATGTGTAACCATACTGGGCAGTGGACAGATGTGAGTTCCAGCTTCCCTCCGTACGGCGTGATTATGAATGTAAAACCGTGGAAGAAGGATTTATATTTTCTCTCTGAATTGGTTGGTTCTTAGATAATTCATTGATATAATTTTAGCCCGGGAAGAGATTTAGCCGGGGAAGAAATAGATCAGCTTGATTGGGAAACAAATTTGTATGCGTGTGGTAAAGTGCAGCTTGTTTCTCAGCATTCAGCTCTTTTTGCCACGGCCCATGCCATTGTGAAATTCTGGGGTCACTGAGAACTATGCTATTTTCAAGGTGATTAGAACATTGCTAGTAAAAAGTCACTATCACTATCGTGCTAGGAAGCAGTTGATGTCCAGGCTTCACTCAACTAGTAACAACCACCTCTTAGTTATGCTGACCACTCGGCCATCCACCATCACTCAGCGCATAACCACAACTCAGAAAACCCCACAAATGGCCTCAATTCGGCAACTTCCCGGGGCGCTCCCCTTTGGTCCACTCCACCGCCCATTCACGGGTCTCTGCCGCTGAGTTATGACACTCACCAAGAGTGACACGCTAGCCCCGAGCGAAGGGCTGACCAACTTCACAATGCAGCTGAGGGGACACGGAACGACTAAATGTCTTACTGGGGTCGCTTTTGTGGCTGGTAACGAACAAACCGGCCACAAAAGGTATGGCCTGCTGGACGGCCGTTTTTCAACGAGTCTTTGCTGCTGGACGAGCTATTTGGGTGTCTCGTGACTGGCTAGCTCTAACCGGTGAATGGGCTTTAGGAATTAACATTGAACCAGACCGTCCTTACTGAGTTACGCTGCGGCTGAGATGATGTGACACAAGTTGTTGCAGCTGCCTAATTATTACGATTTTTTATTCATACACTGAGTCTGATTTCTTTTAGCGATTCTTGCGGCGGGAGAGAACGTGATCGGCCACAATATCTTACATATGTTTTCACCGCGATATTTTCTCTAAATGTGACGAATAAAAACCATAAATCACAATAGGGCTAATCAAATCATCGGGTGATAGTTTTTCGCATTATAGTTCCGATTAGAGAGAGCCAAACTGCACCAAACTGCCCCCAGGCTAAATTGATTTGATATGCCGCTGGTGAATGAATTTAGAACAAAAACTTACACTGAAAAATGACCAAGCCGATGTCATCTAAATTAACTCCTACAAATGAAAACGACCAATAGGTATTCGTCTGACAGAAACGTCTGAAAAAGTTAATGTCCGTTTTAGTGGCCGGCTTCTTCAGCTGCCCTGAAGTGAGGGCTGCGCATTAATGACGTCATTGACATAGACCAGGCGCCCTCGGCTGCCAAAGCTGAGTCGCGGCAGGTCGTTAACAGGCCGCTCAGCCGTGGCGCAGACCGGCGCTGCTGCGTCTGGCCTGCCTACCTGCGTCGGCCGCCAGCCAATGCGGTAAGCGAGTGGCCTGTTTGCTCATTTATTCACAGTCTCGTCCGCAATGGTCGATTTATTTCCAAAACTACCGCATTTACCTTGTCCAGTTGTGGCACAAACATCCACGGAGTGTACCAGGTAACAGGCTCCAGGCAGCACAAGCGCCAACCACTCCTGTTCGATCCCTCCTCCCCCTCCCCGTCCCCGGAGCCGTGACCCCTCCCCAGCCGCCCCCGCGGCGCTCCGCAGAGCTGTTTATCCTGTTTACTCAGGCAGAAGTCCGCCGGCACGCTGTGGCTCCCGGATTCAGCCGCCCCGCCGCCGCTTGCGCAAGCCTGCATAGTTGCAACCAATAGGACCATTGCGTGTGATCAATAGGGCGGGCAGGCGGGCGGACGGATCTGGTCGGTATATTGGGACGGCGGGAGGTCCGATATCAAATAGTGGGAGGTCACAGCAGGAGCACCAGATCGGATGGTGCAGATGTCAGCAGTTATACTGGTGCTCCTAAGTCCTATATAAATTCTTCAGACGGCACTTCGTCATGGGTTGTGTCTAGACTTCCTATGTAAAACGGCACCGCGCCCCTTCCGTTTCGATCACCGATCGCTTTACGGGTAAATAGGCGCATCCTTGAAGACGATCCACGCAATAGTCACCTAGAGATAACCTCCGGGTCCTCAGAGGTCACATCGGGGTCACTTAGATGTCACCCGAGGTCCCTCGACGGTCACGCTGCTCGCGCCTGAGGCGGTTATCGTTCAGTGGGTGGCCAGGGGTCAGTCAGGGTCAGATTCTGACCGCGTCGCCTGAATGCCCCGCTCCCCGGTCAGGGTCACTCGGGTCACTGGGCTCAATCATCCCCATTGTACGGATCGTGGTGCCCGCGTCCAAGCGCTTCATTCAGTACGGTTCACCGGTCGTTTTTGTGGGCACCGGTGACCGTTCGAGGGGGTTCGGGGGGGGGGGGGGAGCAGACAGACTGGTGCTAGGTAGCCAGATGTCGGCAGGGGCGGACAGGCGAACTCCAGCTGAGACCCGGCCAGCCCCCTGTCAGCCACACTAAACGACATATCGCCAGCATCTCGGGTGAGTCTGGATAGACGCTGTATCGAATCTTATGGTCCCATCTTCGTAACCTGTCTGGCTTTGGACAACTCTCGTTTGAGATGAAATGTATTTTAGTCATTGGTGGTCACCACTTATGGTTTTTGTGTCAGTTCACTGCGGTATTTTTTCCTCTTCAAATCATGCATTTATCATGCAAATCATGCATTCCTCCAATACATATCTCTAACTCAGCCCCTGCTCTTCCCACAGAGAAGTTGTTTGCTAGTCCTGTCTTATCCAGCCCTCCACGGTGGAGGCTCCACTACGATCCAATCCGACTGTTTATCCTCAGACGGCTCTTCACGGTCGTGGCAGCCGTCTCCCCTCCCTCCACCCCTCCCCGCCGAGGGCTGCCACAGCTCTCATTAGCTCCAGCTCCGCTGCGGCGCGTGCGACAGACGGCGCACGGCACGAAGAGGCGTGACCTTGAGTGTTTGTTGTCAGCTGTTCCGATCGGCCGGCCGCCCCGAGGGTCACCGCAGGGGGGGGGGGGGCGAGGTCAGGGGTGGCGAGGCCGGGCGCCCGCGGCGTAGGATGGGCCCGACTGACCCGGTGGGGTATGACCCCCGGCGACGGATGGGCTGGAGCGATGCGTGAGTTGGTTAGGTACTGAAGCGAGAATGCTTGTGAAAGAATGCAGCGAGGCCGGTGAAGGTGACAAGCACTGTCAAAACATAAATTTAGAAAATATACGTGGCCTTAAACCTTTCATCGAAAAACTTAATAAATTAAAAGAACATCGATTTTTCTAACGAGCTACGTAAACTAAAATAAGAGGGACTAAATTTATAGTTATACCTACACATGTTCTTGCTAGTCTGTGAGTGACTGTGTTTACAAATAAATAACCCTTTGACTTTGTTTGGTTACCTGTTTAAATTCAGACCTGCCACATAGCCAAGTATAGAGTCATCACGTGCCCAATTATCCTTTTCCGCACCCACCAGCAGTCTGCTCGAAGCTCCCACAGCCCATCCGTAATGTCGTCGAGGGCCAGCACGCGGCCACCTGTAATGATGTCTGTTTGTATGACGAAACTGAAACCCCACTGGTGGGTCTCGGGTGACCGCATAGCGGTGCCTCAGGTCGTCGGGTGCTGTCCGGGTCGTGGAGGACACAGCGCGGTACCCGAACTGGTCCACCGGACGTCGTTAGAGCAGGGCTGACCGCCGGCCGATCAGGAGGCACGTTCAACAGCTGGTGAACCGGAGACCGACGGTCTCAGCCGGCCGATGCCAGGGTCGAGAAGTAAGGTGGGGCTGGAAATTGATCCCCTCTTGCGCAACATTCTTGGAGTTTCGGGCAAAGACTTGTGTTGTGGTTCAACCCGAAGCAAGGGCTGAGGCTAGTAGAATTATCCGTGCCAGTGTGCCAATAAAAGGTTTCGTTCAAAGCGTCCAGCGGTCCAGCCATTGTTGCCTCTATGAAGAATTCCTTTAAAATTTAGGTAACAATTTTCCGTATGCGGCGGCTGTGACCACCCAGCGAAGGCGTGGCCTGGCCGTGACGGCCGTCCGTGGTCGGTGAAAATGAGATGGGCGGATTATGGAAACCGTACCGCCCGCTGGCGATGACCTTCGTGGAGGCCCGGCTGACCTCTGGCACCGTCAGGCTCGGCAGGCGCGCTCCAAATATGTGGCACACGCCAGGTGCCGCGGCTGGAGGAGCCAGCGAAACGGCTCACCGAGCTTGGGTTTGAGGTTTGTCACACTACGGTTCAAACTGTTCTCGCGTACGTCATGCGAAAAGAAGCCGGTCGTTCGGAACTGTAATTGGGTGAACGTTTTTCGGTGAGGAATTAATGCGCCGTCGGCCGTGCCCAGGGGCAGCATTCCATTGTTTCGTTTCCGAGCGCGATAATATCTAGGTGCTGGGCGATGAATGGGCCCACATGACCTTGCGGTGACCTGGGACACCTGAAACGCTACTGGTGGTTGTCGATGACAGTTGTCAGGTCAGCTCTATTATTATGTCACCTCGGTCCACTACCATGGGCGGTCTCGCCAGTTCAATAGCAGGGTATCTGATCAAGCCTCGCCCGGGTTTCACCTAATTGAAACAAGTGAATGCCACGCACGGAGCAGCTGGCCAATTGTTTCACAACCAGCTGTCATGCCAAAAGAATGAGCACCAAACAGTTACACACGCACACAATCCCACCCTACCTAAGACGCACGTTGTGCATTTTTATGTTTCTCACCACAGTTGAGCCACCACGATTCATGACGCTTCTTTCCCCTCTGGGTCTGGTGCGCGTCCTGCGGGGAGGGTCGTGGGGAGGGGCGCCGGGGTCAGCGGGGCGACCGGCGGCGCCCGTGCCGCTCCCATGGCCCCGGGGCCCGGGCGTGGGAGCGGCGCCGGCCCTGGCCCGCGGAGAAAGCTGAGCAGGCGCCCCCGTCGGCCCGCCGGACGCTCCTCACCCTGGGGTCAACTCAGACCGCGCTGGGAGCCGAGGGACGCGCCTCCGCCGCGGGAGCGGTCGGTCGTTACTCGTTAGGGGAGGCGGCGACAACGGCAGGCGTAACGGCACTGATTGTAACGACAGCGCATGGGGAGTTGGCGGGACGGGGCCAAGTTGATGGGAGGTGCTCACTGAAATAGATGAAAATTTTGGGTAGTGCTATATCGATAATGCAACTCACATTCATTGAAGAAAAAAATGTCGAAACATGCACCTTGAGGTCTTACGATCCGCAGTTCCCTGACCACCGCGCTCACCGATCCTTGCCGACTTATTTCCGGTAGTGTTTTAGGATTGTCTGGTGTTACCCCATTGGAATCCCGGCATTTCCCTGTTGGTGTTGGAGGACATGGAATGTGCAGTTAGCTTCAGTGACTCCCCAGCGCCACCTCCCACCGGGCGCCGTCTCCCGGCAATGTGTGGCCGGGCCGGGCCGGCTGGCCGAACCACTGCGGCCTGCCCGGGTCAGGGTGCGGTGGCTCGAAGGCCCGCCGACAGCCGCAGATGGCCTTGGTGAAGGCTCACGGCGTCCGGACGCGTGAAATTGGGCCACAGGGCCCCCGGTCTCTAGATTCCGGGGCTTCGTGATCGTTGGAAGGGCGAGCTACACTTGAGGTGCGCGGGGAAGGGGAGGGCGAGAGCTCCCTTGATCCATGGTCACCGCAGGTGACGAAGTCAGCTGATCGTCTAATTAAGCTACCTTAGCATGATCGCTCATGGCAGCTCAAACGCACCTTACCACCAGGCAAACAGCTATGTCGCTTACTCAAGCGATATCATCTTGCCTCGATTCCATTCAAATGTCGGCCCGTCGACTGGGCGGCGCTCGCGGCTGACGGTTTCCCAAGCCATCGCGTTCGGTCGGCGCTCGGTGGCGGGCCGGCGGCGGTTTCCTGCTGACCTCTCGCCCTCGCCGGCCGACGGTGGCCCAATGCGACACGTGCCTCAATCTCACACCGCTGGCGTCACCTTCCGGCGCTACCGAGCCCGTCATTGTGCCGTAACCCCTGGTGAGCTCTGGTGACCTGAGGCGCCGCACGTGACCTCCTGTGACCGGTGGCGGTGGAGAAACGAAACGGCGGCGTCCGCCGGCCGACGCCACCGCCGCTGGCCCTATCCGGTCATCAGTGCACCCTGGGTGGCCAGGGGTCAACGGGTCACAGGCGACGGTTTTGTCGTCACGTGTATAGAAAGTGCGACCGGACGCCTGGCACCGCCGCGCCGTATCGCCGCGGTGGTCAAACTTCGCAGCGGTTTAGGCAAATGGAGTTTCGATTCTTATGACTGTATTAGTGAAGCCATTGTATAAGACATGTTTGAGGTGTAATAGTGTTAAAAAAATGACGAGGACATTTGTCGGAAATTATTCATAAAAAGAAAAATTGCCTTTTAACTAACAGCAGTAATTTTTGTTCAATTCGCTGCTGTTCCAAGATATTCTAACCGTGTCTGTCTGTCTGCTGTTGCAGGGATGCAGCTGTTGCACCGCGAAATCTGCTGCCAGGGCGGGTCAGGTACGTGTCACTTTTGGTCACGCAATCGGACCGACGCCGCCTTAATTACGCCGGCGCGGCGCCCACTTCCACCGGCGTAGAAAGCGTGTCGTACAATATCCATGACACGGCCCGCGTCCGGTCGTTTCGGGCGTTTCAGCCACTCGAGTGGGGATGTGCTCTGCACTGCCGGGCACGGTCCGACATTTGCCCTTTGCTCCCGCAGCTTTCGCGTCGTCCCGGCACTCTGGGTTTGAGCTGATTCTGTTGGACAGTTGTTCCGGGGTCGCCGGCTAAGTTTTCAGGTGAACTGGTAGCATATGTGTCTTGTTAGTCATTGGACTGAAGGCACGTTCAAGAAAAGTAATAGATTGAGCATAAACCTTTATAAAACTTTGCAGTTTCTATAATTAAAATGAACCTAATCTTTTGGATCACTAGACATTGCACGTGCAAACAAAGGCATGCTGAATTCATTCTTTGAATAAAATTACCCTAGTAACATGGCAACACGCACCAAACCACAACAATGGTTGTTCAGCTACACATCACAATATTATGACATCCCCTCCCCCAGTCCCGCATACCATCCCCCCCCCCCCCCGGCCCACCACCACCACCACCACCATTGACAGCCTCACGGCTGACTGGCTGTCCCTGTCCCGAACCTTCGGTAACCCCCCCCCCCCCCCCCCCCCCGACCGCGCCCCGGTGGCTTCGACGGCACCCGATGATGGCTCGCATGTCACGGGCCAGCACCGGTCCGTAATCGGCCTGTCGCCGCTGCTGCCACCATCACAACTCGACCGTGACGGCACTGCTCGTCTCTGCCCCGCGGCCGATCGTCCGATCGCTCACGCTCAGGGCCGGCCGGACCGCGGTCTCTCTCTCTCTCTCTCTCTCTCTCTCTCTCTCTCTCTCTCTCTCTCTCTCTCTCTCTCTCTCTCTCTCTCTCTCTCTCTCTCTCTCTCTCTCTCTCTCTCTCTCTCTCTCTCTCTCTCTCTCTCTCTCTCTCTCTCTCTCTCTCTCTCTCTCTCTCTCTCTCTCTCTCTCTCCTCTCTCTCTCTCTCCTCTCTCTCTCTCTCTCTCTCTCTCTCTTCGGACTAAACCAGAAAAGCGAGCACCGATAAGTCTGGCGGCGAGACTTTGAGGTCAGTTTTTACCCTGTTTGACCCTGGCCACCAGCGCGGCGCCTCAAGCGTGACCCGACGTTTGACCTTGACAGTCCCAATAGATGACCGGCTCACGCAGGCCGGCCGGCAAGCTGCGGAAAGAGGCGAGGGCGGTGCACAGCAGGAAAAGGCGATGTCGGGCTCTAACGCCAGCCCGGGGCAGCGGCGCGCGCTACGCTGAGTGGGCGTCAATGTGTTGTTTGTGCACCGGCCACGGTCACCAGTCAGGGTTGAGTTGGCCGTTAAATCTGCTTCGACCGGACCTCCTGCTGCTCTCCGAACTCTAGCCGCGCGCAGCTCGTGGTCAAATGGAGAGTGGGCGAGTCTGTGCGCGGGGAACTCAGCGGGCTGGCGTCTGGCGGCGCACGCGCTCTGTCGTAACCCGCCGCCGCCGGCTCTCCGTATGTGGCTGAGTCTAACGAGAAACACCGAGATATCATCGTCATAACAGCGGCCAGTGAAGTGCTCATTGTGTGAGTGCACCCCTTCGGCGTGGGATTGACCCCGGCCGCTGCCGCTGCCGCTGGACCTTCGGGTGACCTCACGGCTTAATTGGACATAGGGGCCGGGCGGGGCACACTCGTAAACTCTGCATGGCACCGCGCTGAACCCCCAGTCTCCACCCAGCGCCTGAAAGCCCCGCGGCAGTCTGTGGGATCCCTCCTGAGAAACTTTGACCTGACCTGACCCTGAGGATGTGAGGGTCAGGGGCCTGCTGCCATTGAGAATGATGTCAGTCTTTTTAAAACATAAATTTATATATGAAATTTGTTATGAGATGCCAGTGAATGCATCCAACAAAACAAATTAATATAGCTCTATTAGACAATTCACAGCCACAAATATTCTTTAAAAAAAAGATATTTACCAGCGAAGCATTCCGACAAGCATATTATTCGACACTATTTTGTGTTGATCTATTACATATTGCAATCTGCAATCCGCAAGCTGCCTGAATTGCGGTGTAATGGGTCAGCTCACATGTCAGCCTACCTCAGACCGTCATCAATCTCTGGGGAACTCCGGTCTCCCATATCTCCTGCGCCGTCGGTCGTAGGT
The DNA here is from genome assembly GCF_019059575.1 of Amphibalanus amphitrite. Taxonomy (NCBI): domain Eukaryota; kingdom Metazoa; phylum Arthropoda; class Thecostraca; order Balanomorpha; family Balanidae; genus Amphibalanus; species Amphibalanus amphitrite. The sequence continues at coordinate 64,432 of NW_024882371.1, forward strand.
CGCGCCGTGTACCGTCCTGTCTCCGAGTCGCGCTACCGTCGGCCACTGGGTGCTACCGCGGTGACAAACAGAGACAAACAGAGACATTAGCGGCGCACAATGGCCGCTTTGTGTCACACAGCGCGCCCTGCGCCACAAAGATCGTACGCCGCGCGTGATTCACGACGGACGGGTGCGCCATTACTGTCTCCGAGTGTCGCCGGCGCCGTGTCTGCCGCCGCGGCGCCACTGATACCGCCGTCAGAGCTCTCAGCTGATGAGCTGGTTTCAAGGGTGGGAAATGCTGGGAAGGTGGTGGCCGGGATGGGCCAGTGCTTTCCTCAGCTACCGAGGTCGCGGGGAGAAATGGGAGGTCAGAGGTAGAGGTCTGCACTGGCCGGCTGCAGCCGCGGCTGGCTGCAGCCCCACGGCTGTGGGCCGGGGCGGCTGCAAATATCTCCAAGAACACGGCTACGGCTGTGGCCACGGCTGTGAGATTTCAACCTCAATCTTAAGTACTCCAATATAAAATTTTAAATCCTTAATCTCACATTCTGATAAGCAGTCTAGCCTGTAAAAATCATGCAAAGGATGCCTGGCAACATTGAAAGTGGTGAAGCCTTTCAAAACCTGTAATGGTTTTACCATTTGTTGTAGGGGAGTTTGCACTCTGGTACAGAATACTAATTATAGGTACCAATTGTTCCTTCATCATCAAGAGCTTGACAGTTTCAGAAAATGCAGCATGTTGCATTGTCACATCCCTCTCAAATCAATCTCACCTGGTCATTAGGAGAGCACCTTACAGCTATTGAAGACGAGCATTCAATAATTCTTTCAGGTAATAGAAAAAGAAATCACGCCTAGGTAAGGGCAGGTAAAGGCTTCATAAAATATTATCTAAAATAACTCTTAGATGTATTTCTGGATTTTCGGCAAGTCCAGCAAGTTACATAATATAAAACTGGCGCTTTATGTTCTAACTGGTGTGTGAGTGACCGCTAACAGAAAATGCTGATCAACGAAGCCAATGGAATTTAGATTATAAGTGAACATGAACCTTACTTACGGTTAATTCACATGATGGTGAAAACCATGAACACGTAATTCACATGACGGTGAAAACCCTGAACACAATATTTCTTACGCGAGCTGTTGACTTTACTAATAAAATGACGTCTTCTTCTGAAAATGTAAATATCTGATACTTAATCTTTATTCAAGAGCAACTTTTTGACTGTATAGCATTACTATTTATTAATTATAATTTTTATGGCTGTTTATAGTGACACAAAACAATTTATTGCCACTTCTTTGCTATTGACGTCATTAAAAACTCAAGTAAAATTTTTGATTAAAAGGAGGTAATTGTGGCTCGCACGTCCTTGGGGATTTGAGCGAAGATCATTATTTGGAAAAATCAAAATAGAAGAATGTTTTTCTTTCTTGGATGCTCACTAGTGTTTTGATGCCTTGCATATCAAATTAGTTTGAGACTTGCCCAGAAGGCTGCTTCAAGTCTGGCATATCACGCCCCAGAAAATATGCAAGGTAAGAAAGAAGCAAGAGTTTTGATAGACAATCACTGTTTGACAGTCCATCAACTTGAGTTTCATTTTCCATACCTAACATTGATAATGAAAAGCATCAGGGTCTGTTGTTCTGTCCCACAACCATGCTTCAGGATTTGGCATTAGATGTCTACACTGCTAGTGCTTCTATTCTGGTTCGTTGTTTATGCTTTCTGTTGATGTAGGTACCTAGGTACCTACCCATCTTTCTTAACCCCTTGCAAGGCCTTGTGTAGGCATGCGTCGCGCATCAGACTTCAGGCCTTCGGCCTAAAGCCAGATACACAACCACTTAACCTATGATGCTTCATGAGCTTGAGAATCTATAGCCCATTGCAATGTGCTTTTGGCTATATGTTTCAACTAAAAACAACTTATTATGGTTGCATTTCATTGAAAGTATCCACGGCCGGCTGACGGCTGGCTGCCCACAGTTTGCCACGGCTGTGGGCGGCTGTGGCTGTGGAGCCACGGCTGCGGGGCGGCTAGGCTGTGGAAAATTGCAGCCGTGCAGAACTCTATCTAGTCAGAGGTGGGAAGTTATGATAATTCGCTGTGATAGCTCCGATGAAAGCCGCGGTAATGGCTTGGATTTTACTGCCGAAGACCCGCAGGGGTTCACAATGCCGATGTTTTGAATGGAGTTTCGTCTTTCGTCGACTCGTAACAAGCAGATGAGGTTGAAAAGAACAGCCCGGTGGCCGGTGCACTCAGGTGCGGTGCAATTAACGGTTCCATTTGTTTCTGTTGTCAATTCGTTCATAGCTCTTCCTGAGTCATCTGGCACTGCTTTAACGTGATCATGATCACCACGTAAACTCGTGCGACTCGAATAAGAGTAAGACTCTATTCAGAGTCACGATGAATCGATTAGCGCTCCGACTTCCGAGTCCGCTCCCGTCCTCGGGTCAGTTCGACCTCGAGGGGCGGCGTTAGGGGAAAGCTGGGAGGTGTCAAATGAGACCCAGCGGGGCGCGCGCCGACCTATTGATCACGTGTAAGGTCATCTCTCGGGTCACCGGGCGCGGGCTGTTTGTGTCGGCCTGTTAAACAGCGGCGCACCGCCAGCCCTAATGGCCAGTTTTATCGCTGACCTCAAACGGTGGCCTGCCCGCGCCACCGCGTCGCGCCGCGCCGCTTACGCCGCCGCCGCCTTTCGGCGTAGCAGCATCAATTGCGTCAACGATCCGTATCTCTGCCCCATTACCGACCAGAAAACAGCGCCGAGCGACGGCGGCGGCAGCGGCGCAGCAGAAAGGATGTTTTCCACCCAACTGCGTGTGTGCCGGCGCACAATTGCAGCGATTGTAATAGCAGATGCGCGGTACGTGTGCGTATGTGGATCTTTCCGAGCTTTGGAGCCCCGCACTTACAGCTATCCTGCAGCAGCTCTTTGTGATCTAAGTTCAGTGCCCCTGGCTGTGTTCCATATCATTCGTTCACCAATGCCAGTGACACGGAGCAAGTGTCACCTTTCGCCTCAGTCTGCAGCTCATCTGTTGTGGAATGTCTCTTCAAAGGGCAGCGGCAATCACCCGCGGCAAATAATGGCTCTGCCCGCCGCGGCCGAGAGGGCCGAGTGACCGCGTCCGGCGGCCGCTGGGGCCTGGCATTGTTTAGCGGTCACCGCGGCGAGATGGTGTGTCTCGTGCGGTGACAGTGACGGCTGCCGTGTCACGACGCTGGCACGGCCGGCTGAGTGCTGACCAAAATATGCTGTTAGCTCCATCTGTAATACAAGACGGCTGATGAAATGGTGGGCAGGCTGTGTTTAACAGTGTGTTTTTAAATTCGGGTGCATGAATTTATTTTCATTGCTTATTTATTTTAGAACACTCAACTATTTTACGTCTCCGCAGATATCTGAGCATACTAACGGCCTATTTGCCTTCGATAAATGATTTAGATAGTGTCAACTATCATATTTCTGTTGGCATTTAATTTAATGGTCTAAAGACCACGGACATTTAGCTCTGAGTTAACCACATACCGTGCTGCAACTTGGTTACACGCTCTAACAGGCAGCTGGCCAGCTATCCACATGGCCTGATTCCACGATAACATTTCCGAGGCTCGCGCTCCTCTGTCCTGCCTCATCCCGGGGGCGGGCGGCATGGCTGGCTCACCAAAAAACGAGAATTCCTCAATGGACCCCGGTCAGCTGTCCCTGTGACCAGAGCCCCGCCTCTCAGAGACTCTCAATAGCGCGCCGCTGCGCCACAATCGCCCCAAACGCGCGTCACAAACGCTGCGCTGCCACGGACAGATTGGCGTACGCCGGGGATAAAAAGGCTGCCCTGCGGCGTCGCACCTGGACCCTGGGGCGGCGCGGCTCGCTTCATACGCTCTCTTCTGATTTATGTCCCCGCCTTACACCCTGGCCCGCTCCCTGGAGAAGGAAGGGGGCAGGGTTGGGGGATCCGGTCCGGGAAACCCCGCCCCCTGCCCCCGCCCCCACCCCGACCCCCGGACGCCCCGCCCAGCCCGGAAGGCGGGTCTGGCCGGCGGCCCGGTGAAATATTGCCGGCCAGCTTTATCGCGGCGGCGGCCGTTTGGTGTAAAGAAGGCCGGCTTTGTGCGCCCGACCGGCGACGGGGCCATATGGCATGGGGAGGGGATCGTATAGGAGCCCAACGCCGGCGGTCGGGCCCTGGTGAGATCGGGAAAGGCTGAATGTGCCTGTCCACATGACAACTTGAAAATCAGCATAAATTTACGGCCCTCCTTCTTCGACTGTACTTTAATCTTTTCTTGTATGTAGGTGCGAAAATTATTTAGATATGACATTTTCTTACCTCATGTCATCTGTTTTCTCGTGCCCAATATTGAAATAAAAAAGTTTAGGTCTAACAATTTAAATATTTGTAATATAGGTATTTGCAAAACGCATGTATCTTTTTGCGGTCCATAAATCTGGACTACGCCAAGAATGCATCACTCCAAACTAGAGTTCCACTCGCATTCCGTCACAAACGTGACGTCAGCTCGCGAAATGCGATAGCAGCGTGGTAGCAGCGTCTAGTGGAACACTGCCACAGTGACCTACAGCGTCCTAGTCACAACACCAGTGTCATGATGACTGCTTCCTGCGGCGAGTCCAGTCAGGTCAGGTCACGTGATCTGTGACGTCAGTTTGGGGAACGCCGGGACGTGACCGGCCAGCGCATGACTGCAGAGCGGTGCACCGCAAACAGTGAGATGGGAGTAGTGTGCAAACTGCAATGTGCGTCGGACGGTGCAGTGGATCGAGGTGGAAATAGCTCAAGATACGGAACAGCTCGTCGCATCGGGTAAAGTGAAGGAAAAACAAAACGATACATTTATTAATTGCCTTTAGTAGGGGGGGGGGTGATAAAGACACGATTTATCATTAATTTTTAAAGTTTAAATTTTTAAATTTCATTAATTTAAAAAAGGCTTTTAATTTTGTGTTTAACTATTTAAATATCAGTAAGAAATGCTCAATTGCTCTTTAAAAAATTGTTTGATGACAATCAAATAAAAGGTATTTACCTAATGCAGATGCTTCCTTGTTAATAGTCTTTCTGTCTTAGGAACGCTGTTAAACATAGACTGCACCCTTTGTCTCATAAATGAAACCTATGTAAAACAATGTAATGCCTCGTTTTTCTCCATTCAGCATTCCGCACCCATTTGCGTTTGTATCATCATTTTCCACCAAAAGCTGCACAGTGCACTCGCCTCGCCCGTTTGCACAGCACCGCTCTGGGGGGGGGGGGGGGGCGGCTAGCCATGGGTCAGGGGTAACATGTGTGTTTACTGACCGGAAGTACTGGGGAGGGGTGCGGGACATGGGGTACAGGTGTTCGTGAAATGGTCCGTTACTAGGCGAATTTAAACGGTATTCGAGGGGTGGGCAACGACCGTGGAATGGGCGGAATGGAAACACTGATAGTGTAATGAAGTGGTGCTATTTTTTTATAGCAGTGGTAGATTGATTGACTGCGAATTATTGCAAAATGGTTAGTGTGGAACACAGACTTCTCTATATATAGAGAAGTCTGTGTGTGGAAACATAAAGGAATTATGCTGGTGCTGCTTTTGTCTTCAAATGACGGTCATAAGTAAACTGCAAATATAAAACTTCATGTGATTCCAAAGTCATTTTATTTTCAAACAATTTTGCAGACACTGTATGGTGCTAAGCTAAAAAAGAGAGCTCCAGCAGCTATCGCCCGCAGAGCACGACAGCCGGACTTTGCGGACCGTCCGCTCTGAGCGGTCACCTGACCTGACCGCACGCGGTGGTCAGCTGACGGGACTTCGTGGTCAGCTGACCGCGCGATGGGTGACGTCACGAGTCACCCCACGAAGCTCTGTACAGTGGCTCTTATTCATAACATGGCTGACTGCCCAGACTGCCATTATAGCAAATGAATATAAAAATCCGCAGTGTCGGCAATGGTGAACGCCGTTTTCGCAACACCCATAAAATGAAGTCACATTTTGTAATATCAATGATATAATTGATGTAATTAGCTGTGTAGCACTATCATAATAAAGTAAATATAGTGGTTATCAAAATATCTAATCTGATCTCTACACTAAACTTGCCGAAAGTTATGGCCGTGCGAGCTATACGCTACTTAGTTGCAATACTCCTCCCTAGATGGCATTACTGGTAGACGCCTGTAAGCATGCTGTGCCGCAAAGCACAGCAGCCGCCTGGGACCCATCACCGCGCAACAAACGACATCACATCAGTTCACTGGACATGCCTCATCCCTCATTATTATCATGACGTCACTATCAACATCTGACGTCACTGCCGATGCCGACTGCACTCTGCACTATGCTGCGTGATCCCCACCGCCGCGCCGGCCGGTTCGAGTCCAACGACCCGTTCATTTCCTGCAGACAGTTGGTATCATTACACGTTCGTGCACGGCCGGGCGCGGTGCACCATCCGTGCACCCCCCCCCCCGCCCCCAGTGGACGGTGATTGGTTTGTGTCGTGTGCGGGTGGTAGGCGGCTGCCCCCCCCCCCGCCGCCCGGCCCCGTCCGCCCAGCGCGGCCGGCAGCCTCGCGGGGGCGACACGCGATGTTGATGCGGTCCTCTGATGTGTGACAACCTGCAACCAATTGTATAAATAGCAGCTCGCTTCACGATGACCGCTTTTCGTAATGGATACCCTGATCTGAAGTGGACGTTGTGGGTAGTGATTATCTATAGGACGATACCCATGGGTCGAGAGGGCGTCCTGTAATTAATTCGCTGGTCCACAGTGGTCCATTCATTGTCACGCTACCATGCACACGCCGCAGGGCAGCTCCAGTTAGCGGAACGCTTATGGCAATAATAGCTCGCTTGGCGTAGTTTCGGTTGATAACAGACATAAATGGCGCTTGCAAAAGATGGTGCAAATATTATACTGGCTTTCAGCCATGTGAAGAAACAATACCAATTCTGATGAGCTTAACATGACCTATAGTTGCGACATAACCTGTCAAAGTCGCTGGTGAAACGTGGCTCTTTTGGGAACATTTTCGTGTTGCGTACTCGCTGCTGATAAGAGAGAAGAGCTTCTGCGGTGCTGCTTGAATCAAACTTCACAATAAACTTTCTTCAGGCATGCTCCTTCCTCCATCTTATCCCTATCATTTTATCCGCAGCCTCCTTGCAATTTCTTTCAGCCTAGCCTGCACGATCTCCCTCTAATCCCGTCTCAAAGTATAGGTGTCGTTTTCTGACTTCGACCAGGCGTTTCCTCTCTCGCGTCCGGCGCCCCGCCAGCTCTAGAGGAAATTGCAGGGTGTCAATGGTCCTTGAGAGTCGACGACTGCGCCCGCCCGCTGCAGAATCAGAGTGAAAAACATCTCATCGTGCGGTGCGGGCTGAGCCCAGGTGGGCCGCTGCGACCGGTCATTTGCCGGTGGTGTGGGCAGCGATGTCGGTGACGGGTGTGCGTGTCGGCGCGGCGCTCTGTGATTCAGACCGCCGCGCCGAGCACCATTCATCGCTCACTGGCGGATCAAGGCCAGTGCCGCTGCGCTGTTGTCCTCGCGATTGTGATGGCCGCCGCGGTCGGGAGTCCGACCGCGGACGGGGAAACTGCCAGAGATGAGCCCCGCTGGATGTTTGCTCATTTCGCGCAGATGAGTCATCTCGGGCTGTTGAGTCATATGTGGTTCGTGTAAGATTGGAGGTGCTTGGTGCAACTACGTAATTTTGTCAGACAAAAATGTGCAAGTCACTGCGTGCTGATCAAAAACCCTCGTAGGTGAAACTTGGTGTTTACTTTTTGTTCTCTTCTTCCGCAGATTCGGAGCCCACCAAAGACGCCATGACCTGCCGCGTCTGCCAGCGCGACTTCGACCTGCCAGACTTCATCCGGCTAATCCAGCAGTGGGCGCTCAGCTGTTCTGCCGACCCCAGCGTTGCCCCAGACCAGCACCTGACCCGCCTGGCACTGCCCGGGGCAGAGGGAGGCGATGACCTTGAGGCACAGCGCCGCCTGGCGGCCAGTCTGCTGCGGCACCTAACACCATCTGTCCGAGACCGAGAGAACTCGGAGTGCAGGGAGCAGTCACCGACGCCGTCCACTGCATCCAGTGGATCTTCGTCGGAGAAGAAAGAGGGAACCAAGAGTGAAGAGAGGGAAGAGGAGAGGAGGAAAAGCTCGGTCGTCGATGTCGGCGCCAACACCAATGAATCAGGTGAGAGAAGTTATACTAGCTGATAAAGTCCCTTTGCAATATCAAATGCCAACTTACACCAATAGGCAATAGCTCATATTTTCCACAGTTAACTGCGTATGGTAAACGTGCTTCAAATAGGCCCAGGCTTTAATCATAAGATAAACAATCGAATGGGGCATTCCACCGTTCCGTGCTTCTATCCTCAGGATACTGAAATCCTTCTCCTCCACGCCGCAACCCTCCTCCGGGCTGGACAGGCAACTTTATCTCATGCGGGCTGCTCCCTTGGAGCGGCACCGCTGCTCCCGAGGGAGCGCACCCAGTAGCCGGGTGCAGTGAGTGCCTTGGGGCTGGGTGGCCTGTCCTCTGGACGGGCTCAGCCCCGGCGACTCACTAGGGTGCCTGCCAGACCAATGTCTCCCCCTATATCCTATCATCCTCCCGGCTCTGAAATGGTCACAATTGACCGAAAGGGCCTAACCCAACAAAACAAAACAAAAACGGGCATTCCATTCACTGGTTAACCCGCGCCCCGTAGGGCTACCGGCGGACCGTACCATCCGTAGGGGGGGGGGGCCGTTTCGGCCCCCCTAAGATCTCGGAAAGTTACCGGCCGATTTTCAAAATTCAAACGGCGTTCGATAGCCCCACCCGGGAACTACCTTGTGACCAAATTTCATTGACCTAGGTCAAACCGATGACGTCACAGGTCAGGTCAAAGGTCAGATCTTCACCGTTCACAGGCAATTCAAGAAATGTGCTGTGAAAGCGAGTAAATTGGTAATTTATTGAAAACCATCGATGGTATATTGTTCGCCAAACACATACTTTGCTATCTGAGGTCACTGATACCAGGTCAGGTCACAGCGAGGTCAGGTCACCGGGGGTCACAATATGAATGTGTCGTGTGATACATGTTTTATGGTCCATTTTACATGACAAATGCGATTATGTGGGTTAGGCAGCCTTTGGGGCCAGCCTAGGTCACGTTTTTGTGAAGGTCAGGTCAAGGTCAGGTCAAATTAGGTCAAATTTCAAAGTTGATATTTTTGCATAAAATGGGTATCGATTCGATGCAGCTCGTCACGGGGAGTCTAATGGTGGTCTTCGTTTTGCTCTACGAGTTCTAGAATTGCCAAAAATTGAGTTTGAAAATTTGACGTCATCATTTTTGAACAGTTTTTTCGCTATAACTTGGCCAAAAAACGAGGTATCGATCTGAAATTTAGTATGTAGATAGAAGACGGTAGGCACTATCACATATATTCCGGTTTTTTCGAAACTCAAAAAACTTTTTGGATTTTTTGGCGAATATATCCAAAAAAATGTTTTTTTGATTTTCGGGGGTCAAAACTCAAAAACTTCAAAAATTCGAGATAGGAGTTTTGTAGCCCTGTCAATTCTACACCTTTTATTTTGGATCATTTTTCTGTATCTTCAAAGCTGTAGTCCTGACAGGTCTTCTCGCGAAGGTCTTTTTTCGGTCGAAAATGACAGAACATGACGTCACTCTGACGTCATTTGTGGCCAACCTATCATAGCCTCTGGAAAAAATTTTTAGTCACAATGTGTAAAATTGATGCCCGGAGGGGTCCTGAAAGTTTGGTGGCGATATCTCCAGCCGTTTAGGAGATATCGACCGAAAAGGACAGGGGGGCCGTTTCGCCCCCCCCCCCCCTACGGGGCGCGGGTTAACTAGGTACACAAGTGATATATCACTAGCTATTGTTTTATCCACTTGTGTACCTAGTTATCCAGTGAATGGAATGCCCATTCGATTTGGGGACTAAGCATAACATAAATTATTTTACCGCAAACTGTGTCACTCGTCAGACACATTTAATCGATCATCATTTACCCGCAGTTTGACACTAGCTAATACCATCTCAACCAGCCATGCGCCAACCTGAAACGGTGGAGCGCGACAATAACTCACCGACGTCTCCGATCTTTAGAAACACTGCGTCGCGAGCTGCTTGCGAGAAACTATCGATCATGGCCAAACCATGAACCAGAACAACTTCTGAGGACGGCTACCGCTACAGGTGACCGGCGGAAGTCACGCACAGTGACCATGTGATTAACGGACCGCCGCAGCTCGCAACCCGTGACCACAAAGAGAGAACCTGCGACCGCTCTGCCGTCCTGGCGACGAGTGTGATGGAGGGAGAAAAAACAGACGGAGACAGAGGGGAGAACGGCACTGAAAGAAAAAAATACTCACGTTACCACCCCAAACTGAGTTGTCAAAACTCACGACGGCAACTACTCAGGTTCCCTTGGTAACTACTCCTTGGTACTCAGGAGATACTCATGTTAACACTAATGTGACTCATACATAACGTGAGTATTCCGGGTGAGTTGTCAAAACTCACCACCTAAGTACTCAGGTTTGAGTTTCTACTCAGACGCTACCCACAGTATTACCAAGGCGGACCACACACTTACTCAGGCTAATACTAACGATAACCAACTCTTAATAATGATAATACTAACCCATTTAAGATGGGTGTTACTAACGCGGATGCCAACGCATGAAACCAAAAATGCGTTCGTTAACCTTACGCTTTGCAGACGTGACAAACACGAGGAAAAACACTGAAGTTTATTACAAAAACCCATCATACGACATCTCTGCCAACATGCAATTCAAGAGCCGGGTACTGGGCGTAGGCGTAATCCGTTCAACACAACACTAAAAGAGGTCCGTAAAAAAAAACAACAATGAAACACTCCCATAGATCGCAAACACTGCGCGAGATCGCTTAGTTTTTGAACCACCTCCTACCGCGAGATCGGCGCACTGCTGCTCGAAGGGTGCTGGTATTCTGGCTCAGTAGCGCGAGGGCATGGAAAACCATGGGCCCACTTTCTCCGTCGCCATCCTTGAGACTGCAGTTTCCAGAAGACGCATCAGTGTCTCCGAAACTTTACCTATGGACCGAAAACAATAAGCTGTTAAGAAATAAAGCGAAAACTTCAGAAGACATCGGCGAGGTGTGTTAACCCGCGCCCTGCTGGGGGGGTGTTTGAACACCCCCCCCCCTTGTGGTTTTTCGCGAATATCTCAAAAACGGCGGCGCGGAGCGCCGCCGTTTTTGGTACACCTTATCATACATCAATTCTACACATGTTGTGAAAATTTCAGACCAAGGTCATTCAAGCTCAGGTCACCAGGTCACTTGAAGTGACCTCACCTCATAAAAAGTTTCAATGTCTGTCATAGCTACACCGAGTGACCGATCGCTTTGAAACTTTCAGCGATTGCTAAGAGCAATAGCATGTACAAAATGTTTATCTCAGAATTTTGATATCGATGACCTAAGGTCAGGTCAATTTTGCGACCTCCGCATTATAAGTCAATGGGAGAAAATTGAAATGCGCCTCTTTTGGACGAAAGACATTATAAACACTCCCAAGCACCGAATTACAAATGGTTTAGACACACTGAACATGAAAATGGTGTCCGTGACCCTTATTTATGCCCTGAGGTCATCTTAGGTCACGAATGCTATCTAACAGTTTTTCGCAAATAACTTTTGATAGAGGTATGCTAGAGCAATGAAAATGCCTTAGATGTGTTCAGCTCGACGATACGGATCGACTGCTATGCAACATGACCCTTTCCGGTCAGGTCATGACCTTGACCTGAGGTCAAATTTTCAAGTTGACCTTTCAAGGTCAAGGTATAGTTCATTCGATGCGTCTTGACGAGAGGAACACGATGCCGGTAAAAGTAAGCTCGTAGAGGGCTTGGGTCAAAACTTATTGCAGAAAAACTATTTCCGAAAAAAATCGGCTATTTTTGCAGTTTTTGCCCCCTGCAGGCAAAACCGTTAACGTCAGGTGAAATCTAAGAGAATTACTCAGAAAGGGCGTTAATAGGGCTATCGAATGCGCTTTTCTGCGGCGCTGTAGCTTTATTGGTTCCCGAGTTATGCGTTGGCTTCTTGGAAATTTTCGACATTCGACCTGGCAATCGGCGAAATTTTGCCTTCAATGACCTCTGGTGACCTGACCTTTGACCTGACCAAAACATTGACCGAAGTGATTTCGTCATAATTTTTGACGCTCTTTCGAACGCCGCCTTTCGCGTATCGCTACGTGACCCAGGAGCCGAGTTACAAGGGGGGGGGGTGTTGAAACACCCCCCCCCCAGCAGGGCGTGGAAATCCAGGACCCCCAGCCGGGCGCGGGTTAAAGGGAATAGTTCACTTTCACGGAATTAGTTTTTTTTTCAATGGATTTATGATTTTCTATGCTCAAAATGATCAGAAAAAAATAAAACCTTTTTATAAAAAATATTATTTTCTATATTTTAATGAAGAAAAGAAATACGATCGGCTTTGTATCGGATTTGGTGACGATCGGCGCAGCGCTTCTGGAGATAGGTATATCGAAAACACTCATTATATAAAGATATTTGTTAAAAAAGATTTGGTGCATGATTGGTCAAATTAGGTGCATTCGCCAAATAACCCGTCGTGAAAACGGCTAGTGTTTTTCTTTTGACAAAGCATGTCGTGGTAAATTATGCAGATGGCATAATTATTAATTATATCTTATATACTGACACTGTGATCGCAAGATACAGAAAGAAGTAGAAAAAAATTAGTAACTTTTTAGGAACCTGTTAAGATGAGCTATAGATCTCCGTACCTATCGAACAGGAGCAGGCAGACTTCACATTCTGAAGCCACCCGGCGGCGAGCATCCGGCGTCGATCGAGGCGAGCGTCTGCACCGGCACCAGCCCTGGCAGTATGCAGTGCGATGGTATATCCAAAAGAAACTGTGAAAGGAGACATACAGTCGGTATATTTTAATGACACATTTTTTGACACTGAATTTTTTTTTTGAAAAAAACTATTTCCCTACCTTAATATATCCAACACAACCCAGAGGAACCCAGCGGATAAAATATTTACATAATATTTTCACGTATTTAATCATCAAAACTTTTCATAGAACAAAAGCATTGACTATCATCAAATACGCATTCCATTATTAAAATAACACATACAAAGCACAAATCTTCACTAATTACCTATCATTAGGGCACATCTCTCTTCGGAGATGTGCTCTCACATCTCCCTCATCTCTCACGGTACATTATGCCTAGTTCCTCGCGACACACAATTGCGCTTGTGGTCATTGATCAATAATAAATATTAATAAGGTAAGTATATGAACATACTTACTATTGGCCTCGGAATCCGAGTTTCAGTTTCTGCACACCAAGTCCATAAAATGCTGCACACGCGAGCGACGCACTTTCACCACCAAGCAACGGAATTCAACTGAAATAATGGCAGACGCGCGCGAAACGTGCGCGGCGGTGCCACATCGGCTCAACCAATCAGCGAGCTGGAAGCATACTCACGGCTAGATTACTAACCACATACTCATGATCCTGAGCATAAATACCAAGCATCGATGAGTATAGCCTCACACCATCGCAGGAGCTACGAACGAACTAAGGCATCGTTGGTAAATACGTTAGTTTACCTGAGTATGACATGAGTCTTATCCTGAATAAAAGAGTTAGTTTCCATAGGGTGGTAAAATTTTTTCTCAGTGGGGTGGGACGGACGAACGAAGCCAAGAATGTACGGACGAAAAGGCGGGCGGATGAGTGGACGAATTCACGGATAGGCGGATGAATTAATATTTTGACGGACAGGGCAAACCGACAAACCGAAGGAACGACAAGACAGACAAGCTGAATGACCGACAGACTGGCTGATGGACTGATCTGACCGGGGCCACCCCGACATTATCCAACCCGTGTCACTGCAGCGCCGTCCGCAGCGCTCGCCGGTCGCCGATCTGCCCATGCCTGTCATGAGGTCCAGCGGCGCCAACCGCGTTCTATGACCGGTCGTGTCACCGGTGGCGGTGCCACTTCCGCCAGTCGTCGACGAGCCAATAGAGCCACGTCCGGCGCCCGGTCCGGCCGGAAGTGGCCGTCGGTGACCGCGCCAGTCGCTTCCGGCGGTGGCGCGCCGTGCCGCCGCACCTGAGCCGCTGGGGAGGGGGGGGGGGCAGGGGTTTGCTGCGGCCGGGATGACATGACTGTCCGGTCGTGCGTCATGCCACCGACGGGACATGCGAGTTTGTTAGAGCGGTGAAGAGCCTTTCGTGGACGGGAGCGATATTTTTCGCCGCTATGACCATGAGAATCAATAGAACCGACTGTCATGATGAAATTGGACTTATAAATTAAGGTTGTTAGTCCATAAATGTCTGCCGGTGGCTGCCGCTGAATAGAATAGCAGCCATACGTTACATGGCGATGTGTTCGAGATATGATAAAGCAATTAACAAGTGCATCAGCATAAATGTGTGATGAAAACTGCTAGTGACATGATGCGAAGCAAAAACGAAGGTACCTAAACTGAATACCAGCTCACGTAGTTCACAGCTCACGTAGTTAGTTCACAGTTCACGTAGTCCACAGCTCACGCATCTCCTATCTCACACAGCTCACAGCGCAAGCAGCTCACGCAGCTCAGAGCTCACAGCTCACGCAGCTCACTCAGCCTACAGCTCACGCACTTCCACCAGCCGTCGTGATTCTGTCGGCCGCTCGCTCCTCAGGTCGTGCCGTGTGGGGGCGGCACACGTCAGTGGCGTCTCACACCAAGGTTGGGGCACACCGGGGCGCCGCCGAGACCCTGATTGATGGCCCGCAGCTGACCCTGTGTGGCCACCAGGTCGACCGTGTCCGACCACCTTCATCCGTCAATGTCGGCGCCTCCGCCCGCTGCTTTGTGTTTATATGATCCCTAGTCCAGGCGAGAGGCAGACCACAAAACGAGCAGAGATTTCCGCGAGGTGCTAAAAAACTGGCGCTTCTGAGCGATTACCTTCGTGCTAAAATGGTAAACCCTAGGTGTGGAAATGGTGATGGTATGTGTTTTTGATCGATATGTGACACTGAAAGCGATATGTCAGGTTATTACCATAGCATTAAAAGCCATTCAGTCAACCGTTGAGGTAATGAAGAACAACGTTCATGAACGGCCATGAAAAGTATCAACTGGTGTCTGGATCATGTTTGCCGGTCGGCAATATTACTAGCATCAATTGGAGTGTTAAGGCGAGTTCCCTACATTGTTTATTGTTTATGAATTTCCTGACCGTTTTTACTTTCCCATGGCGTACAATATTCCGAGTCTACTGTTCATAACAAGTTATTCTACTATACTCTGTTCCGTTTCAAGTTTGCAGCCGAAATGCCCTGCTGAAAGCAGTGCGCGATTTCTATATATACAGCTCTTACATTTTAAGACGCAAATTCTTGAGCGGAGGAGCGATCTGCCGAAGAAACTCCAACTGCAAGCTTGATATGGAACAGACTATAGCCAGTTTCATACCATGCCTGTTCTCTTTGATCTGCCCTAAATATATGCACAGCTTGCACAGGGTCAGACGGTTTCCACTGGCAGACATAAGCAAAAACTGCCGCGGTGAAGCAGCTCCGACATATCGTCGAGGGGCTGTTCGCGTGCTATATGTCGGACCTCGTCCCCGTTTGATCGAATAATCAGTGTGGGATGCTCCACCGTCCGACCGTTTGGTCGATGTCATATGACGAGACTCTGTCGTGGCGGATTCGGCGGTGGTCAGGGCAACGTGTCTGCCCCGTTGTGTGGGCCTGTTCTGGTGTCTCAGGCTGTTGGCAAATTGTTATTGTTATCTCTCACTGTGCTACATTGCTAGCTAGGTGGTGGATTTGACTGTCAGCCACGATTGTGGAACACAGACAGGATAGCCATTGGTGGGAAGCACATTAGAAATAGAGCTAGCTATGTCCAGGAAAAGATATGGACCTTTTAAAATTCACATGATAGATGAGTGCTATGGTATTGCGGAGCTGGCATCTGTACTTTTACGCCAACTTATGGTCACAAATTCAAACATCACTACTAGCTTGCCCCCAATGACCCCACCACGCACGCTGCGACCTGCGACAGTTCCGGTGTGACGGCGGCGACAGCCTCCTAATGGCACTGTGTGCCGTGTCGCACCGTACCAGCTCCAGAGGGACGATAACTTTGTCCGCGAGCGAGAAGCCGGGACTAAATTATTAATATAACGCCTGCCCGCGGGAAGCCAAGGCGGTGAAATGGCAGACGACACGGCAGAATTGACAAAGTGGTTGAGTTGGAGTGGGTCACTACCCCACATTAGTGTCTGCTTCTGTGAGAGCCAAAATATCAGAAGAGTAAACCTACAATCGCTTACCCGAACACGAATACATATTAAACAGCTGTAGCGTGGTTTCAAAGTGACAGGGCCGTTATACTTCGCTAAGCACTTAATTTCAATGGTTACAGCTATCGAATGATGCCTCGACATTATGCTTACGTCAGGCTTCTCTTCGTTTCAGGTCCTTGGAGCTACGTATGCTTCACGTGCAAGGAACCGCACAGTTCGGCCTGGGCACTGGTGCGACATGTTCAGGAGCGGCATCAAGTCAAAATCTACGAGGATAACGCCACCAACCTCCATCGTTCAACAACATCGTCTCCTGCACCAGCAACAAGCACTGAGAAAATGTCCGATGAAGTGCCGTCACGGACAGAAGGATCTCCGTCGCCATCGGATGACGCCCCGAAGCCCTGCTCTCCGTTACCAGGACCCTGTTCTCCCTCCATATCAGTCTCATCACCGGCCCAAAGCTCAATCTCCCCTGAATGCGACTCCAGGTCAGAGTCTCCGAGTCCGCCACCCGCCGCTCAGGCCTGCTCGTCCGAGGGCGCCGTCTTCCCACGTGGTGGCAACGCCTCCGCTCCTGGGGAAGATTCAGCAGAGCACGTTACTTCGTTTCCATCCGTGGACGAGCCGCAGCCGATCGTTCGGGAGGCTACCTCACCACCTCGCCTCCAATCCGACCTCAGCAGCCGTCCTTCACCCATCCCTGTTCCAGTCCGACCGACGAGCCGCGACTTCCGAGTGGAGAACATCCTTTCAGAAAGGTTCCGCTTTAACTCCCTCACTGAGGACATCTCTCGTACCCTGCAGCCGCCGTCAAGTGACTCTCTAAGCACCGATGCTGAGCCTCTCATGAAGAGGGCGCGGCAGTCGTCTCCACCCACAAATCTGTCGGCTGTCACAACCAGTCCCGCCACGTCCCGTGATCGTCCCAGAGCCTGCGAGTTCTGCCACAAAGAGTTCCGTTTTCAAAGCAATCTTGTTGTCCACCGTCGTATCCACACCGGTGAGAAGCCGTACCGATGCCGCATCTGCAGCCACGCCTGCACACAGAGCAGCAAACTGAAGCGACACATGAAGACGCATTTAAACGAGCTGGATCGCGCGGCAGCAGCTGCTGCCGCTGCCGAAGAGCTTCGTGAGGATGCAAGCACCCTGGACGAGGAAGAAGCTGAGGAGCGTGCGAAGGACGAGCGAGAGTCGGGTGAACAGGACGTTGATGCTCCAGAGGATCAGCCGGAGGACCTGTCTACTCGACGAACAACTACGAGAAAGACGCCCTCTCCTGCGCCAGCACCGCCGACCGCAGCAAAGCCTTCGCTGGTCGGTGAACTGATGGACAAGTTTGGTCTATCGAGCATCAATGCATACCGGGATGCTTATCGTCAAGCACTACAAGAATCAGGCAAGGAGAATGCCACGGACAAGACCTCTTCCCATAACGTTGCTACCTCTCTACCCCTACATCCATCTTCGGTACCGATGCCGTCTGTTTCCTCTCCCAGCATCAGTACCTTGGAGCAAGCGCGCCGACTTCGCCAGGAGCTGGAGGCGGGACCGTTGCGCGGAATGTGGCTCCCACCGCTGCCTCTCCCCAGTCCTCTGGGTCTGCCTCCGTCCCTTCCTCCTGCTTTACTACGCCACGCCAAGGCGGCAGAGAGTGCGCTGGCTGCCTCGGCCGAGCTGGGGCTGAGCGGGTTCCGACCTGGGTCACTGGACTCGTTCAAACTCCCCGGTGGGGTGGACGCATACAAATTGCCCACCGGTCTAGACGCCTATAAGCTTCCGGGTAGCCTGGATGGTTACAAGATTCCCACTCGACAGGACAGCTTGAAACCGCCCACCACTACGGAGCCATTCGGCCTGAAGCCGCCCTCGGTCGCCGCAGCTACCCTCGGCCTGACCCGCCGCCAGAGACGTGACACCTGCGAGTACTGCGGAAAGGTCTTCAAGAACGGCTCCAATCTCACCGTCCACAAGCGGTCTCACACGGGTGAGAAGCCCTACCGCTGTCGGATGTGCAACTACGCCTGCGCACAGAGCAGCAAGCTCACTCGGCATATGAAGACCCACGGCCGCATGGGCAAGGACGTGTTCCAGTGTCGATTCTGCGGCATGCCCTTCTCAGTCGCGTCCACCCTCGAGAAGCACATGCGGAAGTGTGTTGTCAGCAAAGCCAGCAAGGCCTCGTTCATGCCGTCAGTGCTTCCTGGCCAGTCATGAGAACAAGAACGAGAACAGTGTTTACAGTGTGATTAGGTGGCGTTATTGGGGACGCTTGTGCGCGTGCTTCGGTAATGTTCTTACAACCCTATCCATGACGATGGTGTTCTGTGATGTCACAAGTGTGTACGTTTGTGCGGGAAATATGGCAGAGCGAGAACAATGACTACACTGTGATTCATAGGCGAACAGTATGACGTCAGAGTCCTGACGCAGGAAGGTTGTCGCTCGTTCCACGTCATGTGTGCAAAGAATGTGTGAATAGGATTCGTCGGGAACATTGGGGAGTGTGGTGACAGCGAGTCCAGTGCCCGATACCGCACCAAGGAGAGTTAGTATTGGAGTGTGTGCTGACAAAGTACAACGTTCGCACGCAGTATTAGGAACTCATCAGCTTTAAGGTCACTTTGCCGATAACCAAAAATGCGCACGCATGTGAATGTGGTTTTTACTTGGAGTTGAGTGCCTACGTGTTGACTTTAGGAGGCTGCTCACTAGAAGTGTTCTGTAAGGAGCATTTGCGGGTGTTCGGTAGAAGAGTGTTCATTTTAACTCTCAATTACTTATAGAATATGTGCTAGATGCAGTTTGTAAATAGCTCACCAAGTTTGAAGTTCATTCACATACTTGAGTTTCCAATAGATGAAGTAAAAGCAACACGTTGAATTTACGTCCTCTCTAAAGATGAGAAACGTAAATGTAGGGAACATGTAAATGGAAAGCACGGCAATAAAAAATGCAAACCCACCGTTTGTTTTCATTGTAAACAGCGTCATTAAGAATGCGGCTACAAAGCAGTCCAGGGATGTTTGATAGTGTATTTGTATTGTTTCACAGATGAATATCAATTTAGACATAGTTTGGTCGCCCTTCTCTTCCTCAATTCAGTATACTTTCAAAAATTTTCTCGAGTTTTCTTAAAAGCATTCATTTTGTTTAAAGTCTATCATCTATGTAATCGATGAAAATCTTACTTTAAAAAATGGGCGAAAAATACTTTTTATCTACTTCAACTGCTGAATTTAATCACAGAAATCATCATCCGAGGCGTTCTCTCTGATCCAGTCAAGCGCCTCGGTGACTCTGGCGTATACCCCCGGGTAGTCAGGCTCGGCACACTCCTTACCCCAGGAGACCACGCCGATCAGGCTGAACCTGCCGTTCCTCTCGGCGACTAGTGGCCCTCCGCTGTCCCCTTGGCACGCATCTCGCTCTCCGGCGCCGTCAGCACACAACATCGAGTCTTTGATGCTACCAGGATAGGCCCTTTCGCAGGCGGCGTTCGAGATGACAGACACGTGCGCAGAGCGCAGAGTGACGGACAACTCACCCTTCCAGCTGAGCATGCCGTATCCACTGACTGTTGCGTTCGCGCTGAGATACGTGTCTCCGGGTGCTGGTAGGCAGGCGGGCGCGATAGAACCGTCGGCAGGGAACTCGATGGGCTCTGAGAGACGAAGCAGGGAGAAGTCATTACCGTTGTGGACCTCGCTGTAGCCACTGTGCTGAATGATCTCTGTGACGTCGAACCGCAGCGACTCCGCGTCCGGGTTGAAGACGCGGTCAGACCGCACCATCACAGCGAGCCGGTCGGCGGTCTTCCCGCTGGTGCAGTGTGCAGCGGTGAGCACGAGTCGCCTGCCGATCACGGTCGCTCCGCAGCCGGCCCAGCCGTGACCTCGCCACATCAGCGCCGCCTGCCACGGCAGATCCTGCGGGTCCGTCTCTCTGCCACCCACGATCCTGTTGGACGAGCTGCTCCGGACGATACCGCAGCGACAGGAGCTGCTGGACGCTGAGTAGAGACTGGGCGATGGTGCGGCCAACGTACTGCTACACAGGAATACAATGGTGATAGCGCTGAGTCTCATGATGTCTTAGATGATGTGTCTTGACACACCCTCTCGCCTGTCGGTGAAGTACGACTCTGACGAGCTGTCACTGGCCTCTGCGCGATACACGAGCGGACGCCACTGGCCGTGGTGAGGGCACACTTGTGGTAACGAAAGGCAGCGCCCCAGCAGGTGCGTCGCTCAACGTATGACGTCAGGAGAGGGAACGGCATGACAAAGTATATAAGGCACAGCTGTTTGGCGATCTTAATTAAAAACGAATGACATTGGATATTTTTGCAGTCACGAACCGGAACCTGTGGGTGTCAGGATGAAGATATATAGCCAATCCATCGGCTAATAAAACCGCGATGTTGGCCGCAGAGTACCTACGTAGGTAGATATATCATAACTATCCACCTGTGCCTTTTAGATTCAAACTAATTCTTGAATTTTCAACACACTCCAAGCCTGCAACTTTCCGCCTAGCGTACAGCCCTCAGCAGACTGCGTGGTAGGTATTCTTTTTTCGACAAAACCGATAATAGCTCAAAGGCTAAGCTATCAGTCGGTCGGAACTCATTGCACATAGATGCGCCATGCTCCACTCCTTCGATTAGGTCTATCAATAAACAAACTATACGCCTTGTGTGGCAACAAAATGCAAAAGGTTGTTTTGGGGGCAAATATAAACTTTTGGGTTTTGTTGCCGAACTAGATGGATAATGAATACGGTGATGATGCCAACCTAAGGTACGGAGTCTCACGCGTCTTGCTGTTACGATTTTCGAGTGACCGATAGCATGGTATTCGCGTTATTCTCTTTTTTGTCGAAAAAAGAATACCTACCACGCAGTTTGCAGAGGGCTGTACCTACGCATTATGCAACTTTTGACCTCAATGCCTGCATTTCCCCGCATCTTCCTTACGACGGGTGTTCCACTCCTTCCCTCAGACCTTTCCGTGGACTGTAAATGACAGCGCCATATCCCTCCGCATTACTGACGCCTGGCCGCCGTCGGCTGGACGCGGACGGTGGGCGTCCCTGCGGCGTATTTGTCATCTGACGCTGCGGCAATATCGGCGCGGCGGCGACGTTGGCGGCGCGCGGCCAGCGCTCAGCGACCGGGGCCTGCATAAAACACCCATCAATAACAGGACGGGCGCGTAATTTGAGGACGCTCCCTGACGGATGACCCAAATGTCGAAAACCGGCCGGGGAGAGGAACGCTTGGTCTTCAGTTCCTACAGGGATTCCACATTTCACCATGCCTACTTGGTGTTGCATCCTTCACAGGGCTGTCTCATCCCTATCTCCGTAACGTGTCGTGTGCGACCAATGACGTCACGGCATTGCGGCGTTCTGATTGGGCGGCAGCTCCGAATCGCCCGACTGGTGGTCCCCGCTCGACAAGCGCACGTGCACCGACTATAGGCATTTGTAGTGGCATTGACGGCAGAAAAAGTGAGCTAATGCAGAGCTCTGAATATACTTGAATAGTGTCTAAGCCGGTAGTAATACGTAAAAACGTCAGATAGGTTTCTTGTTCGTCTTGATTTGAGCTTTTATATGATACGATTTTTACCTTGGTGTCGAGTCTGGCAGCTATGTGGGAGAGCCCTAAAGTTGGGTCATTTTCCATAGGATTGCATTACAGCCGTCCGACGCTTCGTACCTGTGACGTCACGGAAATCGCTGCTTTGGCCTAATGAGCATACCTTCTATATAGGGCCTTGCATCCTTCACAGTTCGCCATGCTAATGCAACGCATTGATAAGGTTCACGAGACGGAAACTGAGCAAAAGAAAAGGCAATGGCCGTTAGTGTATTTCAATAAGAACGTGCATAGCTGGGCAGCCACACTTCCAACAGTCCAAGATCGTTTCTAGAGGATACATTTTAAAAGTCAAGTTAACCTATTCATTTCAATTTTACATCACGATTCCATAATTTTCTTAGAATAAGGGTATATAATCCATTGGACTGGTTAACAAATGCTGAGGAAGGCTCATCCCTGTCCGTATCTGAATCACTTTGGTGCTGTGATACCGGCCATTTTGCTGTAGGACTCGGACCGGTCAGTCGGCGGCCATTTTAAGCTGCCGGACCGGTCAGTCGACTGTCGACGACCGTCGGTGCCCGCTCTCGGTCGCCGTCGCCAGCCGGCCGGTCGTTTTTCTGCGCCACTAGACTGGACCGGCCACCGCACTGGCCAATCGATGTCCGGACGGCCGCCATCTTGTTCCGCCATCTCTTCATTTTTTAACGGTTGATGTTTAAATGCAACATGAAATCATTCAAAATTGAATATAGCGATGTCATAACTCATAAATTAGTCATAAATTAACTATGAGATCGAAGCCCAGCGGAATAAATATTGAATGCAGTCTGCGTGTCACTAGCTCATTGTGCACAGCACCCATTATAAAGATGAGCATTGAGCATTTTATGCGAGCTGTCTGGATACCTAAGTTGTTTATCTGTTTATTTGATCGCAGAAAAGCACATTATTTGGATAATTCAACAGATTCGATATGTTTTCACGTTCTATCAACTGTGGGGATGATTGCATGATCCCTAATCCTATACTTATATTACCCCATAGTGAATTGATCCATTGGTGGCTAACCGCAGGTTGTTTCTTCATTAGACAAACACTATTCGTTAGTACAGACAGCCGGTCGAGGACGCTGCGGGTGGCATACCCGAAAAAAAGTTTCCCAAAATTCCAAAAAGCTTATCTGACCGATTCTTTACGCACTGCCGTGCCATTTGAAATAAACCCCCGATAAAAGTGGTTGAGATTTCGTTTTCTTCTGGGAAAAACGAAAATTTTCGTCTATTCTGGGCTATATGTAGGGGGGACATTTGCCCCAAATGCCCCCCTCCCCCGTATAAACCAGTGATTTGATCACGGGGTATGAAGACGGAGGCGGAAATGAAGACGGACATGATTTCCGATGGAGGATGGACAACTCGTCACAAAGAGCCTTCAGTGACCTGACTAAGACCAAGCAATAAGCTTGAAAACGGGGAAGACTATCGAATGGTATAAACAAATTGTATACAGCATGATGAGTTACAACCGGTGCACTCTCCATAAAAATGCCAACTTTCGCCTCCATGTGTTTCGAAATAGAACAGAAGGGAGACGATGACATATGCAACGATACCTCATGCCTACCCGTATGGTGTCGAATGTTGTTCTTGCAATGTTCTAGCTAAAGAAGAAGAAGCAAAAAAAATCAATATCTGTTAGTCAATTTTTCGAAGAATGTCTGAATCGAAAAAAATGACCTTCGATTAGCTATAGGTATGCTCAATCTGATCTGACCTTCAAAATCACCTTCTTGGCTTTTAATGACCTTTTGAGGTCATACAAATCGATAGTACCTATATCTTACGTTTAGGGTCATTTTGTGGGTCTTGGTGACTTAAACTTAGTTGAACTATGACCTATTTTTATCAACCGTACCTACAGAAAAGATGTTTGAAAAGGTGCACCAAAAACACTAGTCACTACGCGACTCGTATTTTACAGACGTTCACGGATTTCAGTACGATTGGATTTCTACAGATGGATGCTCTCTGTTATCCTCACCAGACTAACGGTAAGGCATCCCTTCTCTGTCACACTTAGATACCCCATGTCCTCGATGTTCCATGAAGTCTTTCAGGGCATAAGTGCCCCGTTTTGTTGGCGTTTCAATGTCATTCACAGGTGGCGCTACACACCCACTGGCAGAGGGCAGCACGAGCTAAGCAACGTGCATCGTGTACACAGGGCACACTGCTCAGCGCACGGTGCATTGGTAAATGTGGTGGGCTGGCGACAGGGGCGTAGGCAGGGGGGGGGGCCACTGGGCCATGGCCCCCCCTTGGGCGCCGAAGGCGCCCTTTGCGATTGGAGGGCGCCGAAGGCGCCCTCCAATCGCAAATGCAATTGTGATATAATCGAATCGAAAAACAATCGCGACTGGAGGGCGCCCTCCAATCGCGAATGTGTTTACAGGGAAAATACGGATGGAGGGCGCCCTCGGAGGACGCCCATTCCAAATACGCCCTCCAAATACGGTTGGAGGGCTCCCTCGGGCGCCCTCCAACCACATTTGTAGGCTGTAGCTCTCTAAGCGTAACGGTGGTCGCCTATGTAAGCCGCTGTCCTGTAAATAAGCGCCCTCTCACCCGAAGGCGCCCTCCTGTAGGTCACCACCCTGCTACACATTACCGCCCTTCTGCTGATCGGCGTCCTCATAATTATTGGCGCTCTCCTACCTATTGAGCCCTCATGTGAAATTTTGAAGGCCGCCTTTCTCCCTTTTGGCACCCTCTTGTTCAGTGCCGCCCTCCTACCTATTGGTTCCCTAGTCCTTCCTGTTGAATGTTAATCGGGGCCCTTCTCCTATTGGCGCCCTCGTGTAGATCGCCGCCCTCCTAACCACTGGCACCCTCCTGTTGATCACCGCCCTCCTATCCACTGGCACCTTCCTGTTGACCAGCGTCCTCCGCACAGACGCCCTCCTGTTCGTGTCATCCTCTTGAGCAAAGGCGCCCTCCTCACCATTGCCACCCCCATTTTAATCGTCACCCTTCCGCTCATTGGCGACTTCCAGTTGATGACCGCCCTCCCACCTATTGGCGACCTCTTGTTGATCGCCACCCTCCTATTGGTGCTCTCCTGTTCCTCGCCACCCTCTTACCTGGTGGCGCCCTCCTGTTGATTGTTGATCGGCGCCCTCCTACCTATTGGTGCCCTCCTGTTGATCGCTGCCCTTCTATCCATTGGCGCCCTCCTGCTGCTCGCCAACTTCCTACCTATCGGTGCCCTACTGTCGAAACTCGGGATGTTGATCGGGGCTCTTCTACCTATTAGTGCCCTCCTGTGGATCGCAGCCCTTCTACCTATTGGCAACATCCGTTGATCGCTGCCCTCCTATCATTTATTTACTCCTTTGGCATGTTTTTCAACTTAGTCGTTCTATTGCACATAGTTGATGTCTTGCCTGTGAAAACTGCCACAAATGAACGTGCATTCAGCACAATGAATGAAGTATCTATACCTACCAAAACTATCTACGCTCTACGATGCATAAAACACGTCTTTGGTCTTAACGGATTGATCCTACTTTACGTGCATCATGGCATCTATATGGATTACGATTAACCCGCGCCCCACTGGGGTCTGCGTATAACACGCCCTACTGGGGGGGGGGGGGGCTATTCATAGCCCCCCCTCCTAACTCCGAAACTACTGGGCCGATCGTCAAAATTCAAACGGCGTCTGATAGCCCCGGAAAAACTGTCGAGCGAAACCTAATTTCATTGACCTCGAGGTCACCGATGACGTCACAGGTCAGGTCAAAGTAAAAATTATTAGCATTTTGGCTTCTTCACTTTTTGGGCTCTGGCCGCCGTCTTACAAGTCAGATCAGGCTCATTTTTGGTTCACACACTCGTGAGCAGATGTTCTAGATACTCTGAGGGTACCAAACTTGTACTTTGATTTTCAGGTCAAGGTCAGGTCATCACAGGTCACGAAAATATTATATCATCCGTCGGTCACGTGACACATGTTTTATGGTCCATTTAGGCCAAACATTTCGAATTTGATGTCGTCTGTGTCATTCGAGGTCATTTTGAGTCAAATTTAGTTGAGGTCAGGTCACTTTCAGGTCAAAAAAGGTCAAATTTTGAAGTTAAAATTTTTCAACAAAAAAGGTGTCTATTGGATGCAGTTAGTTTGAGCTCAGGAACACGATGGTGCTATTTATATTGGCGTACGATGTCAAATTCGTGCTGAAAAATTGATTTGAAAAATTAATAATTGTTAATTTTTTGCAATAATGCGTATAACTTGGCCATTTTTGAAGATATTTAGCTAAAACTTGCTAGAGTTAGTCATAATAATGCGTTCTATCATATATATTCCGGTTTTTTCGAAAAGTCAAAAAGTTTTTGAAAAAAATGTAAAAATATAAATTTTGAATTTTATTATATAAAATTTTCGAAATTTTCAAAATTTCGAAAATCCGAGATAGCAGTTTGATAGCGCAGTCTATTCTGAGTCCTCTCATGCAAAGAAATTGGATCTAGCTTAAAAACTCAGCTCTTGGGAGCGATTGCCGTGGTTCAATGTTTTGCGTCGAAATCGGCCGAACATGACGTCACTCTGACGTCATTTCCGGCCGACCTATGGTAGGTACGAAGTTCAAATTTTGACACAAGGTGTCAAATTGATGCAGCCGAAGGTACTGAAAGTTTGGCGTCGATACGTCAAGCGGTTTGGAAGTTATTGCAGAAAAACGGGAGGGGGGGGCTATAAATAGCCCCCCCCCCCCCAGTGGGGCGCGGGTTAAGTATTGTCAACAGGTTCGGGCGCAACAGCAGGCATCTGAAGTTTCGGTGATTGAAACTGGTTATGTGGGTACAATGTATGCATCTGTGAGAAGGCTATGAAGGCTGGTCTGAGGTAATTTGGATGATGTTTACGCATCTCGCGCTCCGGTATCAATCCGATACGGTGATCTGGTGCGTAGATATGCCACCGCCAATAAACTTTTATACATCGACACCCATGAGCCAAGCTTTCTGTACAGTTTGTGTGGCAGCGGCCCGACCAAATCTTAGGTATTTTTTACACCTTCAAAGTTGGTAAAAGAGCGAGAGGAGCTTTGAACAGTGATCGTATAAAAGGCGTGCCTAAAAAGCGGAGGAAAAGGTTGTTTTCAAAAATTTCGCGCGCCTTCGGCGCAGCATTTCAAGAACACTTGACCTTTTGTGACCTGGAGTATAAAGAATACACACGATGCAAAATCAATGCAGCACGACCTATACGAGGTTACGCAAAAAAAGAAACTGGTGGCATGGTAAAAAACGCCTCCCAACCCCCCAACCCCCACTGAGCGATTTTTTATCTCGCGACCGTATGGCGCCCTCCTTGGGTGAGGTGGCGCCCTCCAAACCCTTGCCCCCCCCCCCCTTCGCGATTTTCTAAATACGCCGCTGGCTGGCGAGATTGTAGGTTGCATGGGACCCAAACATACCAAATGCTAGTTGAGAGAGTGGAATGTAGCCCCTTGTTAATGTGTGCAAGGTCCGCGGAACGAAACCAGACAGCACAGCATGTAGTGCGGTCCCCGAGAGGGAGCGTAGGCCGTCGTAGGCAGATCTTTAAATTCTGAGCACTTTATTTGAGAGCACTTTATTTGTCCACATCCCTCAAACATAAACCGAGTGCTTTTGACTTTCTTGCACACCGGATCCTGTTTTCTAAGCTGTCAAACTGACGGTTAAAAAACTTATTCATGAATGAGTCAAAACTCGGTCAGCCAGTGACTACTGACTAGCCAGTCTGTCAATCCGGGGAATTCCGATGACCGACAGACCTTTTACTCGCTCCCTCGCCCCCTCCAATGCTGACGAAAGGTTGGGGTTTTGCACTCTGCCGTAACAGTACCGCTCGACGACCACGGCTGTAGAGGGCAGTACACCGTCAGAGGGCGGACAGTGACTGTGCTGTGAGGTGAGGTCCACACGTAAGTCGATTTATCAACTATTGGGGAGCATTTTCTCTTATCTCTTCATACAACAATTGATTTTGACGCGAGAAACACGTTTAAAAATTATGTTGTCTTATGAAATAACCGCATAACATAAGCATCAAATACTAAATGGTATAGCAACTTTGGACGACGTAACATGTAAACCGATAAAATTATACAATTTTAACCAAAACAGCTAAAATAAACCAGAAAACATTGCAAGTGGCCCCACCCATCCATGTCGACCTGGTAATTGGAATGTCAAACCTGTATTTACAGTCATCTAAACCCAGACAAAGTCGCATTCGGCCACAAGGAGAAACCCCAAACACACGCTCGGTCGCATCGTCAGTCGTCACCATGCCAGCTTCGGTGGGTCCAGGTAAGGAATGCTCTAAGCCCGATGGCTTTCAAAGTTCCGTTGCGAAAAGGGTTAGCGTATAGGACTGTGCATTTTATCCGGGCAGGGTAGGGGAATACCGGCTCAGTCTGGGATTTTATCCAAAAGACGCATTGGTATATGGCTAGCTGCTGGCATGTTTGAGCGCTCATCGAAGTAACAAGCATCGCCATTTAACAATACATTGCTTGCCCTAGACATTTAAAATGTTTTATCGGCACCAGCTATGAATGACTTTCGATCATTTCAGAATGTAGGTACATACCTAAATGGCACAAAAACAGGCATAAATTCCTTATGTAATATGCACTCTAAACATGAAATATATAATTTCTAGACAGCCAATAATTGAGCATCCCTATATGTCACGTTTTCTGCAGGGGAAAAGGCTGCAGAAACTTACATCGGATTTCAGAGATGAGTGATTGTAGCATTGTGATTTATGTCATGGCTCGTTGCGTGTGTGCATTCTGCGCACATGACCCGAGCTACACCTCGTCTCTATCTGCCAGGTCCGGGCATCATCCTATGTCTGCTGAGCGGGTCATGTCTGTTCGACACTACCACCGGCTCGCTGCCGACCCGGTCCGACATGGCACTGCTCCAGAAGATGGTCACCGACCAGCCGCTGGCCAACCACGTCACGTCGCCCTTCCTCATGTCCATGCTCATGTCGCAGGTCTGGCTGGGCGCCAGAGGCAGCACGAGGAATGAGGTGAGAGGATGGCAGGACTCGTTACCTGTTTCGGTCAACCTTATTTTTTGGATTTCCTTTATATCATAAACGGATGGTTTCATGGAAGCCGAGTGATACCAGTACCACCACCTTATATATGAATTTGTAAGGCTCATCAAATTTTAGCTAAGGGCAAATTAAAATAAATAACATCAAAGCATTATTGCGTACGGTTGAATGTTTACTTGCAAGGTATACGTTTATCGAGAAAAGTCGACGCATTAGTTATCATAAAAGTGTGCTAAAACGTTACCACGCAGTCATATTCCATCTTTCTGTTTGTCGCCAGATGTCAACAACCCTGGGGATGTCTTCGCAGCACATGGCTGCGTACAAAAGCGCACTGCAGCAGTTAGGGAATGCCAAAACGGGCGTCACCACTTCTGTGTTCAACAGGATCTACCACCTCAGCAGCTTCAGCGTCAAACCATCTTACACGGGCTTACTGCTAAACTACTTCGGATCGCGGCCAAAGGTTCTTCCGCGCGACACGGTCGCGGCAGCGAAAGAGATAAACGATCTTGCATCTGAGAAAACTCAGGGAAATATCAAGGATCTAGTTACCCCGAAGGATCTCGAAAACGTGGTCATGGTACTTTTTGGAGCTATCTATTTCAAAGGAACGTGGTTGTATCGCTTCAAAACGGCCGACAAAATGAACTTTCTGACACCTAACGGTGAAAGGGCCGTAACAATGATGGAACTGAAGACAGAGGTGCTCGCCGGATACTTCAGGGACTATCAAGCTGTTGCTCTGCCCTATAAAGACCAAGACTACTCGCTGATCGTTGTGCAGCCTCACCAACGAACCTTGGCTGCTGTAAAGGGTCTCCAAAGTGCGCTCTCTTCGCTAGATATAGGGAAGATATATGGGCAGCTTCGCAAAAGAGAACAGACAGTCATAATGCCACGTTTCAAAGTAGAGGCAAAATACAAAATGCCTCAATATTACATTGAACTCGGAATCAAGAAGATCTTTAAATCCTCGGCTGACTTTAGTGGCATGTCTCGAGAAAGAATTTATGTGAAAGATATCATTCAGAAGGCAATGATCGAAGTGAACGAGGAGGGAACAACTGCGGCGGCTGCTGGTGTTGTGCTGATGACAAAGTCTGCATCACTACCTTTCATTGTGAACAGACCGTTCTTTGCATTTGTCTATCACAAAAAGCTGAAGAGTGTTCTTTTTGCTGCACATGTGAACGATCCGTCGTAGGCTTCAATGTCGTTTGGCCAAGTGGTCGAGTGGGTGACAAAAAGCCGATAGGTTACGAGTTAACATGACCGTTGTCTGTTTATCGTCGATTAGTTGGGGATGCTGGAAGCACCTTGATCGAGTAATTCGTCTTTTTTAGCTGTATCATTTTAAAAGGTTTTAACAGTTCTGGTGTTTTTAGATTGTTGCCACAATATAATTACAACAATGAGCCAGCTTACTTTGATTCTTTTAACCTGTAACAGCTAACTTCTCACATACGAGAGGGAACCATATTTGTATGCGTATACCTACCTAAGTATACATACATACGTGAGGTTCTCTCTATCCACATGCGAAGCACGTAAAATACATACATGCGACACCTCCCAGCCAACATTTAACAATTGTGTGACGACAGAAGGTGAAACACACGAACTAATGACAGTTGAACACCGGTGAATCATATATGTGACAAAGCAGAAAACACACGGCTGACGAAACAAAGCTAAAGGTTGAGCGAATGGCTCAGGACCATCCCGGGTTCCTGGGAAGGTGAGCAGACCAGGCGACAGTCACTTTTGACATATTCTACACAAAAGGTTGAACCGGACCTGGTGATGGTTGCAGAGGGGTTCGCTGTTCGTGGATAAACCGTTCCAATCTTTCGTTCCACTGTAGGATGACCTGTAGAAAAGGAAATGGCCGTTTATATGAATTGTAACGTAATAAGAAATGTGCCGTTCCAACATCAAATTGTTACGAGAAACTGTTCGTACACGCAGATGCCAGCTGACCCGCGGGAAGCAATTTTTTTACTCCCCCCCCCCTATATCAGGATTTCTGGAATATTTCTAAAATAGCATGAGCTAGCGGCTCTTTTCTGCCACATCTTACTAACTACCTATATATTTTCTACTTTAGGTATCTTTCCGCGTGTCAATCGTGGTGATATTCAGAACCAGGCCATCTAAGGTCAGGTCACCAGTTCACATCAATTGATTCACCTCAAGAAGAGAAGGCTAGTTCGCCTCAAGGGTGTAGTTCGCCACAGCTACACCGTCTGAACGATTGGCTTTAACTTTCACCAAGTAATTACGGTAACACGTGACACGATGAAAAACGTGTATATCGAATTTTATTCACATGAACAATCGGTGAACCAGTGCCGTATCAGATGTAATTATGTACATATACAGCCTCAGGCACTAGGTAGCAAATTGAGTTTTGTCGTCGACTCTTTACGTGCGGAAGCTATCCTTTTGCTGATCAAGGTGAAGATATTTATACAGAAACATGAATGTTCTACCCATATGCAATGGACAGGTTGTAGTTGATGGCCGGCGGTCACTCAAAAGCCAAGGCCATGTTAGGTCATACAGGGTCACCGGGAGTTTTTCAACAATAACTTTTGATGGAGACATGTAAAATGACAGATTCACATGCGAGGTTCGAATGTGTTTAGACCATTAACCCTCGCGGGCCCGGGGGGGGCGTTTTTCGCCCCCCCCCCGGTGAATATTTGCGATAGCTCCCGAACTCTTAGGGATAGGAAAGTGAAACTTTCAGTACCTTTTTCCCATCAATTTGACATCTTCTGAAGTAAAAAAAATTGGATCTTGCCCCATTGATGACGTCACAGGGTCGATTTTTCTAGACCCCTGCACGGCAAACTTCGGCGTCACAGACGCAAACTTCAAATAGCTGCTGAAAATAGAGTTTTAGAGATAAAGACAAATTGCAAGCACAGTTGTGTAGCGTTTGGCCTAGAGGAAAATGGAAAAATAGTTTTGGTGACCGGAGGTCAGAGGTCAGTTCAACGACCCCAAGCTGTGGTTTTAGTTTTTTTCGCAAATAACTTCGGCAAAAATGATCCTAGATAGGCAATGGTACTATCGCACTCGCCTTGTCAAGCCTCGTCGAATGGTCTATATCTTGTTTGGAAAAGGTTCAAGTTTTATGTTGACATCACGTGACCTCGAATGAACTTTGGTTGACCTTGATACATGCAAGGTCGTTTATGATGGATTCGTTCCCGCTGATCACGAATCTGGCATCTATTTTCCTCTAAGTCTTCATTTAGAGCCTCCAGATGGCAAAATTTCCTTATTTATTATTGCTAACTTGAATCAGTGAAATAGCCTCTAGCAAGGACACTCTTCTGTGACCTTGACCTTTGAGCAGCCTTGTATCGTAAGATGAACCACAAATAGGGAGCTGATAAGCCTCAAAACATTTCAAAACATCTTGGAAATTAGCAGGCAAGATGTATGAAAAAGTGCAAAGTTTGAGGTCAATTTTGCGCATGACCTTGAACTTAACCTTTGATGTTGAGTACATTTTTGGAATCCTCAGACTCTCTTCTTTCGTTTGACTCTTAATTTTACCGGTTTTATGCATCCTGCCGTCCTCCAGAACGCATACTTTGAGATCACTACACATGTGCCGGTTTTTGTCTTTGACCTTGACCTCTGACCTTGAAAATTGACCTGAGTTCAAAAATTTTGGGTGCTTTAGAATCATCTCGTAAGGCCCGGCCGGGTTAACCCTCGCCGGCACAGGCCGTTTTGCGTCTTTCGACGGCACAAGGGGGGAGGTACGACCCCCCTCGCGTTTGGCCGGCCTGAAGCTAGAGCTTGCGGAAAAAACGAGCGTGTTGCCCGTCACGAGAGGAAGCCGATGATACCCAATTTTAACCCTCGCCCTGGCAAGGGGGGGGGGTCGATGCGACCCCCTTAACGTTTTTTCGAGAACTACCTATCCAAGCTTCTTGCTATCAAATTGTTAGGAGAATCACTAGCCCCGTTTACATAGGGCTAGTCAGGCGCGCACACAGGATTTTTGAATGGGGGGGGCACGACCTTCGAACTGGGCCCCCCATGCCGAAGGCCCCCCCCCCAAAAAAAAAAAAAATACGGCCCGCGGGGCTGTATTTCTGTTGGTTTGAAGCTTGAGCAATTGGTTTGTCGATGCATGGTAGGTAAAACAATTATTTCGGTACCAGCTTAATTTTCAAAACATATATTTTTACGCTAGCATGTTTTTTAGCATGTTTTTTTCGCGGACCCCGGGCCCGCGAGTCACCCGGGGGCCCTGGGTCAGCTCAGGCAAGGATGTATCCAGGACCTTTCGATGGGAGGAGGAAGGCACGGTGGGTCCAGTCTCACTGGCAGACGGGTCTCTTTAACCCTCGCCCATGTAGGGGGGGGGGTTGGTGCAACCCCCCCCCCCCTGAGGTTTTTCGGAAATAGTGCAAAAACGGCGGCGCGCAGCGCCGCCAAATTTTGGGTACCTTATGGGGCAAGCCTTGCGCATCTTTTGATAAAAAAAAAATTGACCGGGTCATGTCAGGTCACGGAGTTATGACGTCACAAAGGGAACAGCCTCCGGCCGGATTTTCACAAACTGAGTGCTAACGCCCGAGGTTTCCTGCCGGTGGTACGGAGATCGGTTGATGGATCGTGATGAAACTTCCCATGCATGTTGGGGCAAGTATTGGCTATCATATCGTATAAGAAACTTGACCGGGTCAGGTCAGGTCACGGAGCTATGACGTCACAAGAGGAACAGCGTCCGGTACTATTTTTGAAAAGCGCCCGAACCACTATTTTGCTAATTCTTGTCACCTCAATGGGAATATGCAGCAACATTAGCTTCTATAGGGATCAAATGGACCTCCCAAATCCAAAAATACAATCAGATTTCAACAATTTAAATTTTGATTTTTCGAATTTCTGCCGCCGACTGTGACCTTGCCGACTTCCGGCGCTCCCAACGCGCCATTTTTAGAGCTAGGAAAACGAAATACATACCAAACGATAGAGAATTGATCAAGGAACACGATAGTGAAGGTTTCAGGTCGATATCTCCCACCGTTTTGCCGCAATCGCCGCTGAAAGTTGAAAAAAGTCTATTTTTCCGAAAATTTGACCTTTGACCGGTCAAAAGTAGGTCAAATGTTGACCTAGGACCAAGAAATATACCACCAATCGCGAGATCTCGGCGAGAGCAATCCGTTGGTCTTTTCCGCTAAGCTCTACGACGCTCCGTTTTCAAACGCCAAGGGGGGGGGTCGCACCAACCCCCCCCCCCCCTGCATGGGCGAAGGTGGCAGATCGCCGTTTACGGGCGAGGGTTAAAACGGTCTTTGCATGAGAAAATGTGGAAAATCGGCAAGCAAAAGTATCATTTATGCCCGAGGAGTGTGCATAATGTACACTAATGCCTAATTTACATGGTATTTTACGAGCGAGCGAGCTCCTCAGAGTCACCGGTGTGTGGCGCGCTCAGAGGTGACAGTGAAAGGCCGTCAGATGCGCGGGTGTTGGGTCCTCACAGGCGCCGTTGCGGGGTCTTAAGGCTTAGAGACACTGGTGGGGCCATCATTGGCATGTGTGTGGCCCTGCAAAATGGCCTGCAAGTGGAAAGTCGCCCGTCATAGGCTGGCAAGGACACTCGGAGGCTGGTAAGAGGCCCTCAGAGTCACTGGTACGTGGCCCTCAGAGGCGTCGGTGTGGGGACTCTCAGAGCCGCCGATGTAGGCCCGTAAGATGCGCTGGTGGGGGTCCCTTGGAGGTGGGGCAAGGGGCCTCGCAGTTGCCGTTGTGGGTGCCTTTAGAAACACTGGTGTGGACTGTGTGTCTATCACAGACGGATGTGGAGCCATAGCAGCCAATCCCTCGTTGGCCGTCACTAGGGCCCTGAGCGGCCGGCGAGGTCTCTCAGAAACCGGCATTGGGCCTTTATGAAGATAATTGTGGCTACATAGGAGCCAATAACGTGCCCCCACAAGCCCTGTGGTGTCCTTCCGAGTTGAAGTGCGGCCAGCGCGAACCCTCTGCTACCAACTGGCGCCGCATGGGGCCCCTCGGTTTCGAAGGAACCCTAAACCCGAGAACGGGCACGTACAGTAGGTCTATTAAAAAAGTCCCCAGCACCAGTGGGCGCTGCCTTCGCTGAGCCGAACCCCCGTCTGCCCGTCCCATATCGCGCCGGTATCAGGTCAGGTAGGGTCAGCGGGACCGCTCGGTCCGGCCCGCGGGCGGTGGACGGGCGGCCGTAACGCTTTCCGCCAGCCAGCTGTAGAATCCAACAAACGGGACGGCCACCGCTCAGCGCAGCGAAACCGGTGTTAATGAATGGCAGTAGATGTTCATGGCCACAATGATTATGAGATAGTCATTGTTAGCCCGTGCCCCACAGGAATGCCTAGGCCGCGTTCGATGTCTCCTCGGACGAAGAACATTCTACGCAGAATATTCTATTTTGCGTTCGATGAAGCACACAGTCGGACGACGAGAACGACCATTTTGTGCGGCACTTACGCAATGGGCGTTAGTTTCGAAAAAGGCCCAAGTTTACGTTTCCATAGAGACCGCGCACAAATGTCAACAACTTCTGTAAACAGCTGCTGCGCTGCTTTTGAAATACGCGCCATCATTGCCTCTCTGCCCACCGTAGTACGCTCAAAAGATTCTGCGCGGACGGCAAAGATTCTACGTGACGTCACGTAGAATCTTTGCCGTCCGTGCGACATCGAACGGCATTTTGGGCCCGGACGGCATAGAATCTTCGCCGTCCGGGAGACATCGAACGCGGGGTTAGACTCTCAAGCCCTGTTGGAGTGGAAATGGGGATTGAGCATCATTCTTATAACTCAGCTTTGGGCATTTAAGTGGTATTTGAAGTAGCGTCAAAAGTAGCAAAAAGAAGAAAAGATACTTCAGCCAATTTTAGATCGGTCAGAGCAAAAGATCATGTCACCAGAGGTCATCGATGATAAAATTTTGCTTGGACAGGGTGCGTTGCGCGCACCGGTGCATCGGGTTTCCAATTTCCATGGATGCATCAACACACTCGGAAGCTCATAACGCTAGCGTGGAGCCGAATTCATATCAACCGCCGCAACAATGCATGGCAGCGCAGCGCAGCGTGCTGCAGCGAGGGGCCGTGAAACACCGCCCACGTGATGGGCTCGGCCCCAGTGGAGCATGAGGCCCAGGACTCCCGCCCTGGCCCCCTGTCTCCCCCTAATTCCTGTCATCCTTACCACTCTGAAAGTGACCGAAAGAGCCTAACCTAACACAACAAGCAGCTCGTTAACCGCTATGTCTGAATAATATTGTCAGATTTAATTAAGGTCAACGGCTAAGCACGTAAATAACAGCAACTGCCATCATCGGTATTATGAGAAAACCAATTGCTTTTCCAGAGACACTAAAAGTTTCAAGCTAAACTTGCATGAAATTAATTTTACCAGCCTCGTGTTCCTCTCATCGAAACGCTTCGAATGAATCAAAAGTTGATCTTTAAAGGAAGACTGCCACCTTCAAAAAGTTTTCTCAGATCGGCCTATGATTTATTCCCTGGACAAAACAAAATTTTAGAATTCACCTGACAAAGTAGCATCACGTGAATCGCGAAAAAAATTGTCGATTATCATACAATTATCAATCGGTTAATGTCTAGCGACAATGTTTACACATCACTAGACTTCAAGGTCATAAGATTATTACATTTTATTTGAAAAAGTAAGGTATTTTATGATTTACTAATATATATGATTTCATAAGAAATTGGCCATGTTTAATTTATTTTGCATTTAAGTTCGTAAAACATTTAAAAATCATGACTCATTTGGAATGGGTCTGGCCCATGTTAAACCCCATTTCCCACACTTTTTTGGAAAAAATGAACTACTGAATATATAAGTTTAACTTTTATTTTGACTCTCCAAAATTCTTCTCTGATCTCGAAACAATCAAAGTTTTGACATATATTTACCAAAAGATAAGAAAATTCATGTTTCAAAGTTATCGATAAACAGTAGAGATGTCGGTTTTCTTGGACTAAAAAAATGGCATCAAACTGAACTTTGGTCTCCGATTTCTCGCAAACGGGTTCGAATTTCGGAAAACCGACTTCAGTCTGGGACATAGGTGGCTCAGCTCTAGTGAAAACCGTTTTGTGGAAAAAAGGTGGCAGTCTACCTATGTCTATGGTGGCAGTCTACCTATGAGAAAACCAATTGCTTTTCCACAAACATTTAAAAGTGTTTAGCTTAAAACTTGCATGAAATTAATTTTACCAGCCTCGTGTTCCTCTTATCAAAACGCTTTGAATGAATCAAAAGTTGATCTTTAAAGGTCATTTGAATAATTTGGCCGATGTTCAAAGACATGACCTGACCAGAAATGGTCATGATGCATAGCAGGATATTAGATCCGTATCGTGGAACTTTACAAACACTTTAGATGATTTCATAACTTAAGCATGTCTATCAAAAATATTTATTACATGGCTCACGTGTAAGCTGGGTGTGTGATCATGCTTACGAGTATGTTGAACGCAATTGATAATGTTCTGTTGGCCACAATTTCTATATTTAATTTATCCTCCCGGATTTCATATTTTTATTAATGACACCTTGACGATGTCGAGAAAAAAAACGCTTAGGAGATTTAACAGCCTGAGATACATTCAGTATAAGGAAGGGTCAAGGGTGCTAGATTCCTTCCGTCCTCGCTATCCTCAGGAAAAACCAATCCGCATCGCCCCTAGTCTTCATGCTTCCCTCTCTGGACTGGAGGTCACCCCACCAGCCAACCAGTAGTTGATGTCGGATCCATTCCAGGACACATAATCCTCTTCGGGTGACCGTTGGGGAGACGACTGGAACGCCCCGACAGGGCAATCGTCCCACGGGAACAGTCACGCTTCCGCAGATCACTTTCGCTGGCTCGCACAACCAAATTTCTACACCAGAGCATAGTTATGTCATAGCTCTGCAAGGGCCTTCTCAGACCGAAAAAGATGGCTCCCAACAAAACAAACAATTTTCTCATTCAGTGTTGTATCTCATCAGGCACCACATGTTTTCAGACTTCAGAGTGTTTATTATGCGTTCCGTCAAAAAAAGCGCAGTTCAACTTTCTCCCATTGACTTTAGCGATCTCAAAATTGACTCGACCTTTCTGTCAGCAAATAGTAAGAAAATTAACCTCACTCTCATTCTATCTAAAAGTAAATTCCGGATTCGAAATAAAACAAACTTTTTGAGAAGCTTTCGGCATTGCGCCATCATCAGAGAGCTGATGATGGCGCAATGCCGAAAGCTTCTCAAAAAGTTTGTTTTATTTCGAATCCGGAATTTACTTTTAGATAGAATGAGAGTGAGGTTAATTTTCTTACTATTTGTTACAATGTCTCAAGTTAGCGTTGAAACATATTTCTGTCAGCAATGTTAAACTTGCAAAGTAAACGTTTCAAATACATATACTGTTGCCCATTAAAATCGCTGAAGGTTCTAAAGCGATCGGTTAGTCGATGCATTTAGATATGATGAGCACAGGAACTTTCCTTGAGGTAAGGTCACTTGACGTGACCTGGTGTTATGACCTTCAATTGAAAGACTTGGGCGGAAACAAATGGGTCATTTGAAATCTTAAAATGCTAGATTTTAACAATAATTGCGAACACTATCCCGGCCAAATAGTGAGTGAGAAGGGAGTGATTCCCCAACCCCATGTTTAGCTCCTATAATTGAGCTAACTGCTAGAGCCTCGCGGAAAAAAACGAGCGTTTGCGTCGTTACGTGACGCAGCGACTGTTACCCCATTTTAAAATATCAGTGACCTCTTAGGGCAGGTCAAGGGCCCCACGGCATTGGATTGGTTTTTAGTGAAAAAC
Source organism: Amphibalanus amphitrite (assembly GCF_019059575.1). Taxonomy (NCBI): domain Eukaryota; kingdom Metazoa; phylum Arthropoda; class Thecostraca; order Balanomorpha; family Balanidae; genus Amphibalanus; species Amphibalanus amphitrite. The sequence continues at coordinate 103,478 of NW_024882371.1, forward strand.
TTCGCAAAAAATGGTTGAATTATCGTCATTTCGATACAATCGTGTTTTCTGTTCTCAGACGCGTCGATTTATGTGCTTTTTTGCTTAGGTGAAGCAATTTAGGATGTTTAGGTCAATGTCATGTTAGGGCAACACAGGTCACGAAGCTGTTGAAAGGAGGACATGTTGCATAACATTTGATTCGGCAAGTCTTGCAGAGTCCATTGATGGCTGACCCGACTGGCTAGCTCATTTTGATCGGGAGTTATTGACGAAGCACTCCTATTGACGAGCACTCCGTCACGCAAGGTGAACAATGCAAAAGTGAAGCATTAAAGGGACCCTCCCACCTTCAAAAAAGTTAATGAATTGGCATGAAATTGATGTCGCTCGGTTCAGAAAGAGTGGAAACGAATATCTACCAAATTTCATCGAAAAATATCCACCGGTTTTCAAGATATTAGACTTTTACTTTTGTTTACTTTTTGGAATCTCCGCTGTTCCTAGCGACTTTATTTGAAAGTGCGGCACTTGTTGCGCGCAAAGCAACATATACCACCGCGTGCTACAAAACGTTTTAGTCAAACATTTAAAAATCGTTAGATATCTGCGCTGACGTCACACATTCAGAGGGGTATTTCTATGCATTAACCCCTCTGAATCAAAATGCTGCAATTTTGAAATTCAATATTTCCGATTTAACCCGGCAGTTGCTGGGGTATTTCGCCACCCACCGTTTGCTGGGGGGGGGGCGTTAAACGCCCCCAGCCGATAACTCGAGAACCAATAGGCGCAGCGAAACGCACGAGGCGGAAAACGAAAGAACGCGACGAGACGCTTCAGATGAGTACTTTAAAGTTGAATTTTGAGGTCACAGGTCGGGTCAAGGTCAGGTCAAACACCTGAAATCGGGCTTTCAGTAGCATGGACTTCAGGACTTCGCAATGGGCGCCTCTCGCCATAAACTCTGTCAAAACGGTGCACAATCCATCTTATAAGTCCTACAAGAGTGTCAGCTCCATGTAGGGGTCAGTCAAGCATAGGTCAGGGTCAAGGTCAGGTCAACCGGGTAGGCACATATCCCCGAAAATCAAAACTGATATTCGCAGCCTGTGACACATGTTTTATAGGTAATTTGGGGCGCAGAACACGATGGTGACATTCATTTTATCATATGTGTACGTGTTTGGCTCAAAAAGTTCAATTTAATAAATTCATGTATCATGGTCGTAAAGTAGTCACGAAAAATTGCCAAGATTCAGTTCAAGATTATGAAAAAAGCGGAACGATAATCAATAATCGAAGATAGCCATTTGATTGATCATGGTATTGGCAGTCTAATGGCGTTTACGGCATGTCTGTATGTCTATTCTGTGATTTTATATGATTTTTTGAACATATACCGTTTTTGGTCGAAAACTCAGAAATCATGACGTCACTAAAACCTCGATATCTCAAAAATTTTCAGACCGATTTTTTTGAAACTTTGTCACAATAAACATCAATCAATTCCCTACAGGTACCCAAAGTTTGGCACGCCTGCGGCGCGCCGTTTTGATGCTATGGCCCGGCGAAAAAAGTGGGGGTGTTTAACGCCCCCCCCCCAGCAACTCGCGGGTTAAGCCATTTCTCGATGTTGTGAGTGCCGAAACCGGTAATTGTGAGCCAGGGACCCCATTTTGGCTATCTCAACTAAAATCTAATGTTAAGGTGGGAGGGTGGGTCCCTTTAAACCTTGCCAAGATTGTTGTATGAAGTCACGATTTCATGTGCTTGAGGTACAGTTTTAGGTCATTTCCGACGCCAAATTAACAGTTTCCATATTTTCCCAGTATGCTTATATGAGACTAAGTGCATTACGGATTTGCATTATTTTATAACCGACAACCGTGGAGTCTAAAGAGGTTTACTTAAGACGTCATAGTTAACCCGCGCGGGGCTGGGGGGTAAATTTTACCCCCCCCCCTCGCGAATTTTTGCAATATCTCGAAAACGGCGGCGCGCAGCGCCGCCAAACTTTCAGTACCTTTTCTTACATCAATTGGACACGTTCCTTGAAAATTTGAGCGAAATCCGTCGGAATTTTTTGAGAAATTGACGTTTTAGTGACGTCATGTTCGCCATTTTCGCCTCAAAAACGGCAAAATTTCAAACGCCGCTAACATCTTCATTTTTAAAGGAATCAAGACGTAACAAAAAGGTTATACGTAATTCTACTTTGTCTATCAAATGGCTATGTCGGCTTTTTGAAAATTTTGGATTTTGGCCCAAATTTTTTCAAAAAACTGATTTTTTTTGGGAAAATAATTATAAAATTCAAAATTTTGAGTGTATCCAAAAAACCGGAATATATGTCAGAAGTGGTCTATGTGAACCTACATACCAATTTTCAGAAGAATCGGTTCAAAAATGTGGGATTTATTCAAAATTGTATGACGTCACGACACACACAAATTAAAAAAATGATTTTTTTGGAAGTTCTAGACCTCGTACGGAAACAAAAATAGCACCATTCGATTCGCCGTGAAAAACTGCATCAGATAGACACCTTTTTAGGCCTTAACAACCAACTTCAAAATTTGACCTCACTTGACCTGACCTTGACCTGACCTCGACCTGAAATTCATCCAGAGGTGGTCCATATCACTTATTGAGTGTGCCTATTGAATTCTATGAGTAAAATGACCCATAAAACATGTGTCGCATATGCCCTTTTCTATATTTTGCTTTTGGTGACCTGACCTGACCTGACCTTGACCTTGACCTCTGAATGATATTGTATGCAGCGAATATTGTCTTGGTCGCCTAAGAACATGTTTTGGGCAATCAGTCTCAGTCCATGACTCCATTCTTCGGCAACTACGGTGCAAGGCCGATACTCTAGGAACTTGCAATTTGTACCCTTGACCTGACCTTGATCTTGACCTCAAACATTAAATTAAGTACATGTTTTTAGTTGTTCGTGATGAGATCTTTCGATTGGCGTTTGAATTTTCCAAATCGGACCATTAGTTCGGGAGATAACAGGGGGGTAAAATTAACCCCCCCCCCCAGCCCCGCGCCTTTTTTTATAAATTTAGTCCGAACCTTTTGCTAGGAAGGATTCACAAGGACAGAGCCACCGCTAAGCGAAGCTTGTTGCGGTGACCCTGCCCTCTACCCTCCGATCGCGCAATTCCAGTTCTATGGCAGAATTTAGAGTCCAAAGTTTAACGTGCGCACATAGCCGCGCACGGCCGGTCCCCTCGCTGACTTCGTCTGGTTACGGCCTGCCACCAACCGCAACCATACCTGTCAGGAGGCCCATAAATGTCAAGCGCCCGTCGCGCTTCGAACCCGGACTGTTGTAACCGGGAACGCGTGCTCTCACCACGCGGAGTCCAACGCTCCACCAACTGAGCTACGGGACCGGCTTCGGCTGGAGACCCCAGCCCCGCGCGGGTTAAGTGACCTGACATGAAAACGTGGTTGATTTCAAATGATACGGCTTGAATCAAATGTAAGGCATGTGAAATGTCAGCCTTCCATCATCAGTGTGCTTTGAGCTACCACAAAAAAAAAAATACAAGGTGGCGGTAGCCACCCTTTTTTCTCGGCCGGCGAGGGTTAAACCTCGTTTCGAATTATTGCAGATAATGATGCGACCGAAAACAAAGTATTTATCTGTGTCTAGAACGGCCGCTGACTTGTTGGACAAGATCCGCAATCCTAATTTGCTAGATGGGAATAAAATACTCGGCATATTCTACATATATACCCCTCGATTTGCCCTCGCGCTAAGTCAATTCTAATCATCACTGTCGCTTTTTTATCCGAGATGATGTCGCCGCTAAACGGGTTGTTTTGTTTGCTTGCTTGCGTTGAATGGTCATTACGGATTATTGAAGGATTATGATATACATAACAGGAATGGGGCAAGGGAGGATATGCACTGCAGTGCAGGTGTTTAATTTAGATCACAAGGGCATCATTTCCGGCATCGTGCAGTCACTATCTTCCCCTCCTCTGCACTGCGGCATCGCTGCGCCCCACACACGGCGTCCTCACTCCACGGCCGGCCGCCGCCAACTGACCCACTCGCCGGGCGCCGCGACCTGACCCGTGTCACTGCCGCGGCCTGCGCAATAGAGTCGGGGCTGGAATCCGGGGGTTCGGCCGGCCGGCCGCCTCTGGAGCGGGGGACTTTTTTAGTAGACCTACTGTACCCCCTCGCTCCCTTGCTATGTCACTGAATCCAAGCGATTAGGGGCCTTTTAGGTAATCAGGGGTGTTTCAGATGACCAGGGGTTTTCAATTGATCAGGGGCCCACCAGGTAACCATGGGCCCCTCTGGTAACCAGGCGCCCCTTAAGTAACGAGGAACCCCATCAATAACCAGGGCCCCTCAGTAAACGGGGGTCACTCAGGTAAGTGTAGGAATCCCGCAGAAGGGCCGGCAAGGTTTCTCAGGTCCGTTTTTTGACAAGGCTCTTATTGACTCAGGTGCGAGCCCTTTGCCATCAGCAGAGGGCCCTTTCAAGCCTTTTGAGGGCCGTTTAACGTCTCTTGAGTTCCCATTGAGGCCTTCTAAGGGCCCTTTGAGCAGTCGAGGGGCCTTTGAGGCCTTTTGAGGGCCTCTTGACGTCAGCTGAGGACCGTTGGACGCCAGCTGAGGATCATGTTTTTGGGCCTTCTGATGGCCATTAGACGCCAATGGATGACCCTCTGACACCAACTGGGGCCCTCTGACACCAGCTAAGGGCACTTTAAGTTTGACGCTAGCTCAGGGCCCTCTGGCATTAGCTGGGGGGCCCTCTGACGCTAGCTCAAGGCCCTTTGACACTCTTTAAGGCCTTCTGAGGGCCCTTGATGTCTTCTAAGGGCCCCTTGAGGCTTTCTAAGGGCCCCTTGAGGCTTTTTGAGGGCCGCTTGACGCCAGCTGAGGACCGTTTGAGACCTTCTGATGGCCATTTGGCGCCAGCTGGGGGCCATCTGGCACCAGCTGGGGGCCCTCTGTCACCAGCAAAGGACTCTTTAGAGCCTTCGGAGAGCCGTTTGACGCAAGGGCATGGCCCTCTGACGCCAGCTCAGGGACCTTTGACACCCTTTAAGGCCTTCTGACGTCCGTTTGACGTTAGCTTAGGGCCCTTTGAGGCTATCTGAGGGCCCTTTAAGGCCATCTGAGAGTCCTTTGAGGTCATCTGAGGGCAGAGGGCTCCTTAAGGCCATCTGAGGGCCCTTTGACACCATCTAAGGGCCCTTTGACACCAGATGAGGGTCCTATGACGCTAACTGAGGGCCCTTCGAGGCCATCTGAGGGCCTTTTGAGACCATCTGAGGGCCCTTTAAGGCCATTTGAGGGCCCTTTGTACACGGTCTTCGGTGGTCTAAGGATTAGTTAGAGGCCCATTTGAGGCGGCCTTCGGCCGCCTCAAATGGGCCCCTTCCTTCGAGTTGGGCCCCCCCAACTCGAATGGGGGGGGCACGGGCCCGTGTGCCCCCCCCCCTTGTGTGCGCCCTTGGGGCTAGTTGCCAGATAGTGGAATTCCGATACCGAGACATTTATTCCACTAACGAGACATTTCAGGCACATTCCGCTAGTTCTGACGACTTATCAGGCCTTCTGCCGGATAGGTCGCCAGCACTAGCGGAATGTGCCTGAAATGTCTCGTAAGCTCGAGCTCTACGGTGTAGATACCCGCTGGTTCCGGAGTTACCTTGCCAATCATTATCAGCGTGTGCAGCTCCACTCTACCGGACCGTCTCGTGCTCACACGCTCTCACAGCCGCTACTAAACCCTATCGGTACCTACCAGGCATTAGCGTCGCCACGGGGCACACTGGTCGGAAACGCTCCAGCGAGAGGCCAGCGGCCTTTCTGCAAAAGTTTTTTGCTTGTTATTCCACAACTAGTGAAGCAAACTTCATGAAACTTTGCATACCTTCTCTGTCATATGTAAGCTATCATTTGGATGTCAAGCACTAAATATATGACGTGAATCTGTTAAGTTATGACGTCATAATTGAGTATAATACAGGATCTAGCACCACTTTAAGTCAACAAGGGAAATTGGGAGCTGCTATTCGGGCACCGGGAATGGTTTCATGCACTCCTTGCAAGGTCCAGTGCTTGACTTTAGCATTGTTGACTTTGCGTGACGTCATTTATGACGTCACTAAGGCCATGTAAGTTTTTCGTCAATAGCTCCTGATCAGATGGAGCTAGGGAGTCGGGAAAGCCACCATTGGACTCAGGAAGACCTGCCAAATCGAATGATATGCGATATGACCTCCTTCAACCATTTTCGTGACCTGAGGGGCTCCGACCTGACCTTGACCCGAGGTTAACACCTTAACCCTCGCCGGCACAGGGGGGGTTGATGCAACCCCCCCCCCCCCTAAGGTTTTTCGCGGATAACTCGCGTAAAAAGCGGCCGATCGCGACGAAACTTTCAGTACCCTCGCATTGATCAATTTTACACCTACCCTGAAAATTCCATGACCCTGACCCCAATGACCTTTGACCTGTGACCTTTTTTCCGTGACCATGTTTGGCCGAAATCGCGATTCGGCGTATGTCGGCTCGCATTAGCCGCGCGTTTGCAAGCTTTTTGTGGTTTCAAACGTTCAAACATGTGATTTGATGTTGCTCCCATACATTAGGATGGGTGTCAAGGTCACCTGAAGGTCAGGTCAGGTCATTGACCTTTGGTTACCTCGGGTGACCTCGATTCACTTTTTCGAGTTTTACATGTTTCTAGGCTAGTTTTTGGAGCTGAATTCTAATTTAGCAACCATTTGAACATTTACGAAGTAGTTTTGGCGCTTTCGTAACATGTTACGAAGCTGTCTGCAGAGGCGGTTGACACGTATTACGAATACCCGTCACAACCCCTACCGGTTGACCTGACCTGACCTGACCCGACCTGGTCTAAATGCTTAAAGACATCACCTCTGATCAAAACTAATACGATAATCGTGATCAGCACCCCGGAAAACCACATAGCAGCCACAATTTACGACTTTCTAACAGGTCCCGATTTCCCCGGTTTTCGGGTCATTGACCTGACCTGGAAGGTCACCCGATGACCTAGGACCTTAAAATTGGGTATCATCGGCTTCCTCTTGTGACGGGTAACACGCTCGTTTTTTCCGCGAGGCTCTAGCTCGATCAGGGGACAAACGCGAGGGGGAGGGTCGTACCAACCCCCCCCCCCCTTTGTGCCGTCGAAGGACGCAAAATGGCCTGTGCCGGCGAGGGTTAAGTTGACTTCACCCGAACACCAAGTATAGCATTCAACGCGCCTGAGCTAGACAAATACGATTATGCCAAAATCGCGGCAGTGCGACCATTTTTGGCAAAGTAATTAACCTAAAACCGAGCCCGTGCCTTGTGGCACTTACCTGACCTAAGAGGTCACTGGCTGACCTAAGACCTTAAAATCGGGTAGTACCTAATTTTTGCGTCTTATAACGGCACACAAGCTTGTTTTTTCCGCGAGGCTCTAGCTCAATTAGAGGCGAAACGGCGAGGGAGTTGTACCAACCCTCCCCGGTCAATGTAGAAAACCAATCGGTCCGGCCAGGGTTAAATACCGGAATTGTGATCTAATGTAAAAAGACGGCCCAAGGTAACCCGACGTCAGTGACAGGTGTCCTATATTTCCAGCGTCTTATATTCACGAAGGTTTCAATTTCCACTTTCTTCAGCCGAGTGATGGTTGTCAATAGCAAGGCTCTCTAAATGCAAGCCGTAATCGCCACGCAATATGTGGAAGGCTTTTGATGTCAATACATACATAAATGCATACATAAAACGCGCTTTTCACAAAATTCATAAACTTAAGCGCATCTGTTTTTAATGACCAGTCAACTACGCATGGATGCGTGCAGGCCACACAGGTCAGCGTAAGCCGGGCGCGGCGGCCGATCCGAAACTGGGGCGGGGCGGGCGGTAGTTGGGTAGGAAGAGCGGCTCCTGCAAATTTTGCGCAAATATGCGCAGTTAGCTTTTATGTTGCCCTGGTGTAAATTTAAATCCTACTTCATCTCACAAAAAATCAGAGTGGAACTAGATGGGACTACCTGTTGTTTCCTCACCTAAACTTTGCAGTTATATTCCAGAATCACTGTAGGAGAGCCTTCATAAAAAAGCTATAGTACATCTTAGTTAGGGAAAAAGTATACCAAAAATTTTGCACTGACCAGTCGGCAACTTCATAACAAACATTTTGATGCATAATATGTGGGATTTCAATTTGGTGTCTATCAGCAATAAGACTCTGAATATCCGGCTCAAGAAACCTCTTGCTCCGCGTCAGTTTCCGAGTTCTGGGATACCCCATCTTCGGGGGCTGATTACAGCTATTTTTGGTCACCCGGATTAGTTTTTTTGGCCTAAGTATAATAATTTGATCAATTTCAAATCGATCTATATAAAAAATAATCCGAAACTCCGGAATCGCCCTTGGCCTCTCGTGAGGGCGTTTCCGACCAGTGTGCGGGGGGGGGGGGGGCAAGCGGGGCAGATTGCCCCCCCCCCCAACCTCGGACCGGGCACCCCCTGAGATCGATACAGATCCGATGAGATTTGGGAGTCGGGAAAAAATGGGGGTACCTTTCTGAGAATGCCTGAGGTCAGACTCGGTTGGAGCGTGCAGTTCAAACCAGAGTCTGACTCGCAGTCGCCAAAATCTTCAAGACTCCGAGTCCAGACTCGGAAATGTCAATGCTGTGATTCATTAGACATTACATGTTCCTAGTTCGTTCTTTATTACATTTTACAGCTGATTTTCATAAGTTTTAGAGTGCTGACACAATTTTCGTTCAAAGCGTGAAACGAAATCTTCGGGGCCTTTCTCAACTTTCGTCAAATGTCTGCGACAGGCTCAAGTACCGTACAAGTGTCGCAGGGCTCATGAGCTTGCTTTAAACAAAGGCTCCTAAGGAGCTCCACTGAGCCCTAAAGAAGCTTTCAGAAGGCCCAAACCGGCCTCTGAAAGTCCCACTGTTGTCCATGTTCTCTGAGGGCCCATACAGGGATCTTTGAGCCTTCGAACATTTCTGAGAACCTTAACTGGCCTCTGATAGTTCAGCCAAATTTTTGAGGCGACAGACTTTGCTAATCCCAAGCCGGCATCTGAGGGGTCACAGCTCACGTGTCCCTCTGAGGTCCGCAACACATGTTTATTATGTCCCTACGTAGGGTCCTTAGGGATTCGACACAGACCCCGAGGGTTCACACTGCTATCCGAGGGCTCCAGGCTCACCCTGGGCCTAGTCTCTTAGCGCCCGCCGCCCACACTGGCTTCTGAGGGCCCCACCTTGGGCTCGGAAAGCCCTAAAGCACCACGTACACGTAAATATTTGAGGTGACCCACGTCGATCTCCGGGATCCTAAGCAGGCTTCTGAGAGTCGGCACTGACCCTGAGTGGCCTGAAATGGCCTGGAAGTCACAAACCTATCTCTGAGGGATCCCTTGCCGCTATGCCGTGCGTAGCTTTTGGTTCCGTTTAACAGTTTTGTTCGCGTTTGCAGCGGTTCCCTTCACACGAGAAACGAGAAACTTTTGTTCACACTTGAGTGAACAAAACACTTCCTCTCACTGGAGCAAAGATGAATTACTTCCGATTCACACTTCCGACATTCACTCTCCGCCGAATGCCCAACTTAGCTACGATCGGCGGCTGGGATAAGTCCTATGCATTTCACGTAAAACCTCTGCATGCATGCGTGAATGGAGGTTTTAGCAGGGTGATCCGATTAAATGGAGCGTTTTTCACCTCTTAACCCTATTCCTGGCGGGCTCCGCCGGGACAAGAAACTGGCGGAGGGGGGGGGGGCGATTCGCCCCCCCCCCCTTCAGATCTCAAAAACTACACATCGCAGCGACAAACGGTAAACGGCATCGGATACGCACGGTCAAGATCTACAATTTTTACTAAGGTCATTTTCAGGTCAGGTCAAAGATGACGTCACAGGGGTCGAAAAAGTCAAAATGGCGGCGCTAGATATGGAGAGAGTTTTTCTCGAATAACTTTCGAATTAGTCAAGATAGGAACAAACTAAGGGCATCATCGTGATCCTCTCGTCAATTCGCATCGAATGATATATATGTTGACCTCAGGTCACGTGACCTCGAGGTCATCATGTATATCATTCGATGCTTCTTGACGAGCTGAACACAATGAGACCATCCACGCGTCTGTATCTTGTTCCTGTACGGAGTTATTGGCCAAAAGCCTTTGGTGACCTTTGATGACGTCACATGACCTCACAGCTGCCCAACAGCAAAACAGACCTCAAGGTAGTGAAGGTTGATCGTATATAAAGTCATGTATGGTATATGGGGCCATTCCGACCCGTTTTAGTGGTAAAAACAGGGAGTTGATTTTTCCCCCATTGACTTATAATGGGGAGGTCGCGAAACTGACCTGACCTTAGGTCACCGATATCAAAATTCCGAGATATACAAATTTCACATACTGGTACCTTAACTAAAGCCTGAAGAGAAGAAATTGATCGGTCAAAAACTCTAGCTCTGGCGTGATTGCAAACTTTTCTGAGGTAGGGTCACCAAACCGCCTCTGGTGACCTGACCTGAGGTCAGATCAACTCAAAATTTTCAGACATGTTGCGTAGAAGCCTTTTAGGAAAAGTCAGAAAATTTGAGCTTCCTAGCTCAACGCGTTTGGGAGAAATAACCAAAAAACCTCAGGGGGGCTCCTGAGGCCCCCCCCCCCGCCAGGAATAGGGTTAATGGGTAATGATCATGAGCGTCGAGCGTCTGCACAGGGGCCCTCTGCAGTGCGTCGGCAATCGCAGCCACTATAATTCTACCAGTCGTTTTGTTATGAAATTTCAAAATTTCGAATTTTTCTGTAAAAAAAATTATATTTCATAGCTAGAAGGAAACCGTCACCATAGGATTCCTCGCACCATTGCGCGTCGAATGATATGTAAAACGAGTGAGTAAAGACTGGGGAAAGGCAAGTTTTGACACAAAAGTTGATTTTGCCCCCCAACCGAAAATCTCTGGCGAAGCCTATGCTACCAGGGTTCATCGCTCGGGCCATTGTTGCACAATGTGTAAGCTAATGACCTGCCGCTCTACACCGACAACTCCACCGGCATCATCGCCTACGCGGACGACGTCCAACTGTACGTTTCCGGACAGCCGAGAGACATTGTTCAGCTGATACGGTCACTGGAAGGCAGTCTATCAGTTCTGTCGAACTGGTATGGCAAAAACGGCCTCAAGTTAAACGCTGCCAAAACTCAGCTGATCGTCCTCGGCACGCCGGAGATTACTCGTCGTCTGCATCCCATTACCATCAACTTCTGCGGCTCCACCATCACCAGCTCTGACACTGTCAAGAACCTGCGAGTATGGTTTGACAGTGACATGTCGTTTGTGACGCATACCAGTGACGTGGTGCGGCGGTGCACCGGTACCTTGTGTGGCCTGAGCCACAGTAGACACAGTCTCCCAGCGACAGTCATGGTAACGTTGGTGCAGGGGCTCGTCTTGTCGATTATTAGATACTGTCTGTCCGTTTACGGTGCCAGCAATGTAACCCAGCGCAAACGACTTCAAAAGCTGGTTAGGTTTGCTGCACGAGTCGTCTCAGGCCGTAGGAAGTACATATGATCGGGTGAGCGATGTTATCAACGAACTCGGCTGGCTTAACACCGAGAGCTTGTTCAGGTACCAATCCATCGTGCTGGTGAACAAAATGCTGGCCACGTCAGAGCCGCAGCAGTTCGCCACCTGTCTAGACACCCGGCAGAGTGTACACGGGCGGGATACCAGGTACAATGACATGCTTGTGACCCCCGCTGTCAGGTCAGAGTCCGGACGTCGCCGTTTTCTGTACTCTGCGGTGTCAGGGTACAACGAGCTGCCGGCGGACCTGCGCGCTCTCAGTCAGGCTCGATTCAAGCCGGCACTGAGGGAGTATTTGTTTGACCGCGAGCGAGCCACTTACGAGTAGCTGTCCTAGTCAGCACACGTATTGAGGGTGAATGTGTGAATGATTGCGGTGACTGTTGTCATATCCCATTCGATTTGTATATGTACAACAACTTGGACATAGAATAGCCGTGTTTCCGCGGACAAGTCTGTAATGTGAAATAAATAAATGTCTCGGTATCGGAATTCCACTATCTGGCAACTAAGTAGCCCTTTGTAAACGGGGCTATTGACATTTGTTCGCGGTGGTTTTGGGGCATTGCAACTACTGGACCGATCGAAACGAACGAAACACCATTCGAATCAGGGGGGGGGGATTTATCAGCCGTTTCGAAGATCGTGACCTCAGGTGACCTCGGTGACCTTGGGAGGTCACGGCCAATGACCTTGTGGCCTATATGGCACTTGGCAGCCATTCTATAACTCAGGAACTACTGGGCTGATCGCGACGAAAACACCACCAGTCAAATCAACGTCTGCGATTTCATCAGCCGTTTCGGATATGGTGACCTCAGGTGACCTCGGTGACCTCTAAAGGTCATTTTTACTTTTTCGCCTATTGCAGCCATTCTATAACTCAGCCCTCAGGGCCGATTGCGACGAAAACACAAGTCGTTTTAGTGCATGCAATTTCATCAGCCGTTTCGAATATGTGACCTTGGTGACCTTGGGAGGTCATATGACCGTTGTGGCCTATTGCAGCCATTGTATAACTCAGGAACTACTGGGCCAATCGCGACAAAAACACCACGTCGAGTCAACGTATGCAATTTCATCAGCCGTTTCGAAAATGGTGACCTCGTGACCTTAGGCAAGGGCGCACACAAGGGGGGGGCACACGGGCCCGTGCCCCCCCCATTCGAGTTGGGGGGCCCAACTCGAAGGAAGGGGCCCATTTGAGGCGGCCGAAGGCCGCCTCAAATGGGCCTCTAACTAATCCTTAGACCACCGAAGACCGTGTACAACGGGCCCTCAAATGGCCTTAAAGGGCCCTCAGATGGTCTCAAAAGGCCCTCAGATGGCCTCGAAGGGCCCTCAGTTAGCGTCATAGGGCCCTCATCTGGTGTCAAAGGGCCCTTAGATGGTGTCAAAGGGCCCTCAGATGGTGTAAAAGGGCCCTCAGATGGCCTTAAGGAGCCCTCAGATGACCTCAAAGGACTCTCAGATGGCCTTAAAGGGCCCTCAGATAGCCTCAAAGGGCCCTCAGCTAACGTCAAACGGACGTCAGAAGGCCTTAAAGGGTGTCAAAGGTCCCTGAGCTGGCGTCAGAGGGCCATGCCCTTGCGTCAAATGGCTCTCCTAAGGCTCTAAAGGGTCCTTAGCTCGTGACAGAGGGCCCCCAGCTGGTGCCAGATGGCCCCCAGCTGGCGCCAAATGGCCATCAGAAGGCCTCAAACGGTCCTCAGTTGGCGTCAAGCGGCCCTCAAAAAGCCTTAAGGGGCCCTTAGAAGACCTCAAGGGCCCTCAGAAGGCCTTACAGAGCGTCAAAGGGCCTTGAGCTAGCGTCAGAGGCCCCCCCCCCCAGCTAATGTCAGAGGGCCCTGAGCTAGCGTCAAACTTAAAGTGTCCTTAGCTGGTGTCAGAGGGCCCCAGTTGGTGTCAGAGGGTCATCCATTGGCGTCTAATGGCCATCAGAAGGCCCAAAAACGATCCTCAGCTGGCGTCCAACGGTCCTCAGCTGACGTAAAGGGCTCGCACCTGAGTCAATAAGAGCCTTGTCACAAAAACGGACCTGAGAAACCTTGCCGGCCCTGGTCATCTGCGGGACTCCTACACTTACCTGAGTGGCCCCCGTTTACTGAGGGGCCCTGGTTATTGATGGGGTCCCTGGTTACTTAAGGGGCGCCTGGTTACCAGAGGGGCCCATGGTCACATGGTGGGCCCCTGATCAATTGAAAACCCCTGGTCATCTGAAACGCCCCTGATTACCTAAAGGGTCCCATCACTTGGATTCAGTGACATAGCAAGGGAGCGAGGGGGTACGTGCCCGTTCTCGGGTTTAGGGTTCCTTCGAAACCGAGGGGCCCTGCGGCGCCAGTTGGTAGCAGAGGGTTCGCGCTGGCCGCACTTCAACTCGGAAGGACACCACAGGGCTTGTGGGGGGACGTTATTGGCCCCTATGTAGCCACAATTATCTTCATAAAGGCCCAATGCGGGTTTTGAGAGACCTCGCCGGCCGCTCAGGGCCCTAAGTAGTAACGGCCAACGAGGGATTGGCTGCTATGGCTCCACATCCGTCTGTGATAGAAACACGGTCCACACCAGTGTTTCTAAAGGCACCCACAACGGCAACTGCGAGGCCCCTCGCCCCACCTCCAAGGGACCCCCACCAGCGCATCTTAAGGGCCTACATCGGCGGCTCTGAGAGTCCCCACACCGACGCCTCTGAGGGCCGCGTACCAGTGACTCTGAGGGCCTCTTACCAGCCTCCGAGTGTCCTTGCCAGCCTATGACGGGCCACTTTCCACTTGCAGGCCATTTTGCAGGGCCACACACATGCCAATGATGGCCCCACCAGTGTCTCCAAGCCCTAGGACCCCGCAACGGCGCCTGTGAGGACCCAACACCAGCGCATCTGACGGCCTTTCACTGGCACCTCTGAACGCGCCACACACCGGTGACTCTGAGGAGCTCGCTCGCTTCGCTCGCTCGTAAAATACCATGTAAATTAGGCATTAGTGTACATTAGGCACACTCCTCGGGCATAAATGATACCTTTGCTTGCCAATTTTCCACATTTTCTCATGCAAAGACCGTTTTAAAGAGACCCGTCTGCCAGTGAGACTGGACCCACCGTGCCTCCCTCCTCCCATCGAAAGGTCCTGGGTACATCCTTGCCTGAGCTGACCCCGGGCGCCCGGGTGACTCGCGGGCCCGGGGTCAGGTGACCAGCAGGTGACCCCCTCTTGGGCGAAATTCTGGGTACGTGTCCGACATGCATCGTACATAGTCCTGTTGATTTGATTCATTGGTTAAGCATTAAATATAAGTTATAAGCTGGATCTCTAGTCTGTGATCCCGCATCGTATCAGATATAATGACATTTCATGTCATGTGCCTAAAAAAATATGCGAATATACGTGAAAAAGGAGTGCTGCTCCCGCCCCTACACATCCAGGCCAAACAGTGACCGGCCCCTGCTTCTAGCCACCCGGGGCCGGTCGGCCGGCCGGCAGTCAGTCGCTGCCCGGGGCTGATTTCTGAGGGACCTGCAAAAATGTTTATTAATGAAATATTTTACGTAATAAATTAGATGATTAGGTATATGTACCGGCTCTGAGTCGCATTTGAGAAAAAAACAGCCTAGCGTAAAAATATATGTTTTGAAAATTAAGCTGGTACCGAAATAATTGTTTTTTCCATGCATTGACAAACCAATTGTATTAGAATCTTGTGGCCGCAGTCGTGCCACTGCGGCGCCGCCGCCGCCCCGTCCAGGCTCGGGATGAGTTATATGGCATTGTGCGGGGCGGGGCCGGGAGGAAACGGCCGGCGGCACGCGCAGCGCAATTGTAAATTTAAGATATGTCATTTAAGGCACGTAGGCCGCCAAGCTGGCGCCTTCCGTCACATCGTCGCTGCTGTGCAAGTTCGCACTCGTTTTGGGCGTGTTCTAGACGTTTCGTAACCTGTTGAATAAAAGGTGGGTCACGTACGACCCCCGGCCAGTCTGGGCCGGCGCGCGACTGAGGCAGCTGGCAATACAACGGCAATGTGGACATAAGGAGTTTACTACAAGCTATTTCGGCCTTGGAAGACTGCCGTGATGGGGAACGAGAAGGAGACCTGTGATGGTTCGGACGCTGCGGCTGATCTCCGCTTAATCCCGGAGTTTGACGGTGTGTCGCAGCCCGTGTGCGAGTGGCTGGACAAGGTCGAACTTGTGTGTCAGCTGCGCGGCATCAAGGGACTGCACGTCGTCGTCCCGCTGAGACTCACTGGTGGTGCGTTTGCGGTATATCAACAGCTCGGAGAAGATGAGAAGAAAAAGTACGAGGACATCAAAAGGGCCCTGACATCGGCGTTTGCTTCGGATCGGTTTGAAGCCTACGACCAATTTGAACGTAGAAGGCTGCGTCCAGGTGAGACGGTGGACGTGTTCGTCTCTGAGCTGCGCCGGCTGGCTGGCTTGTTCGGAGGTATGCCGGACGACAGCCTGGCCTGTGCCTTCGTGGCCAAACTGCCAGATTCAGCACGCCGTGCGCTCCGGGCTGGATCACGGATGGAGGACATGCCGTTTAGCCAGCTAATCGGTCGCGCTCGGGCCGTGCTAGCCGACGAGGAAACAAACACCGCGGCCGCCGCCGCTGGCACAAGGACTGGAGCACTCCCGGCCACAATGAAATGCTACTCGTGCGGGCAACCGAACCATATCGCCCGCGACTGCACGGCAGGCCGCGGACAGCGGGGCCGTGGAGGCCCCCGTGGTGGACGGAGCCTCGTGAGGTGCTACAACTGCAACCGGCAGGGGCACATCGCCTCTGCGTGTCCGGAAAACGACGCGGGAGGGGAGAGATCAGCGCCAGCCTCCTCTCCTGTCGACCAGTGAACGGGGCGCTGCCAGTCGCGCAGCTGTCGGTGGACGGAGCGAGCTGCGAAGCGCTGGTTGATACAGGATGCAGCCAGTGTGTAGCTCACGTGTCAGTTTGTCGGAGGTGGAACCGACGCCCGGTGAGCGTGATGACAGTGAGTGGAGGGCGTTATTGGTGTGAGGGGTCAGGCGTGGCACGCGTGCAGCTGCGGTCCGGTGAATCAGTGTCCGTAGATGTGCTCGTCGTAGCACGTAAGCCACTGGGGTTTGAGTTCATCCTCGGGATGAATGGTATCAGAGCACTGGGTGGCGCTACAGTGAGTTCGGATGACCGAGTCAGATTCGGAGTTGAGGCAGCGGTGTCTCATATAGCGGCGTCAGTGGCCTCACCCGGTGACCGGGTCAGCTGTGATGGTGAGAGGACTGGGGTGTCGCGTGCAGTGGCAGCGACTGCACGGGTGAGTCATGATCAGGCGAGCAGTGAGGCGGCCCCAGCGTCAGGTGCAGCGGCGGCAGCTGCAGCAGTGAATCGAGCTGACAGCAGTAAGGGGGATCCGGTGTTGGGTGCGGCGGCGGCCGCCGCACCGGCTAATCGAGCCGACGAAAAGGACTTTGTGGTGAGCTTTGATGAGACAGAAAAGAAGTGGTCGGTGGAGTGGAAATGGTGTGGAGGAAAGGAGCCCGAGCAGCTGCACAACACAGCAGAGGAGTACGCGATTCCAACAGAAGCCCGACACGAATACGAGCGAGAACTCTCCAAGTGGGTGGCGAATCAATGGCTCGTCCCTTATGATGAGAGCGTGCACGGGAGGGTCAAAGGCACGATCCCGCTCATGGCGGTCATCCAACCGAAGAAGGACAAAGTGCGTCCCGTCATGGATTTCAGGGAGTTAAATACGCACCTGGACCCGCATACAGCTGACGCGGATGTTTGCAGTGAAAAAATCCGTGAGTGGCGTCGGTGTGGACGAAACGTGTCTCTCCTAGATCTGCGAGACGCTTACCTGCAGATCCACGTGCACGCATCGCTGTGGCCGTATCAGACTGTAGTGTTCCAGGGCAGACGGTGGTGTCTGAGCAGACTTGGCTTTGGGCTCAGTCTCGCACCGATGGTGATGAGAAAGGTACTGGAAATGGCCCTGAAACGTGACCCGAGGGTGCACACCGCTACATCACCTTACGTGGACGACATACTCGTAAATGAAAACATCGCTACTGCATTAGAGGTGAAGAGTCATCTGGAGGCGCTCGGTCTGACCTGCAAATCCCCGGAGAAGGTGTCAGAAGGTGCTCGTGTCCTGGGCATTCGAGTCTGGGGGGAGCGGCAAGGACTGTTCTGGAAGCGGGACAACCAGGATCTACAGCCGCCGCCAAAGCTGACGAGGAGAGAGGTCTTCTCGCTGTGCGGACGTCTGACAAGTCAGGTCCCGGTGTGTGGCTGGCTGCGTGTCTCCGCATCCTACCTGAAAAGACGCGCCACTGCAGCGACAGACGGCTGGGATGACGAGATCACCGACCCAGAACTCCAGAAAATGGTCATGGAAACGCTGCAGCGCGTGAAAACGGCCGATCCCGCACGAGGTCGCTGGGATGTCACCGGCGATGAGGGAGTCGTGTGGGTGGATGCCAGCTCCCTCGCCATAGGAGCCGTGCTGGAGATGGAAGGCAGCATCGTTGAGGACGCCTGCTGGCTTCGGAAAAATCCCGAGACACACGTGAACCTTGCAGAACTGGACTCTGTTGTGCGTGGCATCAATCTGTCCCTGGCATGGAACCTGAAGAAAGTGACTGTCGTGACGGACTCGAAAACGGTCTATCACTGGCTAACAGATGCGCTCTCCGGCAGAGCTCGGATAAAGACGAAGGCGGCGAGTGAAATGCTGATTAGAAGGCGCCTGGAGACCGTGAAGAGTCTGAGAGATGAGTACGGCCTCCAGCTGACCGTGAAGTGCGTTCCGTCAGTGGACAACAGGGCTGACGCACTGACGAGAGTGCCGAAGAAGTGGCTGAACCAACAAAGCGATCCTGAGGTCTGCGGTGCTGCCTTCTCGGCGCCGGATGTGGTCAGGATCCATGAAACAAGCGGACACCCAGGCATCGGGAGAACGCTGCGCCTGTGTAGGGAGCACGACCCGGCTGTGAGCAGGCACCAGGTGCGCAGTGTCGTTAGCCAGTGCGAAAGGTGCCAGTCCATCGATCCAGCGCCCCAGCGGTGGACACATGGTTCGCTGAGCGTGACTAAATGCTGGGACAGGGTCAGCATGGACGTCTGTCACGTAAACGATCAGCTGTACCTGACTCTGATTGACTGCGGTCCGTCTCGGTACGCGATCTGGCGGCGGATAAAGCGACAGGACACCGACAGCATCATCACGGCTCTGGAGTCGGTATTCCTGGAGCGCGGCGCTCCGAGGGAGCTGCTGACGGACAACTTCACCTCATTCCGCAGTGCCGCATTCCACGAGTTCGTCAGCCGGTGGGGTGTCAGCGTCCGGTACCGAGCTGCCCATGCGCCGTTCGGCAATGGTGTCTCTGAGAGAAACCATAGGTCGGTCAAAACAATCGTAGCGCGCAAAGGCTGCTCAGTGGCGGAAGCAGTCTACCGCTATAATGTGATGCCGCGCAGTGATGACCTGAACTCTAGTCCTGCCAACGTACTGTTCAACTACAAACTGAGAGTGCCGGACGTGGAGAGTGATGAAAAGTGCGAAGAAAGTGAGTGTGCTATGTTCAATGTAGGCGATAAGGTATGGATCAGAGACCCTAGTCGCCGGTGTGATGTGCCAAGTTCCATAGGAACAGTCACCCGACAAGTGTCGGCGCAGTGTGTGGAAGTAGACAATGTCCCCCGTCACGTGAGAGATCTGAGACTGGCTTTCGTTCCCAGTCCGGAGAGTGACCAGACTGAGCCGCCGAACAATGATAATGACGACTCTGGCCCAATTATCTTGCGAGAGTGTGCGCACGAAAGCCATGGGGAAAATGTGCCCTCTGTGACGTACGCTGAAGTTCTACGCCGCGGCATGCGGGAGAGACGCCCTGCCGTTCTGACCCAGTACGATGATTTGTAGATCAGGGGGGAGTGTATTAGAATCTTGTGGCCGCAGTCGTGCCACTGCGGCGCCGCCGCCGCCCCGTCCAGGCTCGGGATGAGTTATATGGCATTGTGCGGGGCGGGGCCGGGAGGAAACGGCCGGCGGCACGCGCAGCGCAATTGTAAATTTAAGATATGTCATTTAAGGCACGTAGGCCGCCAAGCTGGCGCCTTCCGTCACATCGTCGCTGCTGTGCAAGTTCGCACTCGTTTTGGGCGTGTTCTAGACGTTTCGTAACCTGTTGAATAAAAGGTGGGTCACGTACGACCCCCGGCCAGTCTGGGCCGGCGCGCGACTGAGGCAGCTGGCAATACAACGGCAATGTGGACATAAGGAGTTTACTACACCAATTGCTCAAACTTCAAACCAACCGAAATATAGCCCCGTGGGCCGTATTTTTTTTTGGGGGGGGGGCCTTCGGCATGGGGGGCCCAGTTCAAAGGTCGTGCCCCCCCCCCATTCAAAAATCCTGTGTGCGCGCCTGACCTTAGGTGACCAGTGAATGGCTACTCAATAGGCCACAACGGTCATGTGACCTCCCAAGGTCACCGAGGTCACCTGAGGTCACCATATTCGAAACGGCTGATGAAATCGCATACGCTGAATCGACTGGTGTTGTTTTCGTAACAATCGGGCCAGTAGTTCCTGAGTTATAGAATGGCTGCAATAGGCGAAAACGTAAATTTGACCTTTTTGAGGTCACCAAGGTCTTTTGAGGTCACCATATTCAAAACGAATGATGAAATTGCATACGTTGATTCGACTGGTGTTTTTTTTTTGCGATCGGCTCAGTAGCTCCTGACTTATAGAATAGCTGCAAGGGTAGCGGTCGAATAGTGTTGTCCTCATTTTTAACATCCTTGATTTTCTGAGACAGTAAAAGTGTAGGTGCGGCGAGGGCTGGCGCTGGTATTGTTGACGGCCTTGTTGTTGACAGCGTAATTCTTTTTTCCACCCAAAGGAAGGCGCTATACGGAGAATATCCCATTGCGTCATTGGAAACTGGAAAGTGACTTACACCTCTCACTGGCTAACTGGCTGCGTGGTGTCGTGGTGAACACACTCGCCACGTGATCTAATAACTAGGGTTCGATCCCCGCCGCCGGCCGAACTTTTTGGCGCGTTGTAGGCTAGGTTGTAGGTTTGTAGGTTGTAGGTTTGTAGGTTGTAGGTCTGTAGGTTAGGTTGTAGGTTAGGTTGTAGGTTGTAGGTTTGTAGGTTGTAGGTTAGGTCAGGTGAGGTTAGGTTATGTTTGTTTTTGTTTGGTTTGTTTACCAAGAAGCATCTTCGGGTATAGCGCCTTCCTTTGGTTGGAAAAAAGAAACACGCTTGTTGACAGAGGTCCCCCTCTGTTGAGAGGTCACTTTGCGTTTTTTTTATATTTCTAAGAAGCTTTGGTATTCTACATTGGCATTGGCATTTGTCAAGGCCGTATTCAGGTGATGTATGAATGGGAAGTTCTCTTTTTTGCTTTGACGTTTGTCACAGTCTGCTTAGGTATCTATCTCAATCTAGTAAACGCGTGCTGAGGGCTGTTCACGGGCCCTGTGTGCGGTCGGACCGCACACAGCCTCCAAGCTCCGCCCACTGCGTCCCTACGTCAGCCTTCCGTCACCGCACACAGCGATCGCTGTGGCCGGTCGGGACTGGCCACAGCCCACAGCGGACCGTCCACCGCACGCAGCCGTGACGTCAGAACCGCCTACCCATCCCCTACCCCCACGCCTGCTGGACGCACCGCACACACCGCACGCAGCAGTGTGCGGTGCCCGTGAACACCCTGAAATTGAATCAGAGTGCATTTCAATTTCAGTTGGGCAAACTAGACCTTTGGAATCAAAATATGGAGGCCAGTAGGCGGAACTATGGTCATGAGTACCCAAATATAGGAACGTTCCCATTTTTGGGAACGGAGTTCCCAAATATGGGAACGGGCGTTCCCATTTATGAGAACGGAAGGCAATTTTTCGACCGTTCGCCCACTAAAACTCAAAAGTGCATCACGTCTCAAAAAAGTGCACGCTGATTTAAGTATCTACTAAATCTCCATAAGGTTATCTTTAATCTGACCGTGGAACAAGGAAATTGACCGTGGAATGATATTTTTAATGATTTTTTAAAAATGACAGAATGGTTGAAATATGGGTTATACGACATTTAACATGCAATTTTAAGGAAAATGAAGCATTTTTTACATTTTGAGGTCAAGTATAATAATTTTCGCCTGGTTATGAAGTTTCATTCTAGCGACACCAGATGCTGACATATGCAAGCGAACACGCGGACAGTCCCGAGGTAATATTGTTGACTTTTGGTGTCGGGGCGATCGACCGCGTGGAACGTCAGTGATTTTACCGAACTACTGTTGTAAACTCAGTTTCAGTGGTTTAAAATCATTCAGCTGTATTTTATCAGCCCTGAAAGACATATTTTATTTGGATGCTAGCTGTTTAGCGTTGTTTTATAAGCAGCGTCATGAGCGTGGTTTTTGTCTTCGGCGTTTCTAAGCATGATCGTTTGGGGGGATTTTCTCTGATATAGGTCGCTCTGTGTGGCTTATTTATAATTTTTATGCTGATTTCGATCATTCCTCGTGCCCATCCTACCAGACCTTTTGCCACTTACACTCATTAAGAAAGGAAAAAACTAGATTTTCATTGGGACTAGGTGTTTTGAGGGTGTAACATATTCAGCGTTCCCATTTTTGGATACTTCTTGTGCTCGTCAACTCTCGGTGATTAGCAGACAGGTGCTTGACATGTCTCCACCCTCGGCGCGGACGGTGGATATAGGTATGGAAGACCTTGTTGAACATCGCTGAGCGTTGTGGATTACGTAATCCTGCAGAGGGGGGCGTGCCCGCTGCGAGATCGACGGGAATAAAAGCGCAGAAGACCGGGCGAAACATGCAACGGTCTTGCCGGAAAGGTCATCTGATGATTGTTGCGTTAACAATAATTTGCGGCGTTGGACGTGATGCTTGTTAATGAAAAGAGCCCCTGAAAGGCGTCGGTGAAATCGTTCCCAATTTTGGGTACGCCGTTCCCATAATAAGGAACGCTTGCAGCGCCAGTGTACGAGAGCGTTCCCAAATTTGGGCTCGCGGCCCGGGTGATGGACTGCTTTAGAAATAGGGGAACGATTTGAAACTACGATGGGCCTTACAATATCAAACTCTTTCCCAACAATATTGAGACATCTATCAGGCGATTCACGATCGTTTTATATTTTTTGGACGTCATTTAACGGTTCTTTTTCTTGTTTTAAATAATGCCTACATGGCGTTCCCATATTTGGGTTTATCGTTCCCAAACATGGGAACGAAAATGCGTTCCCGAAAATGGGTACGCTTGACCATAGTTCCGCCTACTGAGGCATCAAAAGATTGATTCCTTTTGGGCATAAATGCAGACCATTTCTAACTTACCAATCACATAAAAATAAGAGAGTGTTTCAAGAAGGAGCATGCCTGATCTTGAACAGAAATGCTTGAACTATCTCTCTCTTCCGGTCTCTCTTCCATCTCCTAAGCAAAATAATATTGCTCCTATCATAACAATTTGAATTCTATGGGTAGTGAAAGGCAATCAAGGAATTGATTCACTTTAAACAGATAATCATAATATTGATTCCCCATCAGCTGGCTAATCATTATTTTGAGTCACAGGTAATGTTAACAGATAGGCAACAATGACTTTCAAGGATACAGCATTTATCTTGCTATTATTCTCATTTAGTGGTATCCTCAGCACCACAACTGATACCTATAGCATTGTTGTACTTTACCTTCACTACATTTGATAACAATTCACAATTTTTAAATGTCAAGAATACAAAAACTGAAGCAACAGGTAAAAACCATATAAATAATATAAAAGCACTACAACAATGATAATTAGGGGTTTAAAAATTTCATTTTGCCATTTTACACAAATACTGATTGGTTAGTATGTGATTCATGATACAAAAATAACATACAGTGTGATTTCCTCAAAACAGCTTTTACGTGATGGACAGCGGCTCTGTCTTTTTCCCATTCACAAGGCCAAAGGGACAATTTCTTAGCTTTGAGGTAACACTTTTTGCAAACCTACCACATTTTTCTACCTTTTAAAAGAAAAATCTCACCGTCATGGGCCTTTTTTCAACCGTAACGATTCATTTGAAGTCAAAAGTGTACCCAAATGAATCAAAAAATTGATTCCATGCCCATATTTGGTCATGGCTCCTCCCACCAGAATCAAATTATTGATGCCTCCATATTTTGATTCCAAAAGTCTAGTTTGCCCAACTGATTTATGCTGTAAGTAGGTCAACATTAATTAAATAAGTTCAGTGTGGGATTGACGAGGAAAATATTACTTAAAAAATCAAGCAATAGAGTATTATCTATATTGTTCTATTATGCACTGTTAGCCGGGGGCTCTGTTTATTAACCTTCGCCCCAGTGTGTGTGTGGGGGGGGGGGCATATGTTATGTTAAATAAAGCTCTCCGACCAATAAAGCGCCACTTGCTGTACATCAACTTTGGACAATGTGTGAAATTTTTGACCCCAGGTCATATCAGGTCACTGGTCAGGTCACCAGGTCCAGACTGGAAAAAATACATGTTATTCCGAATATGTCCGGCGTAGTGGCGGGATTGCGCCGAAAATTTCAGCGCACGTCCGGCGTACCTTCGCATGCGCCGAATTCAGCGCATGGCGGCGGACGAATTTTCCGGCGCATTATTTATTGGCGAAAGACGGTCACCGAATTTATGCGGTACGCTGGTCAATTTAGCAGCAGATTCACCCGACGGGCGGCTCTGGAGAGGTTGCGGGACGAGACGTCCCCGCCCCGGTCGTCGGGTGCTCGAACTGGCGAGCCTCCCTGAGTCTACTCAGCGGAGGAACGGCCGCCCAGGTGAGGCCTCAACCTTCTGCGTAGAGATACCTAGGTATGGAAAACTTGAACGTCGCCTAGCGTCGTAAAGCAATAGCAAAGGGTTCCTGTCCACTGCGGTATCGAGGGGAATGAGAGCGCGGACGACCTGGCAAAACTGGCGGCCGCCCTGCTCTCAAACGCCCGATCGCTGACCAGGGCGGTTCATTGTGCGGCCTCGCATCAGTGGCGCAACAACTGCTCAGAATCACTATTCAAGCCACTCCTCGGGAGCACGCCGCCGCTCCCTATCCCCGGAGAGGAACGAGAGGATGCCATTTCGGTGCACCAGCGGAGGACGGGCCACCGGGGCCGCTCGCTCCATTACGGCACCGAATCGGCTGTCTCCACTCCGCCGCGTGCCAGCAGTGCCCAGACAAGCGGTGCCCAGCGGCGCTCTGCACCGTGAGCCGAGAAGAGGCTGATGTGCCAGAGCACGTGCCGCTCCGCTGCCCGGCCCTCGCAGGCTCTCGCCGAGGTATTGGGTTTACGTGGAAATAAAAACTCATTAGGACGCTCAAACATGAGAGAGTACAAAGCTCCGAAACACTCTGTCTGGTTGATATAATCTTGATCAGTTGATGTGCACATGTGCTTTATATGACAAGGGCTTAATTTTCGCACAAATTGAATTATAGGCATCTAATTTTTGGCGCAAATCACACAGAAATTTCGGTGCAAAATCGCTTGCGCCGAATTTCGGCGCAAGATGGTCTCACAGGCGTCCGGCGTAGTGTATGGATGTTTTCCAGTCTGGCACCAGGTCAAGTTAACCCGCGCCCGGCTGGGGGTCCTGGATTTCCACGCCCTGCTGGGGGGGGGGGGTGTTTGAACACCCCCCCCCCTTGTAACTCGGCTCCTGGGCCACGTAGCGATACGAGGAAGGCGGCGTTCGAAAGAGCGTCAAAAATAATGACGAAATCACTTCGGTCAATTTTTTGGTCAGGTCAATGGTCAGGTCACCAGAGGTCATTGAAGGCAAAATTTCGCCGATTTCCAGGTCGAATGTCGAAAATTTCCAAGAAGCCAACGCATAACTCGGGAACCAATAGAGCTACAGCGCCGCGGAAAAGCGCATTCGATAGCCCTATTAACGCCCTTTCTGAGTAATTCTCTCAGATTTGACCTAACGTCAACGGTTTTGCTTGCAGTGGGCAAAAACTGCAAAAATAGCCGATTTTTTCGGAAACAGTTTTTCTGCAATAACTTTTGACCCAAGCCTTGTACGAGCTTATTTTTACCGGCATCGTGTTCCTCTCGTCAAGACGCATCGAATGAACTATAACTTGACCTTGAAAGGTCAACTTGAAAATTTGACCTCAGGTCAAGGTCATGACCTGACCGGAAAGGGTCATGTTGCATATCAGTCGATCCGTATCGTCGAGCTGAACACATCTAAGGCGTTTTCATCGCTCTAGCATGCCTCTATCAAAAGTTATTTGCGAAAAACTGTTAGATACCATTCGTGACCTAAGATGACCTCAGGGCATAAACAAGGGTCATGGACACCATTTTCATGTTCAGTGTGTCTAAACTACTTGTAATTAGGCGTTTGGGAGTGTTTATAATGTCTTTCGTCCAAAAGAGGCGCATTTCAATTTTCTCCCATTGACTTATAATGGGGAGGTCGCAAAATTGACCTGACCTTAGGTCATCGATATCAAAATTCTGAGATATACATTTTGTACATGTTATTACTCTTAGCAATCGCTGAAAGTTTCAAAGCGATCGGTCACTCGGTGTAGCTATGACAGACATTGAAACTTTTTATGAGGTGAGGTCACTTCAAGTGACCTGGTGACCTGACCTTGAATGACCTTGGTCTGAAAATTTCACAACATGTGTAGAATTGATGTATGATAAGGTGTACCAAAAACGGCGGCGCTCCGCGCCGCCGTTTTTGAGATATTCGCGAAAAACCACAAGGGGGGGTGTTCAAACACCCCCCCCCCCCAGCAGGGCGCGGGTTAACTGACCAAGCCTAAAAATTGCAATCATGTCCAGCCTGCAGTGTTTGTCAGAGAGGTTCTAAACTTGGTGGATTGCATGATGTTATGGGCACCTACAATTTGTATATCTTTTTTTTTTTAATCCGTGACCTAAGGTCAGGCCAGTGGCGTAACCTTTCCATTATAAGTCAATGAATATTGGAGAAAAATGAAAATGCCTCTAGATCTGTGTGTACGCATAGGAACAGTCCAAATATTTCAGAATCACAAGTATTTGGACCACCTGTTACGACCAAGGTGTCTTTTTTTGCTGATAGCATCTAAAAAGGTCATCTCAGGTCATGTGAGGCTACAAACAGACCTTTTGCCAATAACTCAATTGGAACGAGATAGAATGCTGGGGATGGCTCCATTGTGTTTGTCTTGTCGAGACGCATCAAATGATATGCAACATGACCTATTTGGGTCACCACGTGTCATGTGACCTTGACCCGAGGTCAAATTTTGACCTTGACCTTTCCAGGTATTTTTTTTTTTTTTGAAGCGACTGAAGGAGAGAAACATGATAGTGCAATAGCTAATTCTTGATCTATGCTGGTTCAAAAGTTATTCATGAAAAAACCTTTATCCAAAAACAGCTATTTTCACAATATTTGACCTATGGAGGCTTAACCGTTGACCTGAGATCAATTTTGATGATGACCTTATCAAAAGAAGAGTTCAAAAGCTATCGATTGTTTTCCATGTGTTTTTCTGGCTATCATAGTTCCTGAGATAACGGCATGTTTTCTGACAAATATAATGACATTTGGCAAATTTTGACTTTTGATGACCTCTGGTGACCCCAATATTGGTCTAAGATGAAAAATGACCGAAATACTTTCAAGCGTACGCATTGAGAGCTATCAACTGATTTTTACCGCGTCTCTCCTAGCCCTCCTAGCCCTCTTAGGCGCGGGTTAACTTGTTGCACAAGCTCCAATATTTACAACTCGATTTTGTAATGGGGCAGTGGACACTGGACAGTTCTGGATACCTGATCAGGATAGTTCTAATGCTAGAGATAAGCCTAGCAAAGCTCAACGTGACCAGTATGAGTTATTTTAGGCAAGCACCGTTTCCAACAATAGTTTTGTTACTTGTTCCTTCAGTTCTACAAAATGGTACACTCATTCTTTCTTTCCTCTATATAAAATGTTATGGAAGGGCTGCATCTTTTTGACCAAAATGCACACCAAAGTCATCATATGAATTTTGTGAATTTTGCACATTGCTGAGACAGACACACACCACAAACATTTCTTTAACAGCGGAGACAGCCAACCACCCAACTGAATCTACCGAGATTGGTTTGTTTTGTCAGAAGCAAGTCCTTTGGGCCTGTGAAGGCTGTTACAGAGCTATGGGTTGATAACATAGGTTGGAGAGGTTGGACTGTGCGGAATACCGAGATGGTGCACCGCAGTGGCGGAGGACCGCTCGGGCCGGGGGGACGGGGCACGGGAGAGCCCCGTTTTGAGAGCCCGCTCTCTCGCTCAAACGGTCTTCCTGGATAGGGCATAGTCCAAACGAGGGCTTGTCATAACGCCACTATAGTTGTCTGTTGAGGGCGACCGCCTGACTGAACAAGGTAGTGTACTGTTACTCATGTGAAAGGATGCAGCTTGCAGTTTGATTGGGAGTGGACCGAGTGATGTAGGTAATAAAGGATGGTCACCGAGGAAACGGGAAGGTTATTCATCTCGTCTCTCGACCTCAATTTTTTTCTGTTGGACCCCGTTAGAGCTGTCACTGCTTATTCATATTGGCAGAACAATTAATTTGTCATGCCTTTCATTGCTTTACTCATGACAAATATTTACTCGAGCATGCAATGTTTATAGTACAGGAGCTGACATGAGATATATATGGAAGGCAGAAATGATACCGCTTCTATTGCCGAGTTGATTCGCTCCAAGTTCGAGGCGACACCGTCCTACAATCATCAGACGACAGTCTAGTCCAGCCAGTTAGTCGGGCGCCTTTTCTTTGTGCTTTTTGCTCTTCCGCTCAATTCCCGTCTTCCGCTCAATGCCACATGTTTCGGAGCCCCGATGGCCGCTCGACCCAGCTGTGAAGTGTGGCTGTACTGTACAGTTCCGAGTAGTGAGTCTGTTGGCCGCAGCCGGCGTAGCTCCTCCCCCCTTCCTGCCGGGGGGGGGGGGGGGGGGGGGTCGACGCCCGACGGCCGCGTCAGTCGGTGGCCAGCAGTCCTTGTTTTCGTACGCTCGAACAGCCGCGCACGGCGCAGGGCCCTGACTCTGTCTCTTCTTTCCAGACAGGCTCTTTCAAACAAGTCAGACAGGCGGTTACTGTGAGCGAACACTATGATTAAGCGTGCGGTATACCTGATCATACTGGTGCTGATTCATCTGGTGTATGGCGTGTAAGTAGCCGGAGATGAGGGGCTGGTGCCGGACGGGGTGTGGTGACGACTGGGGATGGCTGTGGTTGTGATGACGGTGGGCTGTTGTTGCAGTTGTTGCTAGTGGATAGTGGATTAGTATGTAGCTACTAGCTATGGTGTTTGCAAAGTCGAAATTATTTCGTGCAAGACAAATGATATTGAAGTCATCGCTATGATTGCATACTATCGTGGAAGTTTCTGGGACATTTTTGGCGGTAGGGCTTTATTATTTGCCTGACCCCACCAGCTGACTGGCTTCTTTATTGGTACTCAGGCCCTCAGTGCATGTAGTGTGTACTTTGTACCGTTAATTTCCTGCTCCTGCTTTGCTGCTACGATCTCTGTGGCTCGTTCCAGCCTTGTTTTTACCGCCATTTCCTCTCCAGTGTCTGTTATCACACATTTCCGCGTCCATGTTCGGTAATGTGTGTTCGTGACAGCACGCTGCTGGGGGAACTGTCTGGGTGGGTGTCCAATGTTCAGGCTGTTCGCCGTTGACGATATACGTAAATTGAAATTTCCTATTTGCCCTTATTTCGTTTTGCGAGTCATCTCATTTGCTCGCGTCGATTTCGCCGATCCATATTTTAACTCTTCTGTCCCACATAACCTCTGCATAATTGACCCTTATTGAACCCTGTCCCACTCGAAGCGAAATCTTTCTGACCCGGTGTGGACCTCTGACCTGCTGTGTGACCCCGTCGCCTCTCTGACCCCATGACCATCTCCCATGAGCCCATGACCATCTCTATGACCCCCCCCCCTCTATGCATATGACCCCATGACCTCGTCTGACCTGCGTATGACCCCGGCAGGACCTGGCTGTCGCTGCTGAAGCTCAGCCTGGGCATCATACTGGTGTTTTACATCGCAGTGCCGTTGATCTACCACTTTTGTCCGACCGTGCCGCGCCACCTGGTCTTTCTGCCCTTCTGTGAGTAGTAATTGGAGGAGCAGTACCTGTCTTACCCTTCTGTGAGTAGTAATTGGAGGAGCAGTACCTGTCTTACCCTTCTGTGAGTAGTAATTGGAGGAGCAGTACCTGTCTTACCCTTCTGTGAGTAGTAATTGGAGGAGCAGTACCCTTCTTGCCCTTCTGTGAGTAGTAATTGGAGGAGCAGTACCCTTCTCGCCCTTCTGTGAGTAGTGGTGGCTGAGAGGAGGGCTCGTCCTGCCTTTCCGGGAGTGGGGCTATTGGAGAGGTGTCTTTCCTGTCACGAAGTGGGCCTGTTTGCCTTTCTATAAGTACCTAGTGTTGTCGTAGAGGGGGTCTTCCTGTCTGTAATCGAGTCTTCCTGACCTTTTGTAAGTGGTCCTGAAGGAAAGGGAGCTTTGCTGCGCTCTGGGGATAGCACGTGGGGAAAGCGAATCTCCCCCCCCCCCCCTTCTGGGAGTGAGAGGGCATTAGGAGGGGATCTTGCTGTCATCCTTTTGCGTTAGCGGCGTGTAAAGCAGCGTGGAAGGTGGCTAATTGATGTCCTAGCACGACCCTTGCTTTCGGTAATGTGAATGAGCAACAAGCTGAACCAGACTCGCGCTGTCACACCATAGTATCAAATGGTTATCTTTTATTTACTTTTGTGTCAACGTTTGCAGGCAATCGTTTGTTCTGAACGGGTGCTGAACGGGATCCGAGTACTCAGCTCAGGCTCAGGCTATCCTGGTTTGGCCTCAGAGGGATAACAGTTGTGTTTGGGATTGCCCATAAACAAATACACCGGGCCGGGGCTGTTTTTGAAGCGTTCAGGCTCGTTTTATCAACAGTAACACGCTTGCCTATCGTACTAACACCGCTTCCTGGTTGAAGCCTATGTAGGATATGATTACGGAGCGAGCGAAGCGAACGGAGTCTTACGTAGAATAACGGAAATTTCTGAGTATGAGCGGCCGGCCGGCCGGCCGGCCGTGCGGACGCTTTTGCGAGGCTTATATCTCAGCAACCACTTGACCGATTTACATGCGGTAATTTTTGTAGGGTAGCTTCATTCCTTCTACCAAGTATTAGACTATCCTCGATGCATGTGGGTGACCCCTTATGCACGTGCCACATGCAAAACGAAGAGGTGCCAGTTTAGTAATTGTTGCAATATCTCGGTAACTACTTGGCCGATTGCGCTGAAAGTTGGCATGTAGGTAGGCACCTACTAGGCACTGCATATCCATGTGCCAGAGTTGGGGTGCTGCTGCACGTGCGCACGTGCAGGGGTCGTTTCCAGATCTCGAGAACGGCTGGACCGATGCCGCTCAAATTTGGTACACGGTTAGGGACCAGTTAGTAGGGTGCCGTCCACAAGTCAGTTGGGACCCATTTTGCACGTGCGCACGTGCAGGGTGCCGCTTCCAGATCTCGAGAACGGCTGGGCCGATTGTGCTCAAATTTGGCACATCGCTAGAGATCGGTCAGTAGGGTGCCGTGCACAAGTCAGTTGGAGGTACCCCTCGAAATTTCGCACGTGCAAGACTCACCCCCTCGCTCGCTCCGTTAGTCGCCCCAAAAGGCGCTATACTGGTATGTAACTATAAGTTCGTTTTTCTTTCAACACCGGTTTGGCTCCAAGTTCATTATCGAAGCTCTCACGTGAGTTTTGGCAACTTCAGCGTCTGGCCAATAGTTTCTTACCGGTAAAATATTCAATTTCAAATTATGCTCGGTAAATCCATGGAAACTGTATCTTCAAAAATTATCATACCATGATGACGTCACTGGTGGCAGCTGGCAGCTAATGTCCCTACGGTGGCTCAATGTGTCCACGAATTTAAGAAAATTTCTTTTTCCATTGTTACCGAGGTCAGAACGGAGTAAACGGTTCGGCCCATGGTAGCTATACATTACCTTGCAATGCAAGTTCGACAGCATGACATCATCACTGTTCCAATGTCTAGTACTAAAAAGTACGCATGAAATTTATCGGGAATCATCATCATCATCATCATAGTTTATTAGGCACCAAAGTTGGCAAGAAAGTAAGAAAAAAAAGGCACACACAAAACATCACACAAAGCATGACAGTGGGTGAGCAGGGGCCACACATTGATGTCGCAGGCGACACTCACTCCCGCTCCGGGCATGTCAATAGCCGGAGCAGGCGGCGAGATACTTGGTCCCGGCGACTCATCAGGAAGGCAAGCGAGTCAGCTAGGCCATCGGGAGCCCGTTGGGGGTAGATACGGTCGCTGCACGACCGCCCTGCTGCCACCCCGAGGAGTGCAGAAAGGTTGCAGTCACACATCTCATGAAGCTGTATCAGTAATGAGCCCACTAGCTCAGTCGGGCACATAGCCAGCTTGGTGATTCCTGACAGCAGCGCCTGCTGCAGCCGGTGCTCTGAGCGCATCGCATCTTTCAAAGTGCGGAAACACGCTGCCCGCAGCAGTTCATGTGCTGGTTGGATGTCGGCAGCAGCGAGAAGCGCCGAATGGTGGGCGGAGCGAGGCAGGCCAAGAACCACCTTGATGGAAGTCGCTTGAGCGGAACAGAGGATCGTCATGTCCCTTGCATTGAGCGGGGCGGCCACGCAGCCATATGTGAGCGCCGGTTGAATGATAGTCTTCCACAAGAAGCACTTGTCGGCTGGGCAGAGGCCGGACGTCAGCATACCAGCAGGCGCGAGACCGTACAGGCTGGCACGAGCTCGAGACGCGCGGTGCTGGACGTGTGGCGCCGCAGATAAACTCCCATCCAGTACGACACCGAGGTGCTCGGACTGCTGGCGGGTGGAGAGCTGCTGGCCCGACAGGCTCCATCTTGGCACTTCGGATAGAAGCTCGGCGCCGAAGACCATGCAGTGGCTTTTGGTGCGGACGGGCTCCGGGTGGACGAACTCCAGCCTCCAGGTCTTCGCAAAGTCATCAACCACATCTAGTAGAGTGCTGAGGTTTCTGGCATTGGTGGACAGGAGTAGCAGATCATCGGCATAGCAGACAGCTGGCACGTGGTGACCATATAGGTCAGCACCGAGATCGCTTACGTCCAAGGCGGCTACGAGCGGGTGTAGGTAGGCGTTGGCTAGGATAGGCGAGAGAATAGCACCTTGCCTGGTGCCCCGGCGGATCCTGAATGAGTCGGATATGGCACCGTCAAAGGCAATGTGAGCCTGAAGTCGGCGGTACCAGGCAAGCATGAGCAGCCATGAGTTCGGACGAAGGTGTTGCGCCAGACGGTGGAATAGCCCGTCATGCCAGATCTTGTCAAAACACTTCCTGGCGTCCAAGTTTGCCGCGTAAACTGGCAGATCTCGTTGTCGGCACCACTGAATGGTCTCGAGGGCCAATATGGATGCTTCGCTGGTGCCTCGCTGTTTCACGAATCCCAGCTGAAGGTCGTGCGGACAGAAACTGGCCTCAAGTTCATCCAGCAACAGCACATATCTCACATGTTAAAATAAGGCGACGTTCGATTTTCTCGAGTTCAGTTTTTGGCCATTTCGCTGGGTAAAACGCGTGCTTAGTCGAAAAATGCACTTGAGCCAAACCGGTTTCGAAAAAAAAAACGAACTATAGTAAGGTTAATGAAATGAATTAGATATATGTAGTTAGGATTTTAAATGACCTTTTCCTCGATAATTAATTGGAAATTCAATAAAAAGTAAATATTATATTGTTTGGCAAATTTTCGAACAACTCATTCTCAAGCCACATGAAACAATTATGTGGCTTGAGAATGAACTGTTGTTCGAAAATTTGCCAAACAATATAATATTTACTTTTTATTGAATTTCCAATTAATTATGGAGGAAAAGGTCATTTAAAATCCTAACGACATATGTAGGTATATCACGATGTTCCTCGCTAGAGCACTGCATACTATTTCTTCAGAAATGAATTAGACTTTGTAATAATATAATATTATATCCTATACTGTGATATCTTTTCCAAAGTAGACAGCTGCCTGTGTATGTTGGTGACCGCATTTTACACCCTGGCATACACACTGAAATGTAATTGAGGTAATTTCATACCACAGGCATGTACCCTCGGGCCCGTTTTAACCAACCGCTCGACCCCTGCCCCGTACGATGTGGGTATTGATCGCGGCGGGGTGCAGTGAGTCATGCGACTGAGAGCAGACGGCATTAGACGCGTCTGGACGGCGGCCACTGTGCCGTGAATAGCGGTCAGTTGTATCAGCTGGTCAGTTTGTAGGTCAGAGGGCAGTGGACTGAACGAGTGACATATCTCTTGAACTGCTGCGGTCGAGCGGAATCGGGGGAGCGCTTATGATGTCAAATTGTTTACTAAAAGTGATGAATTGCAGTTTGCTCTATTCAACTAACCAGGTACATGACGTGGCTCTGTCTTGGCGACCACACGCCTGGATAATTAGAAATAAAATTTGGTGCAGGTCTTCTTATATGATGAGGCGGGCCCTCAACAGGTAGAAGGCAACTGTTGACCTTTGCATCCAGATAACGCGGTATCATTTTCAATACGTGTCCTGCAATCACAACTGCTCACAACGCTGATACTGGTGACCTTGGTGGCGTTGCAGTTTCTGTGACCCGGTGACAGTCCGTGGACCCCCTATGCCCCGTGACACCCCTATACCGTATGCCACTAACGCTCCCCTCTCACCCCGCCCCCCTATCCACAGTGCGATGGCCGCGGGGCATCAGTTTTACCCAGCCGGAGCTATCGGGCCTGCGGGCGGCGCGCAACTTTTACGTCACGACCTCGGACGGCGTGCGCCTGGGCGTCTGGTGAGTCACGCGTCACGTGCAGTGACGGGCGGGCGGCACCGTCACGGTGTATGGTCACGAGACTGCGCGGGGCCGAGGGCGGGGAGTGAGTCATCCTGCCACATGCCCTGAAGTGGGGAAGGGAGGTGAAGAGGTGTAAATGTAAAATGGGTATAGGGGCACAGGTGACAAAACAGAAAGCAAATCTTGTCGTGCGGTGAACTTTCATTCACTGTAATCTGATACCCCTGGAATATGTTCTAGTATGAAGGAATGCTTACTTCAGTAAGCTTTCAAAGCATATACCTATTGATCTTTGCTTTGGCCTTTGGGCGGCGGGCGCCTGCCTGAAATACCACAAAACATCTGAGACATCCGGTGGTTGAGTTGAGTCGTCTGACTACAAACAAACCGTCTGTTGAATGAGGGTGAATTGAAAAGATAAATGGTGACGCCTCTTGTGTCATTAGATATCACCTTCACAGGGTGACTTACCAAAGAGCGGACTATCGCGCACCTTTCCATTATAATCTTGTTTTGCGAGCTGTCAGGTACAGAGCGGTCGTGGCCGAGTGGTTAAGGCGTCTGACTAGAAATCAGATTCCCTCTGGGAGCGTAGGTTCGAGTCCTACCGACCGCGGTACGTTTTCGTTCTGCGCTCTGGGTAGTGGTGAAAAAGCTATGCGAATGGACGTTCACTTCGAAAAGACACCCCGACCAACGCGACAACGAAATATATCGAAATTCCACTCCTTTTCCTAGCCATTGCCCTTAGAAACTCCCTCAGAATTCTGGCTGTTTCAGCTCACCAACCTACTAAGCAGATACCGGCCCCGATCAGGAGCTATCACATCAAACTCCCGAACTTAGGTAGAGCGCCACAGTCCATCTTATGCCGATTCCGGCCCGGCCGTTGCACTGAGCTGGGTCTGTCTGGGGTCGTCAAACCGTAGACTGCGGCCGTCGGTCCACCCTCTGACGGGTCAGATCGATATGCTGTATCGATCGCAAGGTGTGGCTAGGTGGGTTGAGCGCATGACTGGGGTCGTTAAGGCATCGGTATAGGAGCTGTTGGTTTTAGTGGCCTTTTGATATAGGTGCTAAGCTGCATGTGTTGTCCACAACACAGGCGCCGCTTAATGAGAGTGCAATTCTGATACATGTAACTAATGCCGAATTATATTCAAGGTCGGAACTGAAACGCTAAATACGGTATATATTGATCGAGGTGCTGGCGAATTTACCTGCTAGGTCAACACCTAATTGACGCATCTCTCTCCTTTCCCTTCCCCTCAGGCACATTTTGCCCGAGCAGGAGATCGACCGCGTGTCTAACGGAGACGGGGAGCCGGACAGCACGGTCTTCGAGTCGCGTCTGTCCTCCGGGGCGCCCATCATCTTCTACAACCACGGCAACTCGGGCTCCCGCGCCGGGCCGCACCGTGTCGAGCTGTACAAGGTGCTGCGCAAGATCGGATACCACGTGGTCTGCTTCGACTATCGCAGTAAGATGATGGGGAGGAGGGAGGGAGAGGGGAAGAGTGATGAAGGGAGGGATGGGAAGAGGGATAGGAAGAAGGATGGAGGCAATAGGGAGGTCAGGAGGGGGGGGGGGCGGCGACGGTACGGGAATTATGGAGGAAGGGAGAAGGGGGAGAGATAGCGTTATGCTGTGATATTCTAGATTGGTATCGTTTTTTTCTGACCGCCCTCATCCCTTCCGTGGCATTCCTCCATGCCCTGACCTACCCACGCCGTCCACCCCCTGACCGCCTCTTTCAGACCCCATGACGGTACTTGTTTCTTTCCTGTATTGGTTATCAGTCCTTCCTTAACCTCCATCCCCTCTCACCGTCCATGTATCGTCCCTCTGTCCCTCTTTCTGTCCCCCAGGCTACGCCGACTCGTCCCAGGTGATACCCAGTGAGACGGGGGTCATCCCTCAGTCTAACCGCCCCCGTCCCCCCCCCGTCCCCAGGCTACGCCGACTCGTCCCAGGTGATACCTAGTGAGACGAGGGTCCCCCCTCAGTCTACCCCCCCCCCCTGTTCCCAGGCTACGCCGACTCGTCCCAGGTGATACCCAGTGAGAGGGGGGTCCCCCCTCAGTCTAACCTCCCCCCCTCCCTTCAGGCTACGCCGACTCGTCCCAGGTGATACCTAGTGAAACGGGCGTCGTCTCGGACAGCAGGTTCATGTACAAGTGGCTGCGACAGCGTGCCGGCCGCTCGCCCATCATCGTGTGGGGACACTCACTTGGCACCGGGTTAGTGGAAGGGATGGGAGGTGTGTGAGCGCATGCATGTCATACAACACATAAAAACACTTAATTGAATACAAATTATGTTTATCATGGTAAATTATGTTTTGGGGGGAAGGTTAGGAGGCAACGTCTCCTTTGCAGCGTAACTTCATGACCAACACGCGGGCTATTATTTTACAGTGTGACCTCAAGACTGACCTACCATCTTTTGACCACTGTTAGATCACATGATGATCCATTTCTTTCACGCTTGACAGTGTGCTCTCACTAGAGATGTCAACTTCCAACCATACCAATACCAACTTCTTGGTATACCGATACCAAACCGATACCAACTTGGTATTTGGTATTTCAAGGCGAACGCATTTGGTATTTTGTTGGTTTTATGAATCCTCTCTAATGTAAAAGAGGCTGATAATTTGGTAAAAGTTGGACGTATTTCCCTCATATTAACAAGTCGGTTCGGTTTCGGTATCACGATTTTCCGTAATTGACATCACTAGCTCTCACACATGACTTATATTTATAGGGTAGTGTGGGGTAATTTGAACATATTTTTACGTCTTCTCCGTTGTACCAAATTCCAGTTCAACCCTGGATGAAGAAAAACTGCTTCAGTAGCACAAGTGTCACTTGCTTTCACCATGCAAGCCTCATTTTTGGACGAGCCGAGCATACCTTGAATAGCATAGCCTCACTTCTCCACCAAGTCATGGTGTGTTCAAATTGCCCCACCGTGGGGTAATTTGAACATACTGCCTTTACCTGTCATACAAACGATAGTCTCGCCAGCACCGATGTTGTTTGACCCATAAACAAATAGGCAGAACAATTCTAAACATACCTTCACTTGAAAAATCAACACAACAGCAAAAATAACAGTTGCAGAGTATCAATATCTGCACGCTGCACACCGGTCAGTTGACAGAATTCGCCCCTCTTCAATTAACAGAACGTCTATCATTTTTGTTCGATAAAAACTCTCCCAACCGTACTACATTTGTTAAAGTGGTGCCAATGGAAACCTGGACATTTGTAGTTCTGATTTTGTCCAATGTCCAATTCGGAATTGGTTGGACAAAGGTAGCAGACTGGACAACATTGGACGATGGCTTGCTACACTTCAGCGCTTTTTATAAAGTAATCGTGCATAGCATTGAATGGCGAATGGACAGCTTGTTAAGCTCTCAATATAATGAACACTTTTCGGCTGGTAAAATTACATGATAAGCAATATAAATGACGGTTTTGAGTGTTGATAGCTGCATAATTTTCGGACATATTTGGACAAATAGTTGACTTTAACATTTTTGGACGGAAAATCAACAAAAATGCCGGACATTAGACGGATATTAGACGTAAATTTTCTAAACTGGCATCACTTATCTGCTACTGCCTTGGGTCGAAAATATTGGCAAAAAAAAAAACTGGGAGCGTTGTTTTTTCGGAGCTATCCCTGTCTTCATTCAAATTCTCACACTATGTTCAAATTACCCTACGCTAAAAGATATTTTGCCATTTTTAAAAACAGGGTTCAAAAGCCAAATTTCTTGGATTGAAGGCACTGATTAGGTCATTATACAACAAAAGCCGTTGCGTATTAGGCGCTAGCAATGCAAGATTTTGCGCTGCAATGAAGTTGCAATGACGTGTTGTTAGGCGTTTTTCCTTGCGAAATTGATTTTTTACACTGTGCGTCAACATCTTCATTCCCTGAAACTTCAAACCCCGTTCATATGATAGCCCTTTTAGTTACGATAATTTCTCTCATTGGTCTTATTGTCATGCCACTTATGGATTTTCCGTGATTTTCTGTTATTCACACTATGTTCAAATTGCCCCACATGTTCAAATTATCCCACCCTACCCTACTGTTTGACCTCACACATTGTTCAGGTCTTTGTTGCAGTGTCATGCCTTCCTATTACAGTGTGACCTCACATAATGGCGCTCTATCACAGTGTGACCCCACAATGGCTCCTGTTTTCGCAGTGTGACCTCCCACATGGTGGCTGACCTGTGTCTGGAGGGTGACCGTCCGACGGCGCTGGTCCTGGAGTCGCCCTTCAACAACATCCAGGAGGAGGTCAGACTGCACAAACTGGCCTCGGTGAGTGAATGAGGGAGAGAGATGTGTTTGGTAATATGGGCAGTGGGCGCAGTATCAGGGTCATAGTTGGGTGCGTTACGAGGTAGGAGGTATGTACGGGATGCGCTCGATGTGGAGTACGATATGGACCCTGACTGGGTGGTCACTGGATTTTCTTGTGGCAATTGAATATTACTTGTGAAATGCCACATCGCTTGATAATGGTGATTGGTGTTGTTGGCTTAGTGTGTCTGTTTTAGATAAACAATTATACATTGCACTCTCAGCTGTCAGTGAAAAAGTCATAGGCATTCTACGAACTTAATCGATGTAGTGTTTTCTAAATTAGCGATGTTATTGCCTTATATTTTGGTTCCCTACTCCTTAGACAAACATCGCACGCTGCGTATTTCTTATTGTACATGTAGGTCAGTTGTTCTATGAGCCGCTCGCTCTCCAGTTACCTCCTTTCTGATATCTGCCCCCGTTCCTTTCAGCTGTACCGTAAGATGCCCGGCTTTCACTGGCTGTTCCTGAAACCTCTGCGTGACAACGACATGATGTTCGAGAGTGACCGCCACATCGCGAACGTCACGGTGCCCGTGATGATAATGCACGCAGAGGACGACCTCATCATACCCTACTCGCTGGCCGTCAAGGTACGTCATGCTACTCGCAGTTCTTTATTCTGTGATATGAAAGTGTGTGTGTACCTATGGTAAAAGCCAGGAAATATAAATAAGTGGAATTCGCTCAGGAAAGTTGTTGTTCATCCCGACGAAAATATATTGCGATACCCGACATATTATGTGCTATGTGTGCAAGAAGTTATTTCGCTGTTGTGCCTACTTATTGTTAAAGGCTACAGCATAGCCTGAACTCGATGACAGAAAATGTCATATATGTACTGATGGCAAGTGTATCAGAGCAGTACAGCGTTAGATAAACAAAGACCCCCACCGCCGCCGCCACCACCCAGCACAGTTCTTTGTCGTACCGTGTGCCGTTATCCTTGGTCCGCGCTACCCAGTGAGCCGGATGGGTCTAACTAAATAGTCGTCACCAAGTGGTCGGACGCGAGTGCGGCGGCGGCAGCTGGTGGTAGCGGTTTTGTTGATGTTTTTGTGGCGTGACTCGTCCAGAGAGCCCAAGGCTGTCAAGTGTCGTGCAGCTGAGAGGGAAGGGTGGGGAGGGGACGGGGAGGACGTGAGGTGAAGGGGTTGGAGAGGAAAGTGTTAGCGCTGCTTGAGTTAGTGTTGTGTGTAGATGAGGCGAAACTGGGATGCGGTCACTTTTGTTAGTGTTTTGTTCCACAATCGTCATAAAAATACTAAACATTTCAGCCTTGGCTCTCTTCAACACGTTTGCATTTCTAACTCACATCCGTTGTCCCAAACATCCGCCGCCCATATACCGTCGTGGCAACTGACGTCATTTGACCACCAGTGACGTAATTTGTGTGTGTTGCCGCGTGTTCCAGCTGCACCGTGCGGCGTTGCGGCACCACCCGGCCGACAGGATCGAGTTTCACACGTTCGAGGCCCAGTACCACTACGGACACAAGTACATCTGTCGCAGCCCGCGGCTACCCGGACTGGTTCGGTGAGTGCAGAGGCTGACGGGATGGGAACGGTGTTTTCTGGTATGAGCTAGGGGGTTTGTAATAGAACTTTGTGTCTAAAAATTGTGTGTGTTTTGTATGATGATGTTTTCGGGTGTTTACATTTGTGGTAGTTTGTCATACTGTACAGCTAATTTCGAAACATTTACATATTTGTTTGTTTTGTTGGGTTGGGCCCTTTCGGTCCGACAAAACCATTTCAGAGCCGGAAGGATGATAGGAATTAGGAGAGACATTGGTCTGGGCAGGCACCCTAGTGAGTCGCCGGGGACAGGCAGGCCAGGCCCGTCCCGAAGGACAGGCCGACCAGCCCCCCAAGTACTCACTGCACCCGACTACGGGTGTGCACCCTTGGGACTTGGGAGCAGCGGTGCCGCTCCAAGGGAACAGCCCGCATGAGATGAAGTTGCCTGTCCATCCCGGAGCGAGGGTTGCGGCGTGGAGGAGAAGGATTTGATCATCCTGAGGATGGAAACGACGAACTGGTGTGTGCAAACATTTACGTACTAGCCTACTAATTTTCAACGGCCTTTTGTCCTTTTTTGCAGAGATTTTGTGGAGAAGAGCATACACTGGCACAACAAGCAATAAGGAAGCCGCTGGCTCGAACGAGTCGAATGATCCGTGAGGTCATTTAGCGGCACACTTACAACAATCTGACATGATTCCAGTGGCAGGGCGTGTTTCAAGACTCCCATCAACCCAGGGTCTTATCTTGCCGAGACTTTGTGTTCTATTTGAGCACAGTGGACGGTTCTTTAGCATGGCTAGTCTCGTCTGCGGATATGCTGTTTTATTTGACGCGACTGGTGTGACATCTATAATGTACGTTATCGGCTAGTAATCCTAGACGTGATGTAGGTGGCAGCACCTGTGCGCATGCCCGCTATGCGGAGCTTCAGTGACTGCTAATACCGCATACCGCTAAACTAGCCGTGACATTGCTGCTGCTTTCGTTAGCCAGCCAGCTGTTATGAACGCTGTGATGTCCCGTTGGCTTTAGCCATGCCTATACTCGATGTCTTACAATAGCGGCTGTTCCCAGGAGTAAATCTTACTGCGTGGGTTCACCTATGAGTGACCGGTTTTACGAAGGGACAAATCAGTGAAGTGGTAAGCCGATCGCAGGTTACCAAGCTTTATCAGGTTTCTGCGTTTTAATTGTGGACGTTGGTAACATTGACGATATTAGGGCTGCTGCTGATAGGTGGATCCAGTCATTCCAATGGAGTGCCTGGTTGTTTTTATTCAAAGACGGCATGTCGCTTCCCCTAAGTTTCCGCCTGGTTGATGGTACTTTGGTGTAACACAACGCTTAGCTAGAAGTGCGAATCAACATGTACCATAAACCGGCATCAACATGCTTTTGCCAGTCCAACAGCGTTCTTGCTTCTTGCGGCGACCCCTCAGAGCAACCTGCGCTGTATAACATAATATGCTCACCGCTCCAACGCTTTTGCTCAAAGCATCTGCCCGACTGCCTGATGTCGCTGCCTCCTCATAGATGTCACTGTGATCGCTGTGACCGGGTTGTGACCCAAGTGTAGCATCAGCCAAGCCTTGTATTAGACCGACCGGAGCTGACCGGGTCGGATTTCACTCAGTCGATGTTTGGTTCTCTCGTGTCGGGTTTTGCAGGCTTCAATCATGTTCGGTTAATTGTATTTTCTGCTGTGGTTACATACAGTTGAATTTGGTTGTCAGAGAGTTGCAATACAGTGTTTCTGATGTTATCTTCTCTCTTTGTTTTAGCTTCTGTGTAAGGCGCTCTGGATGACATTGTGCATGGATGCATTGCTGTGTGCTAAGAGCGAAATGCTGGAATCCATTTATTTGTTGCTCCATCGATAGATCTTTTCTTACTTTTTATGTCCACACTCCACATATCCGCTATCCATTGCATATAAGTGTCATGCATCAAAGCCATTGTTCCTAAATCAAGGTATTCAAAAGGTCATAGCTAAGACTTTTCAGCGTTTTATGAGCGCGTTTCCCTACTTTTTATAAGAATGATCGAATACACATCTTCACATGCTAATCATTCATCAGATAGCACAAAACTACACACCAAGATAAGCTTTTCCGCATTTTCTCGAGAGAAAAACTGCTCTCACACCCCTGTAACTGTACGTAGCTCGTCTGAGCTGGTCCGGTCCTGGTACCAAGGTTGCTGCTGCTTGGCTCGGCCAGGCCGCCCGGACTGGGCTTTTGTGTGGGCTCGGCAAGCAGATAGACGTCCAGAACTGAGCCGGTCCGCACGCGCGCAACCGTTTATGGTTAGATCAACACTGAGAGCGGTGTGAGTTTCAGGAAACGGGCTCAGCCATTGATATCAGATCTTACTGGTGGATCCAAGGGGGAGATGAGGCAATGGGGCATATCTGCCTCTTGCAGCTGCCAAAACTGGTAAACCCGCGCCAGGCCGGTACTCTACGCCAACCATCATGCAGCGTGGTTGTCGTTCTAGCTTGTCTTAACGCCCCTCCCCTCGGCTCCTTGGCTTCGTATAGGCATAGCGATAGGCGTCAGGCGGTACGGGGCATTCGAAGGAGCGTTAAAAATAATGAAGGTATCTACTTCGGTCATTTTTAGGTGAAGTCAAAGAGCTACCGTGCCGCGGAAAAGCGCATTTTATAGATCCTTCAACGCTCTTTCTGGAGTAAGCTCTCTTACCCCAGCTCTCTTACTCCAGATTTCACCTAAGATTAGGTATAGCCTCCAAGGGGCAAAAACTTAAATTGGCCATTTTTATGAAGGAAAAAAACGTAATAACTTTTGACTGAACTGACGCACGGCATTGCTTTTACCAGAATCGTGTTTCTCTCGTCAAGACGCGTCGAATGATAAGAATGATCTTAGAAGGTAATTTCGATAAGTTGACCCGAGGTCAAGGTCATGACCTGACCGTAAAACATCATGTTGAATATCAGTCGATCCGCATCATCGACCCGAGCATAACTAAGGTATTTTCGTCGTTGTAGCTTGTCTTTGTCAAAAGTTACTGTTAAAAAATGCTGAAGACCTTTCGTGACCTGTGATGACCTCGGGGACATAGGGAGAGGTGGTCATGGCCCATGGGTGCAATGTGGATCCTCTAATTAACCCGCGCCCCAATGGCGGTCTCAGCCAACTTCGCCCTAGTGGGGGGGGGGGGGGGCATATGTTACCACCCACCTCTAACTCAAAAACTAAGAGGGCTAGAAAGACGCGGTAAAAAGCAGTCGATACCTCTCAATGGGTACGTTTGAAAGTATTTCAGTCATTTTTCATCTTAGAGCAATATTGGGGTCACCAGAGGTCAGCAAAGGTCAAAATTTGCCAATTGTCATAATATTTTTCAGAAAACATGCCGTTATCTCAGGAACTATGATAGCTAGAAAAACGCATGGAAAAGCAATCGATAGCTTTTGAACTCTTCTTTTGATAAGGTCATAATCAAAATTGACCTCAGGTCAACGGTTTTTACCTCCAGAGGGCAAAAACTCC
Organism: Amphibalanus amphitrite; assembly: GCF_019059575.1. Taxonomy (NCBI): domain Eukaryota; kingdom Metazoa; phylum Arthropoda; class Thecostraca; order Balanomorpha; family Balanidae; genus Amphibalanus; species Amphibalanus amphitrite. The sequence continues at coordinate 147,486 of NW_024882371.1, forward strand.
AAAAATAGCTGTTTTTTTACGAAAAGTGTTTTTCGACAATTACTTTCCACTACAAAGAGCCACGACATGTCTATTGCCAGAATCGTGTTCCTCTCGCCGAGACGCGTCGAATGAACTATAATTTGACCTTGAAAGGTCAACTTGAAAATTTGACCTCAGGTCAAGGTCATGACCTGACTGGAAAAGGTCATGTTGCATATCAGTCGATGTGTATCAATAAGACAAACACAATTAGACCATCCCCAGCGTTCTATCTCTTTCCAATCGCGAGTTATTGGCAAAAATCTGTTTGTAGCCTCAAATGACCTCGGATGACCTTTCTAGGGGCTATCAACAAAAATGACACCTTGGTCATCACGGGTGGTCCAAATCATTGTGATTCTGAAATATTTGGACTGTTCCTATGCGTACACACGGATCTAAACGCATTATCATTTTTCTCCATTGACTTGTAATGGAAAGGCCACGCCACTGACCTGACCTTAGGTCACGGATAGGTATAAAAAATCCGAGATATACAAATTGTAGGCGCCCATAACAGCATGCAATCCACCAAGTTTAAAATCTTTCTGACAAACATTGCAGGCTGGACATGATCGCAAACTTTTTTAGGCTTGGTCAGTTAACTTGACCTGGTGACCTGACCTGACATGACCTGGGGTCAAAAATTTCACACATTGTCCAAAATTGATGTACCAAAAGCTACCCCAAGCGGCGCAGCGCTACGCGCGCGGTTTTTTATTTATACGCAAAAAACGCGACAGGGTGGTAACATATGCCCCCCCCCCCCCACCTGGGGCGAAGGTGCCCACCCGCGCCCCACTGGGATCTGCGTATAACACGCTCCTAACTCCGAAACTATTAGGCCGATTATTACATTTCAAATGGCGTCCAATAGCTCCGGAAAACTGTTGAGCGAATCCTAATTTTATTGACCTCGAGGTCACCGATGGCGTCACAGGTCAGGTCCAAATAAAAATTATAGATGTTTACCTTGTTCACATTTTGGGCTCTGGCCGCCGGTTTACAAGTCAGATAAGGCTCATTTTTGGTTTACGCACTTGTGAATCGATGCTCTAGATACCCTGAGTGTACCAAACTTGTACTTTGATTTTCATGTCAGGTTCAGGTCATCACAGGTCACGGAAATCTCATATCATAAATTGGTAGCGTGACACATGTTTTATGGTCCATTTAGGCCATAGATTTCGAATTCGATATCGTTTATGTCATTGGAGGTCATTTTGAGTTGAATGTAGCTAATAGTGATGTCAATTTCAGAAAACATATGTCCAAGGTCTGTCCAATGTCCAATACTTACGTCGACCGAATGTCCAAGCCAGCCATTTGTCCGAAGATGTCCGACATCTACGCAATAGTTTACACTCAACACCGTTATTTAATTTGCTTTTAATGTATCGGTACCAGCTCTAAAGTGGTAATCATATCGAAAGCTGAGCTTTCTAATAGCCAATCAATGTTAAACACGATTTCTTTATAAAAATGTTGAGGTATAGCAAGCGATTGTCCAAAGTTGTCCGAGGCCTGCTGTCATTGTCCAACCGAATTCCGAATTGGACATTGGACAAAATCGGAATTCCGAAGATTCAAGTTCCGATTGACACCACTAGTAGCTAAGGACTGAGGTCAGGCCCATTTCAGGCAAAAAAAGGTCAAATTAAAAAGCTTAAAAAAATCAACTAAGATGGTGTCTGTCGGATGCAGTTTGAGCTTAACCCACGAGCCGCTGGGGGGGGCATAAAGTTGCCCCCCCCCTTTACGTTTGGTGAAATATCTCCGAAACCTGATGAGCTACGAACGTGAAACTTGGCATAGCTTCAAATGAATACCTAGGCAATGTTTGAGGAAAGTTTGGTGGTTGTAGCACCTAAGATGACGTCACAGTGACGTCATGAAGTTTTGTCGTTTTCCGATATGGACCGTTTCTGATGACGCTGAGCATGAAACTCAACTGTAAATGAACTAGACAGCACCTGCTGTCATCCTAAAACATCTAACTACACTTCCATCTAGTTTCTGACCAATAATTGGCCCTTTATATTCGGTCCCATATATCTGCTGTATCGTGAGGAATATGAGAGTCGCAAATCTATAATTTCACTTATGACGTCACTGTGACGTCATTTCAAATGGGATCGACACCAAATTTGGACTCAACCTCGGCTAGGTATTCAGGGAGATGTGTGCAAAGTTTCGCTTCTCTATCTCTTCGCGTTGCGACGATATCGTCGCAGAAGTAAAGGGGGGCAACTATATGCCCCCCCCCCCCCCAGCGGCCGGCGGGTGGCGCGGAGGCCCAGCGGCCGCCGGGTTAAGAACACGATGGTGCTATTTGTATTGGTGTACGATTTTAATATGTACTGATCAATTGATTTGAAGAAAAAAAAATACCTATAGTTATGAAATTTTTGCTCTACCTAATGCGTAGGTACCTATAAATCGGCTATTTATCAAGATATCCGGCTAAAACTGGCGAGCATGTGACATATTTCACATATTCCGGATTTTTTGAAAAGTCAAAAACTTTTAGGAAAAAGATGAAAGGATAAATTTTGAAATTATATATAATTTTCAAAATTTTCAAACTTTTGAACATCCGAGATAGCAGTTTGCTATTAGCTTGAAAACTGAACCCTTGAGAGCAACTGCCGTAGTTCAATGTTTTGCTTCGAAATCGGCCGCACATGACGTTACTTTGACGTCATTTCCGGCCGACCTATGGTAGCTAAGACGTTCATATTTTGACACAAGGTGTCAAATTGATGCAGCTGAAGGTACAGAAAGTTTTGCGTCGATATTCTAGCGGTTTAGAAGTTATTGCAGAAAACGAGAGGGGGGCTTTCAATAGTCCCCCCACTTGTGGGGCGCGGGTTAAATAGGGTGCAGGAAGTTCCAATCACCGCGCATGACACACGGCTGTAAGATGGCGCGGTTAAGCGTGGGGTGGCTGGGGAATCGCCGGGGAATGTTCTTACTCACAGCGGGAGAACTTATGAAGGTTGAATGAAAACATTGACATTTCAACTGGAACCGGACATACTGGTATACGTGCGCTCCAGCCGATAAGGGTAGGCATAGTGGGGAATCCCATCCCCTTTGTCGCTATTCTGCTCCTATAAACTACAACATCGCGAAAAAAAAAAAACGATCTAAAGTAGAGTCCAGTTTTTGAGCTAGCACCAATTTCGTTTCATGAGATGACAGAAAACGCACAGATCTAGCAGAATTATATCTCAGATTTTAACCCTCGCCGGCACAGGCCATTTTGAGTCCTTCGACGGCACAAGACTCAAAATGGCACGACCCCGGTTAATGGTAGCTACGGTTGGTATGTACGACCCCCCTCCCCATCGCGTTTGGTCCTTGATCCCCCCCCCCCCGAAAAATCCCCCCGGAAAAACGAGCGTGTTGCCCGTCACGAGAGGAAGCCAATGATACCCAATTTTAAACCTCGCCCGCACATGAGGGGTTGCCACCCCCCCCCCCAGGTAGTGTTTCTGCTCTGCACTCGACATTTTTAGAGCTAGAAGGCTGATTTTTCGTATAGCTGCTCCTCTATCCTTTCTTGATGTCCACTGAAAATTTCAAGTTTCTGTGATTTTTGGTTTCGGAGATATGACCTTGTTTTTCAGGTCATGTCATGACCCAAATGGCCAATTCTCAAAATCTTGCGTTTGCCATGGGCCTTGTGGGCTTTTGACACCCTGATTTCTGCCTTTTTTGCCAGTCTTACCTCCATCCTATCATGGAACATGCTGTTTGACGATGTACAGGGGTCAAGGTCAGGGTCAAGGTCAACCTAGGTCATATAAGACAATTGCATTTTAGGCAAGCTGAATTTACTTTTTGTAAAGTTTTTGATTGCATTTTTTGTAAAAGCTTCTCAGATCATGATTTAATGTAATATGGACCCAAAAACAATCGGTGCACACATCAGTATACAGACACAGACACACACAGACATACAAACACATATAATTGACCTTGACCTAACTTGACCTGAAATGACCTCAGCAGCAAAATTCTGGTCGGGTAGTGTGACAAAGAGGTTCTAGCTGGCTTGGCACCAGAAAACAGCATCGTCATCGGTATTTAATAAGCAGCGCACTTGATATCCAACGGTGACCCAAAACAGCAACATTTTTTAGTTTGACCTGACCTGGAAGGTCAATGACTGACCTGAGAAGGTAAAACTGGGTATCATTGGATTTGTCTCTTCCCAAAGAATCTTTTTGGTCTTTACCGCTAAGCTCTATCTCCAACAGGAACGAAATGGCGCGGGGGGGTGGCAACCCCCCCCCCCCCCATGTGCGTTCTAGGATGGGAAAATGGCATGTGCGGGCGAGGGTTAAGGTCCTATGTCATCGGTTGACCTTCCAGGTCAGGTCAATGACCCCAAAGTCGGGAATATCGGGACCTGTTGGAAAGTCATTAAGTGTGGCTGCTATGGGGTTTTCCGGGGTGCTGATCACGAATATCGTGTTAGTTTTGGTCACAGATGATGTCGCTAAGCGTTTAGACCAGGTCGGGTCAGGTCAGGTCAGGTCAACCGGGAGGGGTCGTGACGGGTATTCGTAGTACCTGTCATCCGCCTCTGACATCTTCGTAACATGTTACGAAGGCACCAAAACTACTTCGTAAATGTTCAAATGGTTGTTAAATTCGAATTCCGCTCCAAAAACTAGCCTAGAAACATATAAAACTCGAAAAAGTGAACCGAGGTCACCAAAGGTCAATGACCTGACCTGACCTTCAGGTGACCTTGACACCCACCCTAATGCATGGCATCAACATCAAATCACATGTTTGAACGTTTGAAACCACGAAAAGCTTGCAAACGCGCGGCTAATGCGAGCAGACATACGCATTACGCAGAATCGCGATTCCTGCCAAACATGGTCTCGGAAAAAAGGTCACAGGTCAAAGGTCATTTGGATCAGGGTCATGAAATTTTCAGGATAGATGGAAAATTGATCGATGCGAGGATACTGAAAGTTTTGTCGCGATCGGCCGCTTTTTACGCGAGTTATCCGCGAAAAACCTTAGGGGGGGTTGCATCAACCCCCTGTGCCGGCGAGGGTTACAAAGTAACATCGCCTTGGCTTATAATAAAGGTTTCAAAATTGACCCAGCATTGGGCCTTAGGGATATTAGAATTATCAGATGTAAGTTTTATGCATGCTTATCAATCGTCTCTTATCAATCGCCGAAAGTTTCAAAGCGGGCGCTCAGTCGGTGTAGCCAGGGGCGTCGCCGACGGGGGGGTCGGGGGGGTCGTGACCCCCCCACTCTTGAAAACTGGGGGTGTCGACCCCCCCACTTTTTGCGATGCTGAGTATGCTTTTTTAGCTTTTATGTCAGTGAAGCAGGCGTCAGCAACACCAACAAATACATCAGATTCAGAATCGCTTCAAGAGCTCCCTAAAGCCAATTAGCCAATTACCTGAAGTTCAATTAGCTGTGGGCGGGGAACACCAGCACAACAATATTTTTAAGTAGCCACCATTCTAGTACCTTTTTATCCCTCAAAGGATTGGACGCGCCAAAACTGCCCCGAGCGTTCGTCTGATCGTTAAAAAAAATGGTCGCAGTCGATTCGTCGGATCAGTACCTAACTACAACTACAAACTAGCCTCAGCCCCATGGCTATCGTCACAACTAGCTGTACAGTGCACATGTAGGGGAAAGGGAGTCAGATGAAACCGTCTCGGGCTTTCGCAAAGAAGTCGCGCAAAAGGAGCCGATTGCAACGAAACTTCCGGTGCGCTCGTGTTAACCCTCGCATGTGTAGGGGGGGGGGGTCGGATGGACCCCCCCATGGTTTTTCGCGAATAACTCGCGTAAAAAGCGGCCGATCGCGACGAAACTTTCAGTACCCTCGCATTGATCAATTTTACACCTACCCTGAAAATTTCATGACCCTGACCCAAATGACCTTTGACCTGTGACCTCTTTTCCGAGACCATGTTTGGCCGGAATCGCGATTTCGCGTATGTCGGCTCGCACTAGCCGCGCGTTTGTAAGCTTTTCGTGGTTTCAAACGTTCAAACATGTGATTTGATGTTACTCCCGTGGGTGTCAAGGTCACCTGAAGGTCAGGTCAGGTCATTGACCTTTGGTGACCTCGGGTGACCTCGGTTCACTTTTTCGAGTTTTACATGTTTCTAGGCTAGTTTTTGGAGCTGAATTCGAATTTAGCAACCATTTGAACATTTACGAAGTAGTTTTGGTGACTTCGTAACATGTTACGAAGCTGTCAGAGGTGGTTGACACGTACTACGAATACCCGTCACGACGCCTACTGGTTGACCTGACCTGACCTGACCCGACCTGGTCTAAATGCTTCAAGACATCATCTGTGATCATAACTAACACGATATTCGTGATCAGCACCCCGAAAAACCCCTTAGCAGCCACACTTTACGACTTTCTAACAGGTCCCGATTTTCCCGACTTTGAGTCATTGACCTGACCTGGAAGGTCAACCAATGACCTAGGACCCTAAAATTGGGTATCATCGGCTTCCTCTCGTCACGGGCAACACGCTCGTTTTTTCCGCGAAGCTCTAGCTCGATCAGGGGCCAAACGGCAAGGGGGGGTCCAACCGACCCCCCCCCCCCCCCCTACACATTAGAAGCTGGAAAACGCCGCACACATGCGAGGGTTAATCACCTACTTAAAAATAAATCGATATCCCTGATTCAAATAAAGATGACCTTGGCTCACTTTTTCATAACATGCTTTTAATTTAGGTATAGGATAGTTTTTGGAGCTGATTTTGAACTTAGCGCCCATCTGAACATTTAAGAAGTAGTTGTGTTGCTTATACATATGTATAACATGTTAGGAAGCAATCGGTGGTGGTCATCCACTATTAGGTACTGGTCGATCTGACCTGACCTGATCTACCCCAAATGCATGGAGTCATCATCTTCGTTCAAAACTAAGATAACATTCGTAATCAGAACCTCAAAAAACCATCACAACTTACATTCGCAAAGTTCTAGCAGGTCCCGAGTTTCCCTACGTATTGGCGATGACCTGAGTCCTGAGATGACCCGAAACCTTGTAAATGGGTATCATCGGCTTTCTCTCGTCACGGGCAGCATGCTCTTTTTTCCGCAAACCTCTAGATCGATCAGGGGTCGAAAGCATATGTACATCAGCGTTACTTTAGTATACGTTATAAGTTAGCGACTGGGAGCCCACCAATAGAAGGGCTACAGTGAAGCAGAAAACATATTTGATAGCTCTTTCAACGCTCTTTCGCTAGCTTCGGGTCAGATTTCATCTCAGGTCTATGTTTTGCCCATAGAAGACAAACAGCTAACTGGACAGATTCTGCCGAAACATTTGCTTTGCAATAACTTTAGATTCCGTGAGTTTGTATGGTATTTACATATGTTGTCTTGTCACCACTGTGTTTATCTCTTTGAGACGCGTCACATGAGTTAAAATTTGACCATTCAGAATTAACGTTAAAACGACCTCAGGTCAACGTTATGTCCAGATCGAAAAAGGACCTCCTGCTGCATATGAATGGATCCGTGTTGTTGAGCTGAACTATGAACACCTTCCAGGTGCTGTCATCGCTCTACCGCGTCTTCGTCAAAAGTTGTAGAAAAAAAAATGCTGGTGGCCATCGATGGACATTTCCACTAATGACCTTTCGAGTCATCACTCGCCATAAGTTGCACCCTGTCCCTGGCGATGATGAGCTGATTTGTCATGGCTCCAAAGATATTTTGCGTTTCTGACGAACTTTTTCAAAGCAGGAGGCATTCGTGCTTTTTATAATTTCTCATTATTTTCTAATGATGAGGTCACGTATTTGACCTGCCTCCAGATCATAGATGTAAATCCTCAGAATCATGAATTGCTGACACGTATAACCCCATACATTATATAGGCGGTGTGCCGCGCAACAATCCGGCGGCTCTACGCCGGTTGCGGGAAAATCAGGTCATGTGACTCAGGTCATGTGACTCCCGCGGGTCGGGAGCCACCAATCGCTGCGCGCCACGATTGGCCGGCGGGTCGGCCGTCCGGGCCGCGCGGCGGCGACCCCGCCATTCGTGCACTGGTTCTGTGTGGTTCGTGACGTGTGCGTCTGCGTGAACGGTAAGATTTGCTATTTTGTTACTATGAATTGTTGTAAACCCTCATTTGTTGTTAACTTTGCTTTGCTTAGTGGTTATTTTTATCGTTGTCTGCATTTGTGCGTTGTTAAGTTAATTTTAATCTGTTGCAGGACGCGGGCTAGTCTGTAGGGCTAGTCTGTGGAGCTAATAACAAGTTGATAGCGGAGCTTATGTCTGAGATTTGATATTTGAACTCCGCACCACAATATAAACTTACGAAAGCATAAGCACCGTGTTGTCAATGGGAGGCAGCAGTTGTGACGCAGAGCTCGGCACCCCGGCCCTACATCTGGTGGCAGCGGTGTGCGTTCTCCTTCGCACCCACGTGGCCGAGTCTGAGCTGCGTCTTGCTGCCCTCCACTCGGGTGCTCGCTTGTTGGCACGTGGTACGTGGATCATGGAGCATCGCTTCCTGTTCGGCTGCCTGCATCTGGCTGTGGCGTGCGCGGGCGCTGATTGCGGGCCCCGCTGAGCGGCTCGCTATTCGGGCCTGTGTCGAGGCTCCGGTGCGGCACAGCTGACTGCGCCGGGCGCGCGGACGGCCTCCCCGCTGGGACCCGCGGCGAGGCTACGGACTGGACCCGGCTGCCTCGGCCGGGCGGGCGACCGGGCGTCTGGGCCCCGAGGGCCGGTCGGTGACTCGGTGCTGTGATTGGCGGACGGTCGGACGGGCGGACGGCCGGCCGTCCGGACTCGACGGGTACCGCGTGGGGAGCGGCTCTGCGCGGCGGACCAGCTGACCAGCTGACGCGGCTGCGGGCTGCCAACTGTCTCCGTGACCTGACGCGTGCGTACGTGGCGCACGGATGGAGCGAGAGTTATGGACTTCATGGGGTGAGTGTTGAACTGTGTTACCTTGTATCATTGTTACTGTATATTGTACTTTACTTTGTGCGTACGTTACTTTACTTCGTTGTGGGGTCCTCATACATTTGTGACTTTAACTGACTTCTGTGCAACGTTCGTTGTTTAGTTAGATGATTGTGAAAAATTGTTTTTTTTTCTGTCGATTTTCGAGATTAGGCGCCTGGAGTTAAGTTTCACTGTGCCTCTGGGACAGAAATTACCTGCCTGAGTATTTGGTCTCTGATCTCTCGAATCCCTTGCTAATTTTACTTGCAATCGTCCCGTTCACGATACCATTTAACATGGCTCATCAGACTTTGGTTACACTGGGATTACCGTCATTTGGGGGTAACACTGGTTCAGTTTCTAGGTTTATTTCTGACTTTACGACGTACGCGGCTTTTCAAAACTGGGATAACGCTAAGCAGGCTAGCCTACTCCCTTTGTGCCTTACCGGTATCGCTCGTGATGCGTATGACTGTCTCCCGGAGGCATCCAAAAAGTCGATTACTTTGGCTTTTGGGGGTCTCCGACAGGCCTTCCCTTCCCATGGCGTGATCGAGGCTCAGGTGCAGCTGAGGGGCTTGAGGTTTGACCCAAGGTCTGACCTGGATGCATTTGTCATCCGACTGAGGGGACTTGTTTGCGCTGCGTTTCCGGACAGTGAGGCTGATTGTCTGCTGTTCAACTACTTTATGCAGGCGCTACCCATGCAGTATCAGTCCCGTTTGATTTCTGACGGCATTGCGTCGTTTGACACCGCACTGGTCGCAGTCCGCAACATGTGTTGCGCGGCACGGCTGAACGTGAGTCAGCCTGCGCCGGTCCGGCAGGTCCAGTCTGAGAGCGACGTGCTCCGTCAGAGGGTCGAGGAGTTGGAGAAGGAGTTAGCTCGTCTGAAGGGAACCGGAGGTTCCAAGGCTACCGGCTGTTTCTGTTTTTGTTGTGGTGGTGAGGGCCATGTCCGTAGGAACTGTCGTAATAGGAACTCTGTCTGCTATCTCTGCGGCATCAAGGGTCACTTGGCTCGAGTCTGTGGACTTAGGGCTCCGGAAAACACGAGTGGGGCCGCCGGTTCCGCCCCACCGGGTCGGGCCCCGTACCCGCAGAGGGGGGCCAGGGGTGCTCCGGCACCAGGCAGCGCTCAGTGGCCGCCGCCGGTGCCGCTGCAGGCGGACGCAGCTCTGCATCCACCGGGGATGGGTCCCTCGATGTATCAGCCGCGGTTCGTACGGCCGAATCCGGCTCCGGACTCGACGGGTCAACCGAGGACGTCGACCGCGTCGTCCTGCTGAGGCGTGATATGACTTTCGATGGCGTGGTGGGCGGTGTTCGGTGCTCACTGCTACTTGACACCGGTAGCAGTATTAACTTGCTCAGTAAGTCTGTCTTTGATGTTTTGCCGAGTCGTCCTCCACTGATGAAGACGTCTGCTGTGGCGAGCACAGCCACACAGGATCCTCTGCCGCTGCTGGGGAGGGTAAAGGTGTCTCTGAAATTGGGAGGTCAGACCACAGTTGTGCCTTTCTTTGTTTCAGAGTGTATTGATGTGCCTGTCATGTTAGGTTTAGAGTTTTTGGCTGCGTGCCCATGCGTAATTGACATATTTGCTGGCCAACTGGTTCTGACGCCATCGCGAGCGGTTCGTTCAGTTTCAGCTTCCGTCATTTCTGTGGGACGGGTGATTCTCCAGAATGACCTGTCTGTTCCTCCGGGACATGAGTTAGTTTTCTCTGGTTTTGTCCCGAATTCAGACTACCGTGGCCCGGCTATGATGGAGCCGTGCGCTGATATTGAGGGCCTTGAGTTTGTCCCCTCAATTGTGTCCGTATCTGGTCAGTCGGTTCCGTGTGTGGTTAGAAATGTGACAACCCAGCCGGTGACGATTCCTAAGCGTTCAGAGGTCGGCCGGCTGGAGGTCGGTATCGCAGAGTGTCCGCTGTCGGGCGATCAGACCGCTGAGCGGGATTGGCGTGATCGGCTCGACCTGTCCGGTAGTGATCTTTCCGACCAACAGCGTGCCGCGCTCACTTCTCTGCTCGCTCGGTACGAGGATATGCTTGATGGTCGCCTTGGATTCACGTCTCTCGTCCAGCATCACATAGACACAGGAGACGCCCCTCCTGTCAGGTGTGCTGCTCGTCGGGTTCCCCCTTTCCTCCAGGAGAAGGTAAAGGCTGAGCTCGATCGTATGGTTGAGGCTGGTATTCTCGAGGAGAACTTTGGGAGTAGTTGGGGTTCTCCAATCTGTGTCGTTACCAAGAAGGACGGCAGTGTTCGGATCTGCGCTGACCTGCGCAAGGTCAATGCAGTGACCCGGATTCCTGCATATGGCATTCCTCGAATTGATACCATTCTTGACTCTCTTGCGGGTCATTCCATGTTTTGTGTACTCGATCTTAAGCAGTGCTATTACCAGATCGGAGTAGCTCCTGAGGACTGCGACAAGACTACCATAGTCACTCCATTTGGTTCATATAAGCACAGGCGGCTTCCACTAGGAATTAATAGCGCCCCGATGACATGCGCTCGACTTCTAGATCTAGTGCTCCGTGATGTGCCTCCAGATACTGCTGTAGCATACTTTGATGATATTTTGATAGGTGGAAAAGATTTTGATGATGTCATGAGCAAACTCGAGTTGGTTTTACAGAGGCTACGTGCCGCAGGCTTGACAATCAACCTGAGCAAATGCTCCCTGTTCCAAAGGTCTGTGAAATTCCTTGGGCACGTCATTTCTGCCGACGGTGTCGCAGTCGACCCTGAGAAGGTCGAAAAAGTCCGCAACTGGCCAGTTCCTCGAACCGCCAAGCAACTCGCTTCATTTCTTGGCATGGCCAGCTTTATGCGTAAACATGTCAGAGACTTTGCTAGCATTGCAGCCCCATTGCAGCGCCTGCTGCACAAGGACGTTCGTTTCGCGTGGACAGACGAAGCTCAGAACTCGTTCGATAGGCTACGCACAGCCCTGTGCGAGGCTCCGGTTCTCACCGTGCCGGATTTCAGTCCCAATGCTGGTGTGTTTATCCTGGAGACTGACGCGTCACAGGAGTCAGCGGGTGCTGTCCTGAAACAGCGGGTCGGCGATGATGAGAAAGTCATTGCGTATGGCAGTCACAAGTTTTCAAAGGCGCAATCCAATTACAGCGTGACTAAACGTGAGTTACTTGCAGTGGTTTTATTTGTTGATAAATTCGCTCCGTATTTGCTTGGTCGGCAGTTTTTAATCCGGACTGATCATGCCAGCCTCCGATGGTTACTGAATTTCAAAAATCCATCTGGTATATTGGCCCGGTGGTATGAGATTCTTGGCCAATTTCAGTTCGTCATCGAGCACCGTCCAGGGTCAGAGCACGTCGTGCCTGACGCTCTCAGCCGCAGACCTCCAGATGTGGACGACAAGGCCTGTCAGACTGAAGGTCTTTCTGTCCCCGTGTTTCGTGTCAATGCTTCTGACTGGTCAGTAAGCTACATTCGCGCTGAACAGGACCAGGATCCAGACTTGTCTGAGATCAGCAGACACCTGTCTGCAGGTCGCAAACCGAAGAAGAAAGAATTGTCTGCGGCAGCAGGTCGGTTTCTGTCGCAGTGGCACCGACTACGACTTGTGAATGGGGTACTTTTTCGTCTGTACCGAAGGAGACCGTTTGACTCTGATCAGCTCCAGATTGTGTTGCCCAGAGCTCTCATTTCCAGTGCCCTGGCGTCACTGCACGCTGGGCCTTCCGGTGGCCACTTCGCAGCTGACAAGCTGTTCGAACAGGCCAGACTCCGGTTCTGGTGGCCTCAGATGTTCACCGAGATAGAGTCCTTTTGTAAGAAATGTCCCCAGTGTGGTTCGCGCAACGCCCCAATTCCGGCTCCGAGGGCTTCGCTTGGTGAGCTCTCAGCAACAGAACCACTCGAGGTAGTGGGTCTGGACATTCTGTCATCATTGCCAGAGACTCCAAGTGGTCACAAGAATCTTCTCGTTGTAGTAGATCACTTTTCACGCTGGGTAGAAGCGTATCCGTTAAAGAGTCAAGAAGCAGCTGAAGTTGCTACAGTGTTCGTTCGCGAGTTTGTTTCCCGATTCGGCTGTCCGCGCCGGATTCATTCAGACCGCGGTGCTAACTTCACGGGTGAAGTCTTGAAAAAGACGTGCGAGCTTCTGGGTATCGCTCAATCCAAGACTACCGCGTTCCATCCCATGTCCAATTCCATCGTAGAACGCACCAACCGAACTCTGATTAACATGTTTGCAAAATTCCTTGAACAGCATGAGCACGCTGAGTGGGATAGAAATCTTCCGTTACTTTTGCTTGGGTTGCGAGCTCAAGTGCATCGATCTTTAGGTGTGTCACCCTATTGTGTCATGTTTGGAAGAGAGCCCCGGCTACCGATTCAGCTGGAGCTCGACACCCCTCTGAAGGGCCGAACCCGACCCATCACTGACTATCTTGATGAACTGCGATCAAATTTGCAGGCACTTCATCGTCTCGCGTTTGACAGTGCCAGGCTCAGTCATCGACGGAACAAGGCGGTTTATGATCGGAAGATAAATGACTTTAAGTTTGCCCCAGGTGACCGTGTTTATTTGCACAAGGGAGTGGTCCCAAAGGGATCATATTATAAGTTCCTCCGACCGTGGAAGCCCGCGGTTGTTATAGCCAAAGTCGGAGATATGAACTATAGGATAAGGTTAGATGGTGCCAAAGCGACACTACTTGTGCACCACAACAGGCTCAAGCCACGAGCTAGACAGGATCCGGACCAGCCGCGGAGCGGTGTCGCGACCGATCCCGCGACTGATCCTGTGCACCCAACAGGGGGGAGGGGACGTGTGGGTGACTGGTCTCGGGAGGTGGTGGGGGAGTCTCAGTGGAATGGCCATGCTGATGAGCCAGCTGTACTCACTCGTATTGCCCCTGATCAGTCGTATGTCCCATGTATTTCGCATCCGGCACTGAATTTGAGCCCCACTGTGCCGCTCTTGACCAGCGGTGTCCCCGGTGATTCGGGAGATGAGAGACCTGACCCAGGCGCGGGTGACAGACTGAGTCCCGCTGGTACTCGTGAAGGGCAGACGGAGGGTTCGGAGACCACCGCATTAGGCGATGCGCCTCTGAGACGCTCTGCGCGGAGCAACAAAGGTGTGGCTCCTGAGCGGTTGACTTATGGGTAATTTTGTTTGGTAGCTGCCGTTGAGCCGTGAGCACTGAGCATTGTCATGTGAAAGTTCTAGCCCGAGTCTCTGTGGTGAAAATAAAGTAGAGCGGACAATGTTGGGTCGAGGGCCCCGACTCCTTCATTTGTTATGTCTCTAGTGGGTTGAATGGAGACTCGTTCGATTATTGCCGCAGATTCAGAGGGATTTAGCTGGAATTTGTGCAGTGTTATAATGTGCTCCTCGATGGTGTCAATTGTCCGGCGCGTGTGTGATTGATTTCTGAATTGTGCTGCCGCTGTTCCGGCCGGTGTTAAGCTGACGTTGAGAGGACTGTATGCTCGTTAAGGGGGAAGAGTATAGGCGGTGTGCCGCGCAACAATCCGGCGGCTCTACGCCGGTTGCGGGAAAATCAGGTCATGTGACTCAGGTCATGTGACTCCCGCGGGTCGGGAGCCACCAATCGCTGCGCGCCACGATTGGCCGGCGGGTCGGCCGTCCGGGCCGCGCGGCGGCGACCCCGCCATTCGTGCACTGGTTCTGTGTGGTTCGTGACGTGTGCGTCTGCGTGAACGGTAAGATTTGCTATTTTGTTACTATGAATTGTTGTAAACCCTCATTTGTTGTTAACTTTGCTTTGCTTAGTGGTTATTTTTATCGTTGTCTGCATTTGTGCGTTGTTAAGTTAATTTTAATCTGTTGCAGGACGCGGGCTAGTCTGTAGGGCTAGTCTGTGGAGCTAATAACAAGTTGATAGCGGAGCTTATGTCTGAGATTTGATATTTGAACTCCGCACCACAATATAAACTTACGAAAGCATAAGCACCGTGTTGTCAATGGGAGGCAGCAGTTGTGACGCAGAGCTCGGCACCCCGGCCCTACAATTAGGTATACAGTGTACCAAATTTCGAAGTTATGGGAAAAAAGCTACAAGAATGGCGAGAGGGGAAAGTTTGATAGAGGTATACCGTATAACTGAACTTGACATAGCGACCTGACCTTAAGTGACCAGTGATAATTTTTACGCAAGTGATGTAGGTAGGTATACCTACCTAATAGGTTATACCAAATTTCGCGGCGCTGCACGCCGCTTTGTTACAAGCGCACACATGCACATACGCACGCACAAAACTGGCAAGTGTGGCAAAAAAAAAACACCCCTACCCATCGGGTGAAGACTAGAAACCCGACCCCCCACTCAAAAATCCGTGGCGACGCCCCTGGGTGTAGCTATGTCGAGCATTATGACTTTTTCTAAGGTAAGGTCACTTGACGACCTTGACCTAGAGTGACCTGGTTTGAAGTCTGGATTTGTTTCAGCCTATGCGGAAAAGACGCATGAAAAGGTGTGCCAAAAAAGAACGGTGGCGTGGAGCCCCACAGTTTTTTTAACTAAGCTGTGAAAAACCACATGGGGACGTTCAAACACTCCCGGCCCGGCGTGGATTAACCTGACCTCCGCGTCCCGTAACGGCGCACCTGTTCGAAATTCCGCAAACTGGACGAAATGGCGAGGGGGTTCGCAGGCCGAAACCGCTTTCGCCCCCCCCCCCCGCAGGTATGAAGAATACTTATAGATCCAGTGATGGATAATCTAGATTTGATAAGTAAAAAAAAACGCAATTTCTAGTGATGATTATAAAGACATTTTACTAATGTTTTCCTCTCTGCGATGATCTATACACGGAATTTTACTCCGTAACCTGTTGTTACATAATCTGCCGCCTATGAGTCGTTACGTCGCTACAGAGTAATGTATGCCCTGTGATGATGGCGATGTAATTTACGTCGCTGATTTTGCGTCCGATTTCCTACCAGGCGAGTTTCGAGTCAGGCACGCGAGGGCTTAAGCACGGGATTTCTGACCCTTGTCATCTCGCCAATACGGCAGAATTGACCGCACTACGTATCAATTTGGCCGGCATGCTGCGCCGCAGGGGCATTGCGTGCTTATCCCATGGTGGGGAAGGTATAAAACAGGGAGCCCCTTAGTCACCTCTACAGTTGAGGGAACACTTCGCTACTCGCCATGAAGTCGGTACGTATATGGAGGCTGGTCTAGCTGCTGTGTCACGACCGATCCTTAGGACACAACATTGCAGTGTCAAAATTATACATATTTGATCTTCTATCATACCTTTTCTGCTCTTTTTGCTACATAAATGGCTTCTTGCCCCAAAATCTTTGTCTGATTGTTGCTTAAAATTAAAAGCAAAATTATCCAAAAAGATTTATATTTTTAACACAAAACTGTCCAACTTTGTTCAGAATCACTTCTTTTCTTTGAAATCCTAGTCTTTGTCTAGGATCGCTATTTTTTTCCAAAAAAAAATCAGTTAAGTGTTTTCGGTCACTATCCATCATCAGTCGCTTCGTGCGTTTCCACGCGTCAGTTCTGCTCCTTATCAATGAACTGGCTTATGATTGTTTAGTCTTCGATGAAGCAGCATAACTTTCGAATTAAAACGTATTATTTGCAGCTTGAAATTTTGTTTCGATACTATAGGACTTATACTCAATCTTTTTTTCTTCTTTTGAGGGAAGGTGTATTTCTCTCATGATGTACCTAACATGCGTGGCCCGTTAACATAGGTGGGGCATTCCACGATAGATCGTACCACTTTTTTCCAATTTGACACCCTCATCTCTCGGAATTTGACGAGAATTGGTCTCAGGGGTAATCAGGGGCTCTGAATCCACCTGTAACAATTTCAGGCTTATCAGATAAGTATTTTTTGAGTTATGGTGTATAACATTTTTTGGATCTTGCTTTGCAGCGCTAGGTTTGGCGGACTGTAACTCTAAGACGGATTATTCAAATGCCAAATATTATATAACATTGAACTTGCAATTAAACAGAGATTAATACGTATTTTTGAAATTTCGAAAAATACGCTTTTTTTGGTATATGACATACCGAGTTTTCTTTCATTTGTATTTTTTGGACTTTGGGACCAATTTTTTTTTGAATTTTTATTTCTTTAAAAAAAAATATTTGGCTCATTGTTAAGAAGTATGCAAAAAATTAGGAAGGTGTTCTTTTTATAAATGTATTTATTTTACCTCACGATAACGGTTTCGAATAGTGATTTTGGGAGGGGAGCTTACAAATGGCGTGGTAAAGCTGCCTAGTGACAGCACTGGTTACTGAAATTTCAATTGAAGTCTGAGTTATCTGACAAAAAGTGAAAAGAGGGTTTATCCAACCCTCTTTCCTATAAACGCGAGGGTGAAAAAGGCTGTTTGGTTCTGACATTGTTTTGGACGCCAATGACCATAGCTGTCCGAAATGAACGTTACAGGACGCATACATGGTATCCTCCAGAGGTCTCACAACTTGTATATCTGGGAATTTTTTAAGGTAACATGAGGTCAGGTCGGTCACGTGACATCACTACATCATAAGTCAATGGGGAAATATAAAAACTGTTATTTTGGCGCCGAGAATGATCTAAAACTATCTCACGTACATGGTATCGTGATTTCATGCACTCCTTGCAAAATCCAATGCTTCACTTTTGCATTGTTAACCTTGCGTGACGTCATTTATGACGTCACTAGGGTTGTACGAGTTTTTCGTCAATAACTCCCGATCAAATGGAGCTAGAGAGTCGGGAAAGCCACCAATGGACTCGGGATGACCTTCCGAATCGAATGATATGCCATATGATACCCTTTGCCCAGCTTCGTGACCTGAGGGGCTCTGACCTGACCTTGACTCGAGGTCAACTTCTTAAGTTGACCTCACCATAGCAAAAAGTATACCATTCGATGCACCTGAGCTAGACGAACACAATGATGCCAAAATCGTGGCTCTGCGGCCATTTTTTGCGAAGTTATTTACTAAAAACCGAACCCGTAACTTCAGTCACTTGACCTGACCTCAGACGCTACCGGTTAACCTGAGACCTTAAAATCGGGTACCAATCGCTGCGACTTGTAACGGCACACACGCAGGTTTTTTCCGCGAGGCTCTAGCTCCATTAGAAGCGAAACGGCGTGCTGGGGTCGTATGAACCCCTCCGAAACCCATTTTGTTTGCAGGAAAATGAGGAACTTATAGAAAGAACACCTTTCTAATTTTTTTGCATGTCGATTTGCAATGACATGAAGTTTATTTTGAAGAATTAAAAATGTGAAAAATTTTGGTCCCAAAAGTCAATAGAGGCAAATGAAAAAAGATTAAGGTTTTTGCTCAATAATGAAAATTTTTCTTTGGAATTTTTAAATAGTAATATTAATTTTTGATTCATCGCAAGCTTAATGTTATTTACTTTGTGTTGGCTGCTTAACCCGTTCTTGAGTTATAGGCCATCAAACTTACCGTTACAAACCGAGGTTAAAAAATGTAGTGCAATATAACTCAAAAAGTTTTGATCTGAGAAGTCTGATATTTTGCCAGGCGTCTTTGGGGCATATGATTACCCCTAGGACCGATTTTCATTAAAATCTGAGAGATGAGGGTGACGGGCCTGGTACGATCTATCGTGGAATGCCCCAGGTAGTAAAATACCTAATTAGGTAGTTGAAGTGCATTCTGAAAGAACTTGTTACCACAATCAGTCCGTCATTCCTTGAGTGGACGCCCTGCTGCAAGTTTCACATGTAACAATTATTCGGATCTGTTTGCAGGTTGTGTTCGGTCTGATGCTGCTGGTGCTGGCGCTGCTGGCTATCAGCCAATCGGAAGCCACTGGGTACGTAACTCGCTGTCCTCAGGCTCCTATGCGTAATCAACAGAATTAGATGATTCGTAAATGTAAAAATAACTTTTTGACGCAGATTTCTCACCTGAAGTAAAACACCTTTTGTCCTTTCCCGTGCGCAAAATAAGTTGAATGACATTTAGCCATTAACCGTTACCAAAAATCGACATTGAATGTTGATAACGCTATGAATACTGTTTCGTTCAAGCTCAAAATAATGTGCACAAATGGGTACAGTTTTCTATGGGGAGTCATTGCACGATGCTTCAGAACATTTCACGCATTTTGAGTAGCTTATTCCCAATGTCCCAAGCTAAAAGAGCAAGCAGATACATCCGAGTTGTATGTACGTTTCCATTTATACCTTTATCTGTTACTGTGCGTTACTACCTGATGCTTGAACGCTATTACATTGTTTGTGCTTCGTGCTCGTTTACATTTGAACGTAAAATTGAAGCACGTCTCTCTCGCATGAACTCCCCTCTGGTCCCCATATTTCTAGCACACATCATCTCCACGGCCCGCCCCTATGTCGCTGCGACCCTGAACCCTAAGTTGACCGGTTTGTGCACATCCCCAACAGGTTCGGATACAGGAGATACCCGTACTACGGTGGCTACGGACTGGGATACGGCGGGCTGGGCGGCTTCGGACGCTACAGCAGTTACGGATACGGCTATCCGGGCTTCAGCTACTACGGCTGATCTCTTCTGTAGCTCGCGACGTTGCGTGTCTTGGTGTGCCAGCCAGGGAGGCCATTGACCTCCGATGCAAATGCTGATGTAAGATGGTTTTACCCGTATTTTACTGGCATTTTTATGTGGTGGTTTTGGCACCAGAATTCGAATATGGTGGAGGTAAATCTCTCGCCAGGTAATGTCATCTGGCTCCCCCTGCGATGAGGTGTTTTGAGTAATGTGTCTTACATGTAACGTTCATACCACAATATCAAATACATTCGTTGGTTACTGAAGCGAACGTTTTAAGGTGAAACATCAAAATGCCAGTGACATTCTTAATAGAACCTTCCAATACTTTTTCTCCTAAAGGTTGCTAAATCGCTTCGCATCTGCAGCAATGATCTGGTTAATAAGACCCACTTGATATGTAATTGCACGACACGTATACCAACTAAAAAAAAAACAAAATGGATAAAACATCATACTATGGACATCATAAAAGCATCTATATTATGCTCTCGATGCACGTCATGATAATAGGATAATTGTCTTTTCAAAAAAGTTATCCTAGTATTACGTACAAAGCAATACTTTCGTGACGCTTAGCACAAGTTAAAAACTGTAATGTTTGTCTGTCATTGGTCAATGGTGATAACATTTGACCGGGTGTTTTAGATCTTCCAATGCTGCTCGAAAAAAATTGCGCAGGGAGCATTTAACAACCACACAGTGACACAGGTACTTACAAACGAAAACACATTTCACAAACATTGGCCCATGCTTTAGAAACTGATAGTAAATTTCATCCTCATGCTAGGTGCATTTTTATTAGAATCTGTATGACACCACAAAGTATACAAATATAAAACACGATTTTGACTCAGAAACCGAACAAGGCGTCATACTTGCGCACGTCGATCCAGGCGGTTCCAGACTGGTCGGGATCACCGTGTTCCTGGTGGGATGATCAATGACATCACGTATTACAAATTACATAACGTGCAGGCTGCCGGCGCAACGAGAAGTAACCTTGGCAGCCCACGACCTAACCAACCATTGCGGATTAGCGGCGCAGTGATTCAACGCAAACGCTCAATGTCAGACGCTTAAAAATGAGAAATGACCTTATAGGGCTGTTGGTCAGAAAGAGGGAGGCGGGAACATATAGAGGCGGGGAACAGGAAGATGGACGAGAAGCAGAAAAGAAGGCGGGGAACAGGTAAGGATGGGAACCGGAGAAGGAGGCAAAAAGATAGATGGAAACGGGAAACATGATGAGAGGCGGGGATAGGAGAGGCGGAAAGAGGAAGAGAGACTAGGAACAGCTAGAGAGGCGGGGTCAAGAAGAGGGTCGCGGAGCACAAAGGAAGACGACAGACATTCCTAGCCCGCGCCCAGCCGTGCGGTCCGATCTCTCGGGCAATCAGCAAAGAGGGAGAGGTGTTTTACGCCCCACTCTAACTCTTCTTCTGGGCCGCATAGCGATAGACAACGGACGACACTCAAAAGGTCGTTACGATCCAATATATCAAGAAGTTCTGACAAAAGCAGAGCGGCTTGTTGCTTGTTGGTGCAATTGAATTACGAGAATTATAATATCCTAAGCCTGAAATTGTGCAAGAACTAGCAGATCCTAGGAATAACTCATGAATGATGAGTTATTCTTGAGTTAATCTTGTATACAAACAAGATTAAGGCCAGATAGCCGTCTCGACACACTGACACAATTCTTAAATTGCTTGTATTGCGACATATGAGCTCGTTATGACCTGGCTATAACCATATGCCATCCACTGAATGCGTCATGACGCGAATTATAGCCTTCATCATTCGGCGTTTATCTTAACACCAAATTGGCTGATATCAGTTACCTTCAGCTTAGTCAGACAATGCTGTAAGAGACTATTCTTACCACTACAGTGTCACGCTTTGAAGTTTGACATTTGGCAACTGGCAGCACATGCAACCAAATCGCTGATTTGCCGCAAGTGCCTCTGCAAGTATTGAGCAATGCCAGCATTGAGCAGGTCGTACAATGTGCGCATTGATTCACTACTGCCTTAGTATCAGCCTACTGCACGTGTTTTGTGAGTGATTTGTTCCATTAGGTATACCGTATTCCTTTGGTCTTTGTCTGTAGCAGAGTGGCTAGACGGACTTTTTATAGTATTATCACGTTGCCGAGGTCATTCTTCAATCCACCCCAGACACATCAGCTCAGCTCACATATTAAATGCTCCAGAATTAGAACTGGCAGTGATACCATTGCCGCATGCTACGACAGGAAACAACTACGGCCATAATCTGATAAGGATGTCTAAAACCATGCTTCACGTATTTCGACCAGGATGTGAACATCGTTGATAAGATGGGATGGGATGAAAACTAATTCCGTTACATACCATCTCTCCTAAACAAAAGAGATATTTTACTACAGCTGCAGAAAATGTCTTACAAAGATGGGGAAAAAGAAAGAATAAGCCAGCAAAACTAGTTCCGAAAATCGACATTTCAATGTTTTCCTAATTTATTGGATATAAGTCATAGATTAACAATTGTCTTTCGATGCTCTGTGATTCCATATTTGTAGTTAAAATGCAATGGCTAGTTGTATTACGGACTACGCATGGCACCTTATGCCTCTTATGCACCTTATGCACCATCGCCTCTTGATTTAATTGTGGCAGAGGCTTGCTCGAAAGCTCACCAATCATCGAGGAAATCGTTTAATTAAATCATCTGCTGGCACATATCGGTAACAGCAAAGGATTTGAAACTCGCCAAAGGTAATGGGATAATGAGCCCGATTCAGCCGTATGAGAGCAGCTGAGTACTTGGTGATGCTTTGTTGTGTTTGTTGAATAGCAAGATCGGGGTCAGTCATGGGAGTCTCCACTCGACTTTCCTCCTTTCTCTAAAATGTTCATCCGATGTGTCAGGCACGCCGTGGTTGAGCTGTATGTCTAAAGTCTTCATGTTTTATCTTCTTATTTATCTTCTCATTCTAGCAGCTGCACGCCAACATAACTGTGAAAGCCGCAGAATATTAAAATGCTCATATCAGTTACTCTCTTCCCTTCTCTTCCCTCTCACTCTCTCTCTCTCTCTCTCTCTCTCTCTCTCTCTCTCTCTCTCTCTCTCTCTCTCTCTCTCTCTCTCTCTCTCTCTCTCTCTCTCTCTCTCTCTCTCTCTCTCTCTCTCTCTCTCTCTCTCTCTCTCTCTCTCTCTCTCTCTCTCCAAGAAATAATTGAAAAGTTTAATTTTAAAAAGTTACCACAGCCGCGCGGTTATAGGGTGACCGGAGGGGTCATATTAATTTTTCGATGGATCAGACATTCTCCGTGCGCATGCGTACAGGGCTTCTTATTTTGTTCCTGTAAAAGGGTTATTTTCCGCAGGCTGCTCATTCATAAAAAGATACCTTTTTGGAATGCAGGTGATCAGCTTAAAGCTTACATAATATAATGCGTATGTTATATAAGCGGCCATTATGAAACACAGGGTGATAAATTTCACGCGAGGATCATCTTACATTTTGGCTTTGGCGCTTGAGGTGTTCCAGGGAAAATTTCAAGGGAGCAAGCACCAGGCTTTGGCTTTGTGGTACCCAACATAAACGTTGGAATTTATTATTATCCTCGACACAAATAGCAAAACGATGAAATTACAGAAGCCGGAAAACGTGACCACTTTTCTGGAATATGGGTCAATTGAATATAGTTATCTGGCACATCTGACTCACATATGGCAAATGAATGAGACCGAGAACCCAGTTACAATGAATTGTGCAACCACACTCTGCTTGATCGCGCAATCGATAGCGTTGCTAACGATTCGTGCACGATTAACACAGAAGCAATTGAGAACACTGAATCACTACCGTAAAAAGACGACAAGACCTTTGTAGCTGACAGGAAAAACGCAAGCTTTGTCCCAGATCTTGTTGATTTCGTTAGATCCCGTTGCCACACGGGGACCATCTAGCCTCAACTGAAGGGCGCGCCGGCTCCGGTGCAAATCCAAGGTCCGGCTCCGAGTCTGGTCCATCGTGCTGTTTCACGGGCGACGGCTGGCGATGATAGCGGACATTTCTACAGAGATTACTGCGTTAAGCGATTCAATCCCAGCGGCGGCGCCCCGACGCTTCAGGGTTTTCCGCGATGCACTAAGCCAGGTGTGAGTATAAAGAGTAGGCCGTCCGACCGACTGGCATAGTATCTCATCGGCAGCTCTTCAGAACACATCATGAGGGCGGTGGGTAACAGACAGTGCTGGAAAGGCGCGGCAGTGATGGGGTGGACAGAGTTCTATACTAGCGAAGGGCTGCGAAGGGGCGTTGCCGCAGTGTCAGTGCGAATGAAAACAATGGAGCCACCTTGTGCAGCATTTTGTGAGATCAGCGTTGTGCTTAATTTGATAACTGGAAGTGAAAGTTTTATCGGAAAAGTAAAATTGTGTAGCGTTTTTGGTGTTATTGCATCGATTTAGATGCATATTTGCTGAAATTACTTCATTCGCTCATTACTCATAACTTCATTGGCCGTCTTCTGCTATGTTATGCTAGGCATTTATCATGAACTCTTTTTCGGCTCTTCTAACACCTTTGGTTTTCATAGCTGACCATTCGCTCCCCTTTTCCGGCAGATCGCTATCCTGTGCGCGCTGGTGCTTCTGCTGGCCGTGGCCAACGCCACAAAGGGCAAGGGCTTCGGCGGCGGCGGCTACGGGGGTGGCTACGCGGTACACCACGTCTATCATCCTGTCTACTACCACCCGCAGCCGATCTACTACGGAGGATACGGCCACGGCGGCTATGGCTACGGTCACGGCGGCATCAGCCACGGCGGCGGCTACGGCTACTGGAAGTAGATTGACACGGACACGGCATGAATTATTGCTCAACCTGGGTCAGTCGGAATGGCGCTGAAAAGCTGTTTCGGCTGGGAGATGTGAAAATTATCGCAAACATTTTTTATACGGCTCACTGCGTTCATTTCATTGCTGGATATATGAACCATGAACTGTGAACAATACCTGTGACTGTTTGGCACTGATATCACCGTTTTAGTGTTGAATACATGTGATATGAATGTGTAGATTACATACATGCGTTTAAACGTTTCAAGATTTCCCACGAATCTTTTCGGATTATGAGCATGTGTAAAATGACACAAAAAGGTCAAAAGGGTGAGATTAAACTGAGTGACCATCCCACCTTTATATTAGTTTTGAGTTTTGAGTTTGAGTTTCGAATTGGCGAATGGGCTAGAGAGAGAATTTTTGTGATGCCTTCTGTTAGCGGGTGCAACTGATTTGTTTTTTCAAATTTGGGCACGAGTTTCCGGATTTTACCAAAAACCTGTGGCAGATGACGGGTCAAATTCTTAACTTTACGATCAAGTAAATCTCAACTAATCCTCTGCGAGTAGGGTGGCTTCCGTTGACCACATGCCTACTGCCATCAAAAGTTCCGGACGGCGACTGCCACCTCCCCTTATCCCTCCGCAGTCCGCAACCACTCCCCTCGGCCCGGCCCGCTGCGCTGGCTGCCTCCGCGTGTCAGGCTTCGGTCAGTGCTACCAGTGGCTCTCAAACATTTCCGCTCAGCCGCGGCTGGGACAGGTGGCGCCTTCCCTCAGAGTCGCGATACTTTCAAGAGAGACTATACCCCTATTCCTGGCGGGGGGGCCTCAGGAGCCCCCCCCCCCCTGAGGTTTTTTGGTTATATCTCCCAAACGCTTTGAGCTAGGAAGCTCAAATTTTCTGACTTTTTCTAAAAGGCTTTTATGCAACATTTCTGAAAATTTTGAGTTGATCTGACCTCAGGTCAGGTCACCAGAGGCGGTTTGGTGACCCTACCTCAGAAAAGTTTGCAATCACGCCAGAGCTAGAGTTTTTGACCGATCAATTTCTTCTCTTCAGGCTTTAGTTAGCGTACCAGTATGTGCAATTTGTATATCTCAGAATTTTCATATCTGTGACCTGAGGTCAGGCCAGACTCGTGACCTTTACATTGCAAGCCTATGGGAAAATATTGAAACGCCTCCTGCTTCGTGTAAACGAGTCAAAACCACCCAGTTCTTTCAGTATTATGGAAGATTATCTCATCGGTGATGATCCTGGTGCCGCTAATTGACAGGGGCACCGGCAAAGGTCATCTGAGGTCATGTGACGTCATAAATCGTTTTTCTGTCAATAAATCACGACATGATGGTGCTAAAGGCTTGTAAGTGGTACCAAACTGCTCGCCTGGTCAAGGCGCGTCGTTTGGTATGCAGCATGACCATACCCCACAACCTCATTGATGAATGACCTGACCTTGACCTCAGGTCAAATTCTAAATTGACCTGTGAAGGTCATCACATACTTATTTCGCATCGCCTCGGCGAGAGCAACAAAAAATGTATTGGTTTTATGTCTCTATGTTTCTTAGTTTAAAAGTTATATAGGTAACTAATTCCAAAACATTTTATCGGTGATGACCTCTGGTGACCTCAATATTGACCTGACCTGAAAATGTTTCATGTAAAAGTTGTAGATCTTTAAACGACCTATCAAACGCCGTTCGCCGTTTGTCGCTGCGATGTGTAGTTTTTGAGATCTGAAGGGGGGCCGAATCGGCCTCCCCCCCCCCCCGCCAGTTTCTTGTCCCGGCGGAGCCCGCCAGGAATAGGGATACAAGGGCAGCTGATGACCAGCGATCACTCAAAAGGTCATGTTAGGTCATCAAAGGTCACCAGCAGTTTTTCGACCATAATTATGGTCGAAAAACTATGTATGTCCCATCAAAAGTTATAACTTTTGATGGGACATAGTACCTAGAGCAATCGATTCGAAACGGGCGGGTCTGGAATGTGTTCAGGTCATCAATACGAATCGACTGATTTGCATCGTGCTCGTTTCCAGTCAAGGCATGAACTTGACCTGAGGTCAAATTTTGAATTGAACTTTTCTGGTTCATTCGTTGCATCTTGACAAAATAAAGAATGATGGTAAATGAATTTCAAACGGTTTTTGACACCACTGTTGTTACAAAAAGTTTTGTCAAAACAATTTCGGCAAAATGCGTCTATCTTTTTTTTTTGCCTCTTTGGCCAAATCGTTAACCCGCGCCGGGCCGGGGGGTGTTTGAACACCCCCCCCTGCGGTTTTTCGCAGATATCTCAAAAAACGGCGGCGCGGAGCGCCGCCGTTTTTGGCACACCTGTTTGTGCATCTTTTCCGCACGCGTTGTGAAAATTTCAGACCCAGGTCACCTTAGGTCAGGTCACCAGGTCACGCCAAGTGACCTCACCTCAGACAAAAAAATAAGAATGCTCGTCATAGCTACACCGATTGATCGATTGCCTTGAAACTTTCAGCGATTGATAAGAGCAACATCATCTATAAAATGTATATCTCGGAATTTTGATATCGGTGACCTAAGGTCAGGTCAATTTTGCGGCCTCTCCATTATAAGTCAACGAGAGAAAATTGAAAAGCGTCTGTTTTGCACGAACGCTATTCTAGACACTCTCAAACATCAAGATGTAGGTAAAATTGACACACTGAACCGGAAAATAGCACCTGTGACCCCTCGTTATGTCCCCGAGGTCATCTCAGGTCACGAACAGAATCTAACAGTTTTTCGCTAATAACTACTGATAGATACGTGCTAGAGCGCTGAAAACGCCTTAAATGTGTTCGGCTCGACGTTACGGATCGACTGATATGCAATATGACCTTTTCCGGTCAGGTCAGACCTTGACCTGAGGTCAAATTTTCAAGTTGACCTTTCAAGGTCAAATTATAGTTCATTCGACGCGTCTTGACGAGAGGAACACAATGGTGACAACAGTAATGTCATTGCTCTTTTGAGTCAAAAGTTATTGCTGAAAAAAAAAACGCTTTTCGTAAAAAACGGCTATTTTTGGAGTTTTTGCCCTCTGGAGGCTAAACGTTTACCTGAGGTCAAATCTGAGAACAATATTCAGAAAGGTCTGTAAAAGGGCTATCGAATGCGCTTTCCGCGGCGCTGTAGCTCTATCGGTTCCCGAGATAGCCGTGGGCAGTTTCCAAAATGTTGAAATAGTCAACATTTTACCTTTGGTGACCTCTGGTGACCTGACCTTTGACCTGACCCAAAAAATGACCGAAGTGTTTTCGTCCTTATTTTGGACGTTCTTTCGATTGCCGCTTACCGCGTGTCGCTACGTGTCCCAGGAGCCGAGTTAGAAGGGGGAGGGGTGTTCAGACACCCCAGGCGAGTGACCTGGCCCGGCGCTGAATCTCAGAGCACCGACCCGGCGCGGGTTAATGTCAGGTCAAATCTGATGAAATGTTAGCAAAACCCTTTGAAATACCTATTGAATGCGCTTTTCCACGACCCTAGCTCTTTTGGTTTACCTACGAAATATACGCCAACGTATTACAGCTGTCAAAAAGAGGAATTTTCGCATTAGTTTTATCTTTGGTGACCTCTAGTGACCTCAGCGATGCAATCGAAAAATGACCTTTACGATTCTGAAAAAAATCGATAGTGAGCTATCTATGGCTTTTTCGCGTCTTGTTACTTATAGCCTTCTCAGTTTTTTTTTGGTGTGTGTGTTTGGGGGGGGGGGTTATAGGGGAAAGTGGGGTAAGACGGACACCTTAACTTTGGAGCCATTTTTCGGCCGGTTAGAAACATCATAGAAACGGGAAACTGAGTGAAAACCTCTTTTAGACATTTTACTTCCATTTGCCAGAAGATGAGACTTAGACCTGATTCAACAAATAAACTGCAGCTATTTTTGCAAAACCTTGCAAAAACCCGTCTTACCCCACCCCATGGGGTAAGACGGTCACATGGGTAGGGCAAGACGGCCAGCTTCTTTCACCGACCAGTACAGCTCGCAACAAATGCCCGAAATTAGCTGCATTGATACAGTCGCTCGTTGGTCTCAAGTGCCTCGGAAATGGCAGTATACAAGATTTGTGCAGAAGGCGTATGCTCGTATATAGGCCCTAGATCAGAAGTCATGTAGAACCGTTTTTCACATTCATCATTCGAGAATAAACTGTGCCGAAGGAATATTGCTAACATGTCTGTGAGTATCGGAATCGAAGATATTCTTATAAGAAATGCTTCTTTTTTTCCTACAGCAACAAAAATATTTTCACCATTACAGACCCATTGGATTCATAGTTGCCCGTCTTACCCCTAACTCAATGTAAGAAGTTCAGCACAATTTTTCTCTGTGGACAATTTGATGCAGACAAAGCAAATCCGCGGTAAATGAACACTGGTGGCATATGAGTGTACCACAAGTGATTGCGAGTTTTTAGCTGTATAGTGCTGCACACAAAAACTTGCACAATACATTATGGATGTTTTCAATGAAATTAGTGTTTTAAAGAAATCAAAATAAAAGATTATCGACTGAACACAAAATCACCAAACTTCAATGGTGGTGTGTAGTGGGAAAGACAATTCTGGTCCTAATTTTTCTCGCTCGTAGCGCTATTGGTTTGGTCTGCAGAAGGGGTGCCCGTCTTACCTACCCTGACCGTCTTACCCCACTTTCCCCTAGGGTGTGGCCAATTACGCCCCCCCCCCGACACACACACCACCGCCACTGTGACAATGTTTACTAAAATGCCCACCAAGGCGCTGGTCTCATCCATCAATCATCTTTTACCTTCGATCTGATCAAAAACACAGGAAGGAACAACTCATAGCATTTCTGACGAACTTTTGCTCCCATCTGTCGTTAGTGATTGAAAAGAAGCAATAGACTGGCCCCCTCCCCCTCATCCACCTGGAACCCCAGCTAAGCTGGTGCTAAGCATTAGCACCTTGCAAGGCTAGGCTATGCAAACCGGCACTTGATAGCACAGGCAGCGTCGCCATCGGTCGATTTGTCTTACACTGGTGTTCGTCTTACCCGCTAGGTGGCGCTGAGTGCGGCGAACATCGGTGGCTGGTGTATGCTTGCTGATCAATGAGGATGAGATGTTCCTAAAACCAAGTTCTTGAATTGAGGGGCTTTGAGCCATGATCTTGACCTGATGTCAACGTCGTTTCTCTTACCCATAAGTATTTCGAAAACTGATAAGTTCGACAAGAGCTATAAATGCGTTTGAAGCATTAAGATATTTTGAAGGCCCTGGTGTGGGGAATAGGACGGCGGGAGGAGCAGGTGCTCTTTCCTATAATTTGGACAAGAGCCCGTTGGAGATAGGTCCGACTAAAAAAAAAAAAATACCCGGCATCAACATAGGTAATGAGGTGGGCACCTATGCGACTATACGTATTTCGGTATTTGATCCGTGCCACGTTCTTCATTACGTGGCATCAAATATGAGGAAATCTCAACCAATCGTATTAACCCGCGCCCCACTGGGGGGGGGGGCTATTTATAGCCCCCCCTCCCGTTTTTCTGCAATAACTTCCAAACCGCTTGACGAATCGACGCCAAACTTTCAGTACCTTCGGCTGCATCAATTTGACACCTTGTGTCAAAATTTGAACTTCGTAGCTACCATAGGTCGGCCGGAAATGACGTCAGAGTGACGTCATGTTCGTCCGATTTCGACGCAAAACATTGAACCACGGCAATCGCTCCCAAGAGCTCAGTTTTTAAGCTAGATCCAATTTCTTTGCATGAAAGAACTCAGAATTGACCGCGCTATCAAACTGTTATCTCGGATTTTCAAAATTTTGAAAATTTCGAAAATTTTTGTATAATAATATTCAAAATTTATATTTTTATATTTTTTTCAAAAAGTTTTTGACTTTTCGAAAAAACCGGAATATATGTGACAGAACGCATGATTATGACTAACTCTAGCAAGTTTTAGCTACATATCTTCAAAAATGGCCAAGTTATACGCATTATTGCAAAAAATTCACAATTATTAATTTTTCAAATCAATTTTTCAGTACGTATTTGGCATCGTACACCAATATAAATGGCACCATCGTGTTCCTGAGCTCAAACTGCATCCAATAGACACCTTTTTTGTTGAAAAATTTCAACTTCAAAATTTGACCTTTTTTGACCTGAAAGTGATCTGACCTAAGCTAATTTCGACTCAAAATGACCTTGAATGACACAGACGACATCAAATTCGAAATCTATGGCCTAAATGGACCATAAATCATGTGTCACGTGACCGACGCATGATATAATATTTTCGTGACCTGTGATGACCTGACCCTGACCTGAAAATCAAAGTACAAGTTTGGTACCCTCAAGGTATCTAGAGCATCTGTTCACGAGTGCGGAAACCAAAAATGAGCCTGATCTGACTTGTAAGACGGCGGCCAGAGCCCAAAATGTGAACAAGCCAAAGTGCTAATAATTTTTACTTTGACCTGACCTGTGACGTCATCGGTGACCTCGAGGTCAATGAAATTAGGTTTCGCTCGACAGTTCTTCCGGGGCTATCAGACGCCGTTTGAATTTTGACGATCGGCCCAGTAGTTTCGGAGTTAGGAGGGGGGGCTATGAATAGCCCCCCCCCCCCCCCAGTAGGGCGTGTTATACACAGACCCCAGTGGGGCGCGGGTTAAGTTGAGCCTTGGTAACTCAGTTATATTTGACACACAAAATTGACATGGACACAAAAC
This sequence comes from Amphibalanus amphitrite, assembly GCF_019059575.1. Taxonomy (NCBI): domain Eukaryota; kingdom Metazoa; phylum Arthropoda; class Thecostraca; order Balanomorpha; family Balanidae; genus Amphibalanus; species Amphibalanus amphitrite. The sequence continues at coordinate 178,619 of NW_024882371.1, forward strand.
AGTATCATCACAAAAAAACGGTCATAAAACAATTACAATTACATTATATGGCACAGGTATGGCAGCACTTCTTTCCTCTTGGAGACTCCGCAAGAGATCTCGCTGGTAAGGACTTCATTGCATTACCTTCGATAAGACGCCAATGATGCTAGCACAGCCTGTTTAGTAGCCATAGGACCCAGCGTAGCCGCCGTGAATCCCACCATGATATCCGCTGTGGTATCCACTATGGTATCCGCCGTGGTATCCGCCGTGGTATCCGCCGTGGCCGTATCCTCCGTAGTAGATCGGTCGCGGATAGTGGTAGACAGGGTGATAGACGTGATGCACTGCGTAGCCACCCCCGTAGCCGTAGCCGCCGCCGCCGAAGCCCTTGCCCTTGGTGGCGTCGGCCACGGCCAGCAGAAGCACCAGCGCGCACAGGATAGCGATCTGCCGGGGGGGGGGGGTAGGGGGAGGGGAGGTCATAAATAAATCCAGTGCGCTGGAATATGTGAATGAGCCGATTGGTAGAGCCGGAGCCTTAACCTTCGCCCCAGTGGGGGGGGGGGGGGCATATGTTACCAGTTACCACCCTGTCGCGTTTTTCGCGTGTGAATAAAAAACCGCGGCGCGTAGCGCCGCGCCGCTTGAGGTAGCTTTTGGTACATCAATTTTGGACAATGTGTGAAATTTTTGACCCCAGGTCATGTCAGGTCAGGTCACCAGGTCAAGTTGACTGACCAAGTCTTAAAAAAAGTTTGCAATCATGTCCAGCCTGCAGTGTTTGTCAGAAAGGTTTTAAACTTGGTGGATTGCATGCTGTTATGGGATCCTACAATTTGTATATCTCGGATTTTTTATATCCGTGACCTAAGGTCAGGTCAGTGGCATGACCTTTCCATTACAAGTCAATGGAGAAAAATGAAAATGCCTCTAGATCCGTGTGTACGCATAGGAACAGTCCAAATATTTCAGAATCACAATGATTTAGTCCACTCGTGATGACCAAGGTGTCATTTTTGCTGATAGCCTCTAGAAAGGTCATCCGAGGTCATTTGAGGCTACAAACAGTTTTTTGCCAATAACTCGCGATTGGAAAGAGATAGAACGCTGGGGATGGTCTCATTGTGTTTGTCTTGTTGAGACGCATCGACTGATATGCAACATGACCTTTTCCGGTCAGGTCATGACCTTGACCTGAGGTCAAATTTTTAAGTTGACCTTTCAAGGTCAAATTATAGTTCATTCGACGCGTCTCGGTGAGGGGAACACGATTCTGGCAATAGAAATGTCGTGGCTTTTTGTAGTCGAAAGTTATTGTCGAAAAACACTTTTCGTAAAAACAGCTATTTTTGGAGTTTTTGCCCTCTGGAGGCTAAACCGTTGACCTGAGGACAATATTGATTATAACCTTTTCAAAAGAAGAGTTCAAAAGCTATCGATTGCTTTTCAATGCGTTTTTCTAGCTACCATAGTTCCTGAGATAGCGGCATGTTTTCTGAAAAATATAATGACAATTGGCAAATTTTGACCTTTGATGACCTCTGGTGACCCCAATATTGCTCTAAGGTGAAAAATGACCGAAATACTTTCAAACGTACGTATTGAGAGCTATCGACTGCTTTTTACCGCGTCTTTCTAGCCCTCTTAGTTTTTGAGTTAGAGGTGGGTGGTAACATATGCCCCCCCCCCCTCACTATGGCGAAGTTGGCCGAGACCGCCACTGGGGCGCGGGTTAACTACTAAGCAGAGGCCTTTACGCAGGTCTCAATCCCTACTGTCTGATCAAACGAGCTCGTGATGCATCGGTATAATTTTGATAACGAAGTTATTTTTGAGCATCCATGAGTTGTGCTTGGAGTTCAATAAAAAGAGACCTTATTAACCCTTCCACGCCTCAACATGGGTCGGAGAACATAAGCTCGATACAGATGAAATCACCTAAAAAGTTCTCAAATATATCCAAGATCCAAACTGCCATGCAATATTTCGACTACAATTTCTAGCTGAGCTCAGGGATCCTCAGTTCACACGAAATATGAGCATTTCTCTAGATAACCTTACTGACGGACGGGAACGCGGTCCCACCGATTCAGTTCGTTCTTCTGCACTCCCAACACCAACACTGCGTAGAATCCGGTATACCCACCGCCTTCATGATGCCTTCGGTGTGATCCTGGCGAACACTGTGTCCGGTCACACGCGCTCCCTTCTTTATACCCCCGTCGGGATTAGGTAGCGGTGTCTTACCAGTGCCTGGAAAAGCCGTACGGATACAGGAGCAGGACTGGTAAGAACGGTGCCAGTCATGCTTTCTGTGTCTGTTTGCGTCATTTGTGGTAACGTTTCACTATTACTAACGGATACATCGGTGTTCGAGGCTCAAACCACTGCAGATAGGCAGAGTTGTAGGGGGATGTTATCTGCCGTAGTTGCTACAGTTCAGTCATGAAAACAGTGTAGGAGAGCAGTGTAACTCCAACTTTATGATGTGCAAAGCAGTAAATTCACAATAAAGTGCTGCAATCTCAGAAGGCAGTACGCAAAAATGTTTCGGAGGACACGATGGCGTGTTTTCTGATACTTATTTTCGATCTGCGTCAATAAGAATCTTAACAATGGAAGAAAATATCCCTGTCAGCCAACAAGGAGTGAATTTTTTTAACAAAATTTTAATTGCAAACAGGGTGTCCGGAAAGTTCTGACACCTCTCTTCGACGCCATCTACCGCGCTGTTGTGATTATTGGACGATCAATCACCTCTGGCTGACCCCTCGTTGACGAGTGAGCTGTGGGAAATGCAAATGTGATCTTGAAATCGTGAACAGCGATGGGTAGACGGGCGAATATATGCGCCTTGTCGCTGAATGCCTGCGCGCGGTGGCCGGATGCGACTTGAACGAGGCGTGAGTTGCAGCACGATGTGGCGTTTCTCGGCGAATGGTTCAGCAGGTAAGTTTATTCCGACTCGAGAACTCCTTAGAAAATATCCTCATGCCAGTATGTACGGCCGCGGTAGGTCAAAACTGCCGAGAGCGATGCAGCATTTCAATGGCAATCGAAGAGAATTTCTGATTTTATCTGAATTTCTGATGGACATAAATGTCCCACAATCTTCGTGAACGTCAAATAAATGAATAACATGCTGCTCATTAGGGGCTCCTAAACAGGCACATCGCACATCTACCCGAGGGTCAAGGCGAATTGCTCTAACGGTCACCTCGCATTTCAACAGCGCGAAGCATCCTCCAACAACGCCGCTGCCATCCAAGCAAAACTGACGGAGGAGCTCGGCGGGCCAGATCACCTGTGGCGGAATGAGATTAGGCCACCTTATTATCATAACCTTAACCCGTTTGACTAAGACGTGTTGCGCGATTTGCAGAATAAGCTCTAGGGCCACCACTCATCCCAACCGGTATCAGTGACATCAAATAACTAGCAACACATGTGTTTGGCAAACAATTATCCATCGATGATTTTCAACAACATCGCTTTTGCTCGATTTAAATGAGACATTTGACCTGACCTGTGACATAATCGCTTGGACCGAGGTCAATGAAACTGGGTCGCAAGTTCTCCGGTAGGGCTATCCAACGCCGTTTGAATTTTGAAAATCAACCGGCAACTTTCCGAGATCTTAGGGGGGCTGAAACGCCCCCCCCCCCCCTGCTACGGGTGGCAGGGTCCACTGATAGCCCTACGGGGCGCGGGTTATCAGACATTATTTTCGATTAAAACACTGAAATAAACTCATCATGTGAAGATATCTGTTAAAAAGAGATTTGTTGTAGATTTTGTCAAGTTTGGTGCATTTGCCACATAAACCGTCGTGAAATGACTAATAACGATGCTATCATTTTTCCTTTTGGCAATAGCTTGATCGAGGGGGTACAATATGTACGATCTTGCCCCTTCCCTTCGAATTTAGTTAGACAGGCGTGACAAAATAGCAGTTAGCACCAATTTGTAAGTCTCGGGTCAGTCTGTGACCTCTGAGGTCAGTTAACGTAATCTAAATTTACTGTCAGGTTTTTGGTGGATAATTTTGTCAAAATGGTCACTTGGCAGTTGGCAGTTGACAGTTGGCGCCAAAACGCCTGCAATTGTTCGGGAGCGTCGAAAGGTGCACATTTGTTTCGGAAGGGGCAACTTTGATTTTGACCTATGGCAGGTTAAAGCCATTAGGGGATGTTGTGGTTCGAGGGAGGTCATGTGTATCATTCGATTGGTGGCAGCTCCATGGCATGCATCTCCCACCTTATTTCCTCAATTTATGATCGGGAGTTGAGCATCGGTATGCTTAAGTTATGGTCTGCACGCGTTTCCTGTTCTCATGTTTTGTATCTAACTTGCAATGAAAGTGCGTGATAAGCTTACCCTTGAGAACTCAAGAATTAGCACTCATCCGGCTAGCGTTGCGCAAAAGTTGCTCACATCCTGAACACCGTGTCGAGCGTGACTCACTTCCAAGGCGCACACGCTGTGGTTGGCCTACATGAAATGGTGAAATCGAGCCAATTCGATCCGGTCTGGACGACCTTGACACCAGAGCGTTTGGTGCCAAGGTATAGTGAGAAGGCCTATTATGCTGATCGGTATGCGATACTATGCCACCCAGTCATGCGCGATTTTCAAGAACTTTTGTTCTATCGACTGGAAATGTGTGAGTTTTTATAATGCTTATATCATGTAAGGAGGCAGATAAATCGAAATGAAATAGGCAACTTTAGGAATTGTTAAACATAGAAATCGGTCTTCATAAAATAGTTGTCATGTTCATGATAACCTGCATTCGTGTTATGCCAAGTAGCACTGAAAGCATAGACAAGCAGTCAGCACCTGCGGCCCTCGCCGAACCTAGGTTTTCTAACTACATACGCCGCGGCCAAGGGGGGGGGGGTGCGAACCCCCTTGCTGTTTCGCCGCTAATGGAGTTAAAGTCTCGCAGAAAAACGAACGTATGCACCGATACGAGACGCAGCTACTGGTACCCGATTTTAACCCTCGCCGGCACAGGCCATTTTGCGTCCTTCGACGGCTCAATCCCTATAACATGAAATCATGATCTGAGAAGCTTTTACCAAAAATGCAGTCAAAAAACTTAACGAAAAGTAAATTCAGCAAGCCTAAAATGCAATGTTTTTAGATGACCTAGGTTGACCTTGACCTGACCCTGACATCTGCATATCGTCGAATAGCATGTTTCATGATAGGTGGGAGGTAAAAACTAGCAAAAACATACCGAAATCAAGGTGTCAAAAGCTCACAAGACCCATAAGTAACGCAAGATATTGAGTTTTGGTCATTTGGGTCATGACATGACCTGAAAAAAAAAACAATGTCATATCTCCAAAACCCAATGCCACAGGCCCACAGGAACTTGAAATTTTCAGTGGACGCTGAGAATGGATAGAGGAGCAGCTATACGAAAAATCAGGCTTCTAGCTTTGAACGTGTTTAGTGCAGAACAGAAATATACCTGGGGGTGGCAACCTAGCCCCCCCCCCCCCCCCCCCATGTGCGGGCGAGCGTTATGGCAGGGCGGTCATGGTGTGGTGCGTGTGTTGTGGGGAGTTGGAGTTGGGAGTCGGTGGGAGTCACGTGACCGACCGGACATCAGGTGACTCTTTAGTCTTTAGAACTAATCAGAGATATACAAGTTGCGAGACTTCTCGAGAATACTAGGTCCTGTGAGTTTCGTCTCCCTGTGGAAGTTCCTCTGGCACTGAGGGACGAGGGCGTTGCGGAGTTGCGACAATTCAGGACCGTGCAAAGGTTTATTTATGACGTCATAGGTTAGTGACCTGACAGACACAGCCTGTAACTGCAGTTTATGTCAACAGCTCCGGTTTGAATCAAAGATCAGTTATGCAAAGTTTCAGCTCTCTATGACCGGCGTAATGTGAGCTATCATGGAAAAATCCTATTGGGGGCAACGCCCGCCTCCCCTTCGGCCGGTGACGGTTATCAAAGTCCCAAGTTAGAGCAGCTACGCACTGTTGCGAATTGCGATGTATGGCTTCCCTTTCAAAAGCATGCAGATGTGTTGACGAATGACGATCATGGGCGATCCACACATGGCGTGGCGATTACTGTCTGATACCGCATGCACCTGATTAATTCTGGCGTTGGATATATGATGTATTGATCGGTTTCTTGTCCAACTACATTCTACAATAATGAAAACTTAGCACCCTCATCAGAAGTTCAGAACATTCTTCTCTGTTGAGCCAAGCTGAGCTGTCGAGTTGTCAGCCCCGCAGTTCAGTGACCCAATCAAAGGAACCTGCCGGGCTGAGCATCCTGAAGTGATCGGCTAGACCACCTCGCTTGTTTAGCCTGACTGCGCAGAAATGCCGTTAATCTCATCAAGATCCCCTTGCACCAGTTTCTCAGTTCCGGTCTGTAGTTGAGGCTTAGTGCGTAAATACGTGCGTAAGTGCATAGATTCGTACCTGATAACTCATAACTCGTTCTTGGTACTGGCCATGACTGCCTCGCTCAAAACTGGTCTCCACCGGATTTGGGGATGCGATGCGGTTTTCTGTGACATCCTGATGCAAGGAGACCTTGAAGCTGAGATACTGGTTTGGTGAGATTAGGCACCCCTCCCCCTCCCCTCCAGCTAAGCCTGGACATCCCGAGAAATCGGCAGGCTTGATGATGCAGGGGAGATGTTGGAGTTTGTACTTTTGATTCGGTCATGCCTATAGGTTGAACGTGTTGCATAAGCCTTATTGATACATTCACAGCCTTAGGTTTTCGGCTAATCGTGTTTAACGCTGTATTCAAATAAGATAAGTTGTTTTGTTTATTATGTCACTTCAAACAGCTTCAGCCTTCAAGCGTAACAAATAACAAGCACTCTGGCTGCAACTGTAACGCTGCTTTAGAGCCAATCAAATAGGCTCCGCTTCATCAATTGTACATACAATGTCATATCTCCTTTCAATGTTTCCCGGAAACATTACCCGAGCCACGCCCCTAAACGACCAAGGAAGCCACCAAACAATGGCTCCTGTCTCCGCCTAAAGCCTTCCCCGAATCTTCCTCCTCCTACACCTCCAAATCTTCCCCCTGCTACACTTCCCACTCCTCCCCCTGGCGCTCCTCCCGCTCCTCCCCCTGGCACTCTCCTCAGTCCACCTTCACTCACTCCTCTCAGTCCTCCCTCTGTCGCTCCTCTCACTCCTCCCACTCTATCCCTTGTCACTCCTCCCGGTCTTCCTCCCGGCAATCCCTCTCTCCTTCCTCCCAATATTCCTCCTTGTCTTCTAAATCCACCAACGTCTCCTAAGAAAGGTCTTTGGCCGCCACCCAGGATACCCTGACCACCTAAAACGCGGTCGAAGAAGTTCCGGAAGAATCTGAAATAAAAAACAAAAACGTATTATTATGGTGCATCGCCGCATGTGCCAATTTATATCAAAAGATAAATTGGATTTGCCTAGAAGCATTTTAATGCATTTGTAACTGAATCAATGGCTCTTTAATTAACCCGCGCCCCACTGGGGTCTGTGTATAACACGCCCTACGGGGGGGGGGGCTATTCAAACGGCATCTGATAGCTCCGGAAAAACTGTCGAGCGAAACCTAATTTCATTGACCTCGAGGTCACCGATGACGTCACAGGTCAGGTCAAAGTAAAAATTATCGATATTTGGCTTGTTCACATTTTAGGCTCTGGCTGCCGTCTTACTAGTCAGATCAGGCTGATTTTTTGTTTACACACTCGTGAACAGATGCTTTAGATACCCTGAGGGTACCAAACTTGTACTTTAATTTTCAGGTCAGGGTCAGGTCATCATAGGTCACGGAAATCTTATGTCATAAGTCAGTCACGCGACACATGTTTTATGGTCCATTTAGGCCATAGATTTCGAATTCGGTGTCGCCTGTGTCATTTGAGGCCATTTCATCTGAATGTAGCTGAGGTCAGGTCACTTTCAGGTCAAAAAAGGTCAAATTTCAAAGTTACAATTTTTCAACAAAAAATATGTCTATCGGATGCAGTTTGAGCTCAGGAACACGATGGTGCCATTTATATTGGTGTACGATGTCAAATTCGTACAGAAAATTTGATTTTAAAAATTTAAAATTGTGAAATTTTTTGCTATAATGCGTATAACTTGGCCATTTTTGAAGATATATTTCTAAAACTTGCTAGAGTAAGTCATAAGCATGTGTTCTATCATATATTCCGGTTTTTTCGTAAAGTCAAAAAGTTTTGAAAAAAATATAAAAATATAAATTTTGAATTTTAATTTAAATGATTTTCAAAATTTTCAAAATTTACAAAATTCGAGATAGCAGTGTGATGGCGCAGTCCATTCTGTGTCCTCTCATGCAACGAAATTGGATCTAGCTTAAAAACTGAGCTCTTGGGAGCGATTCCCGTGGTTCAATGTTTTGCGTCAAAATCGGACGAACATGACGTCACTCTGACGTCATTTCCAGCCGACCTATGATAGCTACGAAGTTCAAATTTTGACACAAGGTGTCAAATTGATGCAGCCGAAAGTACTTAAAGTTTAACGGCGATACGTTAAGGGGTTTAGAAGTTATTGCATAAAAATGGGAGGGGGCTATGAATAGCCCCCCCCCCCCAGTGGGTCGCGGGTTAATCGCCATTTATTCAGCATTAAAAGTGGACTAATTCTATGATTGATTTACATAAAATCCGCACGTCCACCTAGGCTAGAACTAACCCGCGGGACTCGGCAGCCTCCAGATCAGCTCCTTCCGATTGTTCCGCTAAGTCGGCTGACGGATGAAGAAGGCCTCTACCCGTAGCGGCCGAAGAGCTCAGCAGTGTCGCCAGCACCATCAGCACAGCACACGCGGCTGAAAACTGTAACGAAAGTTACACAAATCACTCATAGATGTCACTGGTGCAGCCGCGTTATGACTGCACCATTGTAAACAATATAACTAACATATATGTAAATAGCTCTTAGGTGGTTTGTCATAGACTACAGTGATACGATTTTGGCTCATTACTTTACTAAGACAACAAACATGCGGAATGACAACGTCGTAACTAATCACCCGGTCGTAATGTGGCTTTATTACGTCACCTAAGTAGTAAATACATGTTTTAGCTGTTCCATTTAAAAAAGGAAGCCCTACCAACGAAAAACTCCTCTCGCGCTTCTAGAATCTTGGCAGCTTACCGATTTCATGTTCGATGTGATGTGTGTCACAGATGCTGAACAACTGGTCAGTGAGACCTTCTGCACACCGCTTTATACGTGGTTCTTACGTCGTGGTTCAAAACTAGGTCAGCTTCTTATCAATCGTGATTAAGGTGTATTTGAGATAGGGATAGGTAAGCGCTGCAAACCGCAGCATTGTAAAAGAATATTTCTATCGAGGATTGGTGTTCGTAGCGGCTGAGATATCTGAGATGACAGCAGTAAGTGCTTACGGGTGCAATTTTTTGCTAGGAGATTATGTATTATGTAAGGTCAGTGATTTGTCAAGCTATGAAATTTCCATGTGCTGCCTTTGCCGGTAAATAGCTGTTTTCGCGACGGCATTTCGCAAATGTGTGGTCACAGTTGGCGTAGATTGATCAAAGTAGTTCAGAGTTGTTCTTGGGTAGGTTTTTAGCTTCAGTAGCATTTGCTGCCTATATCAACCTTCGCCCAGGTGGAGAGAGGGGGTGAGGGGGTGCCACATCAGACGCTTGTTTACGTGTGTAAAGGATGGGGTAGACATTTAAATACTAACTATACTTACCGCAACCAAAGGGTGGAGACGTTTTTTGCTCCCTGTCTAACTCCATAGATAAATAAATTAACCCGCGCCCTGCTGGGGGGGGGGTTAAAACACCCCCCTTGTGGTTTTTCACGAATATCTCATATTTTTTTGTTTTTGGTACACCTTATCATACATTAATTCTACACATGTTGTAAAAATTTCAGACCAAGGTCGTTCAAGGTCAGGTCACCAGGTTACTTGAAGTGACCTCACCTCATAAAAACTTTCAATGTCTGTCATAGCTACACCGAGTGACCGATGGCTTTGAAACTTTCAGCGATTGCTAAGAGCAATAACATGTACAAAATGTATATCTCAGAAATTTGATATCGATGACCTAAGGTCAGGTCAATTTTGCGACCTCCCCATCATAAGTCAATGGGAGAAAATTGAAATGAGCCTCTTTTGGATGAAAGACATTATAAACACTCCCAAACACCGAATTACAAGTGGTTTAGACACACTGAACATGAAAATGGTGTCCGTGACCCTTGTTTATGCCCTGAGGTCATCTTAGGTCACGAATGGTATCTAGCAGTTTTTCGCAAATAACTTTTGATAGAGGCATGCTAGAGCGATGAAAACGCCTTAGATGTGTTCAGCTCGACGATACGGATCGACTTTTATGCAACATGACCCTTTCCGGTCAGGTCATGACCTTGACCTGAGGTCAAATTTTCAAGTTGACCTTTCAAGGTCAAGTTATAGTTCATTCGATGCGTCTTGATGAGAGGAACACGATGCCGGTAAAAGTAAGCTCGTACAAGGCTTGGATCAAAAGTTATTGCAGAAAAACTGTTTTCGAAAAAATCGGCTATTTTTGCAGTTTTTGCCCCCGCAGGCAAAACCGTTGACGTTAGGTCAAATCTGAGATAATTACTCAGAAAGGGCGTTAATAGGGCTATCGAATGCGTTTTTCTGCGGCGCTGTAGCTCTATTGGTTCCCGAGTTATGCGTTGGCTTCTTGGAAATTTTCGACATTCGACCTGGAAATCGGCGAAATTTTGCCTTCAATGACCTCTGGTGACCTGACCTTTGACCTGACCAAAAAATTGACCGAAGTGATTTCGTCATCATTTTTGACGCTCTTTCCATCGCCGCCTTCCGCGTATCGCTACGTGGCCCAGGAGCCCAGTTACAAGGGGGAGGGTGTTCAAACACCGCCCCCCCCCTCCCCCCCAGCAGGGCGTGGAAATCCAGGACCCCCAGCCGGGCGCGGGCTAAGACAATTAGCAGTGCCAAACGAATGGTCTCCACAAAAAGATTCTAAAGCATCTAAAATTACTGATCCCACTTCAATTGTCCATGTCATATAGGTCAAGGTCAAAGGTAAAAACCGGCACATGTGTGGTGAGCTCAATCTCTGTGTTTCAGAGGATGGTAGGATGTATACGATTATCGGGCAAAACTGGATGGCAATGAAAGAAGACGTATAATCCGATTCCGATTACATGATTCAAGTTCAAGCTCAAGGTCAAATACATGTTTGAAATTCACCTCCAACTTTGTTTTGTTATAAACTTTGTATCCTACCGAATTCCTAAAAGCTTTGAACTATTTTCATGCTCATCAGGTCCCTATATGTGGTTCATGTAACGATTTAAGACTGCCCCGAGGTTAAGGTTATGTGAGAATATCCCTGCTAGAAGCTAAGTCACGAAGCTCAGCCTTAGCTATAGATATCTGTGCACATTTGTTTTCCTGCATAAGTACCGGTTACTTTGTTTGTAATATATCTGTCCTGTAATTCACGAATATAAGGCAGCCGTTAAAACTCTTCCATTTTCCCTTTCTTTAGCTTCTAAATGAATGTTTACATCAGCAAGGATGCCACATTCGTGATCAGAGACTGTGAATACATCAAATAAGACCTATCATGCGTCAACGTCATCCAAAAGTCATTGCAGGTCATCTCAGGTTCACATGAAAATTGAGCGTTTTCAAACAAAGTATGCATATGGCATTCGACATATGACAGGACGAATACGTTGGTATCTTCTAGTGATGTCAATTACAGAAAATCTCAATACCGATACCAAACCAAATACCAACATAAGCCATGAAGAAATACCGATACCGAACCATTTTCATAACATGAGGGAAATATAGACTTTTTACCAATTTCTCAACCTCTTATACATTGTGAGGGCTTATAATACCAACAAAATACCAAGTACATTAGGATTGAGATACCAAATACCAAGTTGGTATCGGTTTGGTATCGGTATACCAAAAAGTTGGTATCCGATTGACATCTCTAGTAGGTATCTTCATCTTAGCTCTAGCGCCATTTTTGTTGAAGATATTTGCGAAAAGAAAACTAATAGCTCAGCTCGGGTCTTTGACCCGAGCTGTGACCTCAGGTCAAGGCTTTTGGTTTTTCTTGGTCATACGCTACACTTCCTTGTTGATATTTTGTATTTATCTCTAAAACTCTATTTTTAGTAGTTATCTATAACTTTATGACCCTACGACGTCATCAAAGGGCTAGTTTCAAATTTGTACTCCAGAGGATTTCAAATTAATGGAGAAAGGGTATTGAAACTTTCGACTTCCAATCTCTAGGCGTTCAGGAGCTATCGCAAATATTCGTCAAGGGGAGAGAGGGAGAACCCTCCCCACAGGGGAGCACTGCCGCTTCAACCCTATTGGCCGTAGTGTCTAACGGTGGCGGCCATATTGCGCAGACCAGCAACCGGCCGCCGCCTGTGTTGAGGAATAGGGAATTCGGGACCTCGATTTACGTTTGCGGCCGCCGCATCCGTGACGTTCAAGCTACGTCGATACGCAAACCGGCATCTTACGCGGAAAAGTTGAGTGGAGAACACGATCGAATCTTCAGAATTCCTCAAATTTACTCGCCGGACCATCGTCTTTCTACAATTGCCCCGGCCGAGAGGGTTGATTGAACCGCTAAATTCCTCGCTAATGCGCCGCTAATTTAACTAGAATTTAGCGGTAAAGTGGTCGTATGCGGCAGAGTACAAGCAGAGTGACTGGTAGGAATCTGTTTTAAAGGTCTCCACAATTCACTCCACAATTCATGTACGTGGTAGCTTAACTTTAGTGTTTTTACGCGCATAGGAGCCAATCTCCATAGGCTGGTACATACCAAACCCCTTGGTCCTTCGCTTTATGGACAGGCTGTGGGCTGGCTATGGGTTAACTAATAGCTTGTGTCCAGATGAATTGACAGTTTTATGCAATGTAGGTAATCTATATCGAGGGACACACTGATCATATACCTAGAAGATGTTCGCGAAAACACGTCTTGAAAATATGCAATATGTATGCGCACAGCGTACAGTATACTTGCATGATGACTTATCCTGTGGATAAAATATCCTGAGTCCTGATGTTTCGTAGGTTAAAAAAAAAGATCGCAGAAAAAGTGCAAAATTTACCAAGGCTTCCGGTAGTGGAGTGGTGCTCGGCAACATTCCGTAAATATTTAGACATTACGAAGCAATTCATTTTGTTCGAAAAATTCACAGAATTCGATATCTTCCTGAAAACACAACAAGTTCGTCTCTGGCAACATATTTCTAAGTTTCACGTCCATCAAAAACCCTGTATTGGTCGTCTTCATGATAAGGCAGTGAGTGCACCATACGAAATGTTCAAAACAAAGCAAAAAATACGGAAATTAACGTCCAAAGCCGCGTCCTCCAGCGCCCAATCCACGTCCGAGACCACCGAGACCTCCCAGTCCGCGGCCAAGACCTCCTCCCAGTCCGCGGCCAAGACCTCCTCCCAGTCCACGACCGAGACCTCCTCCTCCCAGTCCGCGACCAAGACCTCCGCCGAGCAGACTCCCCAGAACTTGGCCGAAAATACTGCGGAAAAAGCACATGAAGGGTGTCAGCTAATCTGTAAAACAGAAGTTAAACAGAAGTTAAAACACTGAAGTTCCCTTGGTTGCAAACAAAATGTAACAATACTGCTGTAAAGCTGCTATGAATATGCAGCTGTAGAAGATTAAATCAGCGTGCAAGTTTTTAGTTGTTTTTTTTTTCTCACATTGGACTAGTTAGTCTGCATATTTACATACAGATGGCATTGCAATGGGATTGGATGGGATGTTTCTCTTCTGGCCGATCTACATAAATCTTCTCAAGGTCATTTGCTAGTGGATAATAGCTGTTTTCACGAACGGCTATCTGGCTGTCTGGCTTTATTATGAGTATGAGTAAGCTGAACGTTTTAGAGACTTACCCAGTTTCAGCGCCCTGCAGGTCTCCAGCTTCGGCCACAGGCTGGTCAGCATCCGGTGTAAACTCGGCGGCTGCCTGCTGTTCAGGTCGGCAGGTCACCACCGCCACTAGCGCCGCCAGAAGGCACAGTGTCACAAACTGAAAACAAAAGTGGCCACGTTCACCATAGTGTGTGAACAAATGACTCCGGAAGATGCCTTTAATCCAACCTGTGGTAATCGTTCAACGATGCGGCCTTGCATTGCTGCTCGATACTATTCATTGCGTAATACAGTTAGAATCAGTCAAATATTCTGCTCCTACCCCCCCCCCCCCCACACACACACACATACACAGATACATTTATCCTCTAATTACATGACCCTGAAAGGTCTTCCATAGACCGAAAAGGATTTATTAAATAGAGTGAATTACCTATAAGGCTTGGCTGGATGAATAATTGACCCTTTTATTATTTCGGTAATAATTAAGGCAAACAAAAAAAACTGCCTTCAATCCCCTGAACGTCAACAGTAAAGAATTGGGTTCAAGATCAGCACGAAGTTTTAGATGCCGGGACCCTTACACAACCGGAAGTGGAACCGAATGAAACAGCGATGCTCGCCCCCCCCCCCCCCAAAAAAAAAAGAATCGTCGATATTCATCGAATTGCTCCAGCTGTTTCAGTTTCTTCCATCACGTATAAAACCTCTATATAAAGGGGTGCGACTCAAACTGCTTTGCGCGCAATTCGCAGTCTGTTAAGCCACGCCAGCAATCACTCGATTCCCAAACACAGTCAGTCACCCTCACCGTTTTCATGTTGATCACTTCTCGTTCAATCAGCGACTGATGCTTGCGGGCACATCCTCCGTTTTATACGTGGTCTCCGCGATACGTCATTTAGACCCCGGAAAATTCCAAATGACCTCGGGTCGTTCAGCATGCCTGGCATACCGGTCTATGAGCGTGTCTCAGATTGGGATTAAATACCTTACCCCATAGGGGATGGGAAGGGCTTCCTCGACCGTTTTGTGAATTAAAGCCAATCCCGTAGGCGTGCATTTTATCACCATTGAATGATGTCTGAAGGTCATCACATCTGCGCTCCAGGTTGGAAAATTTTGGCACACTTCCAAGAACCTATCGCGTCATTTTTTCAGAACTTCATGGTTGATAAGCTGCAGACCAATTGCCAAAATCAGCGAAAATGTTGAGGAAGCTGTTCAGATTAAAACACGATGGCATTGAAATCCCAGAGATGGTTTAGAACGTCTCTGATTTTTTTTATACATCTGATCTGACTGGGTGTTATATAAATGTGGCGGCAGGCCAGGCATGCCAGGTTCGCAGAGATCCGCGTCGTTCATTGCCTTGATGACGTCATCACACTTTTGGGGAGCTGTCAGATAGTCGCGGAGTCAGCTGACGGAGGCGGCGACGGACAGCACTATTCGACCGTCACCCTTGCAGCCATTATTTAACTCAGGAACCACTGAACCAATCAGGACGAACGAAACACCATTCAAATCAGGGCGTACGATTTAATCAGCCGATTCGAAGATGGTGACCTCAGATGACCTGTGTGACCTCAAAGGGTCAACTTGGCGTTGACGCCTATTGCAACCATTGCATAACTCAGGAACTACTAAGTCAAGTGAGACAAAAACACCACCAGTCGATTCAGCGTATGCGATTTCATCAGCCGTTTTGAACATGGTGACCTCAGGTGACCTCGGTGACCTTGGGAGGTCACATGATCGTAATCGCCTATGGTAGCCATCCTATAACTAAGGAGGTACTGGACCGATCAATTTTCTTTTTGGACTTACCCTGAGATGCCCATTGCCCCTGCTCTCTGATCCAGCGTGGCTATGTATACGTTGGCAACATTCATTCATTGGCAATTCAGTCATTGGCATTCAGTCATTGGCAACAACGGTCATGTGACCTCCCAAGGTCACTGAGGTCACCTGAGGTCACCATATTCGAAACGGCTGATGAAATCGCATATGCTGATTCGACTGAAGGTGTTTTCGTCTCGATCAGCCCAGTAACTCCTGAGTTATAGAATGGCTGCAATAGGCGAAAACGTAAAGTTAAAGGAATAGTTCACTTTCCCGAAATTAGTTTTTTGCAATGGATTTATGATTTTGTATGTTCATAATGATATGCAAAGAAAATAACACCTGTTTATTAAAAAAGAGTTTATTTTCTAGGCATATTTTAATTTTGGAAGAGCTATATTCTACATAAGATATAACATAAGATATTGTTTGACACGGAAGTTTATTACGCGTTGACCAAAAATATTGCGTAGTACAAACCCATTGGCTGTAAGCAGAATGCTAATTGACTGCTGTTGACGTGGCTGCATTCCTCTGCAAGGCACTCTTTTCGGAACGAGAAATGGAGTATCTTCGTCTATAGGGTGACCGTTGGACCATAACAGCTTTTGATTTGAGCTAGTCTCAGCTCAACCTACAAAACTGTTATTCCAGTTCAGAACCCCACGTTAAAAGTAAACTATTTCCTTTAACCTTTCGAGGTCACAGAGGTCACCTGAGGTCACCATGTTCAAAACGGCTGATGCAATCCCATACGCTGAATCGGCTGGTGGTGTTTTTGTCTCGCTTGGCTGAGTAGTTCCTGAGTTATACAATGTGGCTGTAATAGGCGTCAACGCCAAGTTGACCCTTTGAGGTCACACAGGTCATCTGAGGTCACCATATTCGAGTCGGCTGAAAAAATCGCACCCCCTGATTCGAATGGTGTTTCGTTCGTCCCGATCGGTCCAGTGGTTCCTGAGTTATAGAATGGCTGCAAGGGTGGCGGTCGAATAGTGTTGTCCGTCGCCTAATGGTGGTCAATATGTCGGTGACAAAACGGCGCCAGTCGACCCGAAAACTAGCAGAATAGCTTACTGCGGCCGGCACCCGATCTAACATATCACAATTCGCACAGACATCCATGAAAATTCGAAGATAAGGTCATAAAAACCTCGAAATGACCAAAATTCACGAAGTGCCAGCAGGATTGTCGATTGAAGTTTGCCAAAGAGCGCCAAACCTAGACGAGGGAGGACTGGCAGCTGGCGTTGTGGTCAGGTGAGACATCTTGTGTGCTGTTTCATCCGTCAACGGGCAGAACAACTGCGTGGAGGCCACCGATGTCCCTCCTGTCACTATCGTCAAACATCCGGCTAAGGTGCACGTCACGAGGTGATGAGCCTCCGGGTGGTGTCAGAATTGCATGTAGCGCCCAAAAATGTCTCCAAAAATAAAGTTTATAACCAGTGGAACGTCCTTCCCACACGAATGTCTCCGTCTAATCCACCGATGAGGCAGCACTGGCAAGATGATTAACCCGCACCGGGCCGGGGGTGTTTGAACAACCCCTTGCGGTATTCGCAGATATTTCAAAAATAGGCCCGGAGCGCCACCGTTTTCGGTACACCTGTTAATGTATCTTTTTTCGCACATGTGAAAATTTCAGACCCAGGCTCCTTGAGGTCAGGTCACCAGGTCATGTCAAGCGACCTCACCTCAGAAAAAGTTAGAACCCTCGTCATAGCTACACCGACTGAACTTTCGGTGATTGATAAAAGTTACTGTATATACAAAATGTATTTCTCGGAATTTTAATATCGGTGACCTGAGGTAAAGTCCATTTTTGCGACCTCTCCAATCTCCATTCAAAGAGAGAAGCTTGAAAGGCGCCTTTTTTGGACGAACGCCATTTAAAACACTCTCAAGCATCGGAATATAGATGAACTTGACAAACTGAACCGAAAAAATGGCACCCGTGACCTCTTATAATGTCCCTGAGGTCATATCAGGTCATAAAAGGTCCACAGCAGTTTTTTAACAATACCTTTTGATGGAAACAGGCTAGAGCGATGAGAACACCTCAGACGTGTTCATCTCGACGATACGGATCGACTGATGTGCAACATGACCTTTTCCGATCAGGTCATGACCTTGACCTGAGGTCAAATTTTCAAAATGACCTTTCAAGGTGAACATATAGTTCATTCGACGCGTCTCGACGAGAGAAACACGGTGCCGGCAAAATAAACGTCGTCAATTTCATAAGTCAAAAGTTATTGCACAAAAAATTTGTTTAACGGCGATTTTTGGAGATTTGCCGTCTGGAGGCTAAACTGTTGACCTGAGGTCAAATCTGAGCACAGGCTTGCGAAAGAACATTGCAAGGGCTATCAAATGCGCTTCTTGCGGCGCTGTAACTCTATGATGTATTGGTTCCCGAGTTATGCGCGCGTTTTTTTGAAAATTGTTGATATATACAAATTTTAACCTTTGATAACCTCTGGCGACTTGACCTTTGACCTGATCTAAGAAATAACCGATGTGTTTTCTTCATTGTTTTTTACGCTTTTTTGAATGCCGCTTACCGCGTGTCGCTACGTCGAAAATATCCTAACATTTCGCGGGAAAAGAAAGCAGCTCGCAGAAAGAAATGCAAACCTAACTCTAGGCTTCCAGAAGAAGAGTAGTGCACGATAACATTCTGAAAATGCTTAGACATTTCACCACAATTTATTTTGTTTAAACAATGCACGAAATTTGATAACTTCCGGCAAACACAACAAGCTCGCAATTCTTCATCTCAGGCAATATGTTTCGAAGTCATCGTCAATCAAAAAACCCTCTATTGGGCGTCTACATAGTACATGATAAAGCACTGAGTACACTCTAAGAAATGCACACAACTGAACAAACTATGCCGAAATTAACGTCCGAGGCCGAGTCCATAGCCAAGTCCGGGTCCGTATCCGAGTCCCACGCCCCGTCCGTATCCCAGCCCGCCTCCGTACGGGTATCCGTATCCTCCGCCGAGTCCTCCGAGTCCGAGTCCACGGCCAAGACCGCCTCCTCCGATGAGTCCCGTGAGAAGTCGGCCAAAAATGCTGCGAAAACAGCAAGTACACGACGTCAGAACAATTGGTAAATAAGCTCGGATGTTTCCGTATTTACAGATATAGTGTTGTCAGACCGCCCTTAAACGTTCACTTGAATGCGTTCATACTGCATAGGTAGTTAAAAAGCAGATGAAATCAGTGTTTGATGTTTCTCAATAGTCTTCTCCCTAATTGGACAAGGTCTAGGTAAAATATAATATCATTGGATCGGATGGGATGTATCTATTCCGGCCAATTTACACCATTCTAAGACCACGTGTTGAGTGGTTAAATGGATATAAACTCAAACCTACTTGCAAACGTCTGCGATAAAGCCATTGATTCTGTTATGGGATGGATAAATGGTCAATGAAAAGGATGGGTAATCCTTAGGAGGATAGATGCGCCCGTCTGAAAGACACGTGTGCAGAATGTGGTCGACAGCAGTCGACACATCTGCTCTACAAAATCATTCCATATAATGAGCAAGATAATTTTTTTTAGAGACTTACCCAGTTTCAGCGCCCTGCAGGTCTCCAGCTTCGGCCACAGGCTGGTCAGCATCCGGTGTAAACTCGGCGGCTGCCTGCTGTTCAGGTCGGCAGGTCACCACCGCCACTAGCGCCGCCAGAAGGCACAGCGTCACAAACTGAAACCAAAAGTAACCGCGGTCACCCACAGTGCACACATGACTTCGGAAGATGCTTTTAATCCAACCTGTGGGAATCTTTCGTCGATGTGGCCTTGCCTTGTTGCTAGATCCTAATTCCTATTCATTGCGTAATACAGTTAGACCCCGAATACCTGGAAGTTGTGAGCTGACTCACCGGGATATTATCCCATCCAAAAGGTACCTACAGCTACTTTGCGCCTCAGTCGGTGGTTGGAATCAGTCCAATTTTCTGCTTCTACCCTCCCCCCATCTCCCCCTTATATACACTTATACCTACTCTAGTTACATGATCCTGAAAGGGCTTCACTAAACCGAAAAGTATTGCAAAATACATTAATCACCTATAGGACTTGGTGGGATGACTAATTGACGCTTTCATTAGCTCGGTAATAATTGAGCAGGCAAAAAGAAAAGCTGCCCTTAAGCCCATAAACGACAACAACAACGAAAGGCTTAAGATCAGCACGAAGTTTTCGGTGCAGGGACCCTTACACGACCGGAAGTGGAACCGAATGAAACAGCGATGCTCGCCCCAAAAAGTTTCGTCGATATTCATCGAATTGTTCCAGCGGTTTCAGCTCCTTTCGTCAGATTTATAACTTCCGCGTATAAAAGGGCGCGACTCAAACTATATATAATAAGCGCACCATTCGCAGTCTGTTAAGCCACGCCAGCAATCACTCGAATCCCAAACACAGTCAGTCACCCTCACCGTTTTCATGTTGATCACTTCTCGCTTAATCAGCGACTGATGCTACCGAGCACATCCTCCGTTTTATAGGTAGCCTCCGGGATACGTCATTCAGGCCCCCGGAAAATTCCAAATGACCTCGGGTCGTTCAGAATGCTTGCCATACCGGTCTATGAGTGTGTCCCAGATTAAGGTTAAATCTCCTATCCCTCAGGGGATGAAGGAAGGGTTCTTCGACCATTTAGTGAATCAAAGCCAATCCCGTAGGCGTGCATTTTATCACCATGGAATGTTTTCTGAAGGTCATCACATCAGCTTAGGAGGTTAGTGAAACAAATTGGCACATTTCCAAGAAAGGTAACGCGTCACACTTTACAGAGCTCCATGATTGATACCTTAACCTCGGAAAACTGCCAAAATCAGCAAAAATACAGCGGAAGCTGTTCAGAGCAAAACACGATGGCATTGAATTTCCAGAGATCGTTGAGCACGTCGCTGATTTTTCAGGCATCTGATCTGACTGGGTGTTATATAATTGTGGCGGCGGGCCGGGCATTCCAGATTCGCAGAGATCCGCGTCGTTCAATGCCTCGATGACGTCATCACACGTTTGGGAGGCTGTCAGACAGTCTCGTATGCAGCTGACCGAGGGGCAATATACGCCTGTCAGACAGTCGCGGAGGCAGCTGACGGAGGGGCAATACAGTAATACACGCCTGTCAGCCAGCCGTGGAGGCAGCCATGACGGAGGGGCAATATACGCTTGTCAGACAGTCGTGGAGGCAGCCATGACGGAGGGGCAATATACGCCTGTCAGACAGTCGTGAAAGCAGCTGACCGAGGGGCAATATACGCCTGTCAGGCAGTCTCGGAGGCAGCTGACGGAGGGGCAATATACGCCTGTCAGGCAGTCTCGGAGGCAGCTGACGGAGGGGCAATATACGCCTGTCAGACATTCGTGGAGGCAGCCATGACGGAGGGGAAATATACGCCTGTCAGACAGTCGTGGAAAAAGCTGTCCGAGGGGCACACGGGATTCATCCAAGGATCACGAACAAGCAAAGGCGTGCACGTTAGGTGCCGGGTATTATGCATGGCGTGTGTGCGCTTAGTTTTCACACAAATTTCTGCTAGAACTTCGGTTTTTGAGCTTGGATTACAATGAAATTTGGCACACATATTACACAAGCAACAAACGAGCTAACGGTTAATAAAAGTGCAAGGCGGTATCGAATCTCAGACAGTCTGCGTGATCTGAGGCACACTCCTGATGAACATCTTCGGGCCGGGTCCGTATCAAAGCGTCCAAAACCGCAGCATCCAAAGTACGCAACATCCAAAACCGCAGCGTCCAAAGTACGCAACGTCCACAATGCGTCCAAAATCGGGTTTATAGCGGGCATTCACAAAGTCCAAAACCGAAACATCCAAAACCGCACCGTCCAAAAACGTATCATCCAAAAAAACGCAACATCCAAAGTACGTAACCTCCAAAACCACAACGTCCAAGACCACGACATCCAAGGCACGCAACATCCAAAACCAACCTAACCTAACCTAACCTAACCTAACCTAACCTAACCTAACCTTACCTAACCTACTGATTTTTGCCTATCCCTAACCCAACCTAACCTAACCTAACCTAACCTACTGATTTTTGCCTACCGGGGATAAGGAAACCCAACCTAACCTAACCTAACCTAACCTAACCTAACCTAACCTAACCTAACCTACTGATTTATGCCTACCGGGCATAAGGAAACCTAACCTAACCTAGCCTAACCTAACCTAACCTAACGGTTTTGGATGTTGCGTACTTTGGATGTTGCGTACTTTGGATGTTGCGTACTTTGGATGATGCGTCCTTGGATGTTGCGTTTTTGGATGATACGTTTTGGATGTTGCGGTTTTGGATGTTTCGGTTTTGGACGTTGTGAATGCTCCCTATATACCCGATTTTGGACGTATTTTGGACGTTGCGTACTTTGGACGCTGCGGTTTTGGATGTTGCGTACTTTGGATGCTGCGGTCTTGGACGCTTTGATGGTCCCCCCTTCGGGCCACTGTATGGCGGCAAGAAGCAGCGTTTTTTTTTTTTCTTTTTTACTTGAACCAGACGCCAATCTGCACTTACAATCTTCCTTAGTGCGATGCTTGCTTTACCAAGCCCCCGCAGAGTCCCCATCCGGTCGCCGTTCAGGCATGCCGAGAGAATTATCTTCGCTGCATACAAACGGCATCCGCGCGCTATTCAGCAGATCCTACAGCGCTCCACGCGTACAGTGGGCTGCAGTGTGCTCTGACTAGGACACGCATGCTTTCCTCCGGTAGTGCTCCCAATATGCAGCCTTGGGCCGCGTGTTAGCTATTAGCTCCCTTCCTAATAAAAACACTTGGAGGGGTGTCCTCTATTGATCTAGTTCTCTAGTTCTAGCTCTCTCTCTATTCTCTAGCTCCCTATTGATCTTTATAGTTCTCTCTTTTTTATATAAATTTAGCTCGAATGTTTGAATGGACAGATCGACAGAGCCGGAGACTACGCTAGTCGCTAAGTAAAGCTTGTTGCGTAGACTCCTATACCCCTAACCGTCCGATCGCCCAATTCCGGGTAACGGAAAGAATTTAGATGCCAAAGTTTTAACGTGCCCTTCAAAGCCGGACACGGCCTGTCCCATTCAACTGACATCAACTGGCTGCGGCTGCTCCCACCAACCGCACACCATCCCCGTCAGGAGACTCATATATCGAGCGCCGGAGCGTCTCGAACCCGGGCTCTCACTACCGGGAGTCCGATGCTCTACCAACGGGACAGGCTATATTGAATGATCATTTACTATGCTTAAGTATGTATTATGTATATGATAGCTACGACAGTTTACGAGATACGGACCATAAGACGCCCTTCGAGGGCGACAAATGGGCGGGCGAGCGAGTGAACCTGGACGCGCGGAGCCGGAGGTGCGAGAGTGTACTTCCAACTGGCTTGTAAGTACAGTGTGCACGCCAACGCACTAACCGGTGTCGAGCGGTGTGCCACCTTTGAGTGGAAATCGGCCCAGAGACGTGCAAGCGTCACCCTACACGTGCGTACGTGAAAACTGGGTTTCAACTGACTTTCCATGGTACCCAAATCGGCGGTCCCTATGGTGCCCCAAATTTGAGCGTTATCGGCCTAGCCGCGTTTTCGAGATCTGAAAGCGACCCCTGCACGAGTGCACGTGCAGTAGTGCACCCAAACAGTGACACATGGAAATAAATGCCTTGCCCGGTGGATGCCTATTATAGTTTCAGCGCCATCGACCCAGTAGTTGCCGAGATAGCCTTCTTGTTACAAAAGTGACACCTCTTCATTTTGCACGTTGCACGTGCATTAGGATAGCCCACATCTATCAGGGTAGTCTAATACTTGGTAGAAGGAATGAAACGACCCTAAAAAATACAGCAAGTGAATCGGTCCATTTGCATTGGTGGCTGAGATATAAGCCTAGCAGAAGCGTGACCACGGCCGGACGGACGCTCATACTCAGAAATTTATGTTATTCAAAGTAAGACTTCGCTTCACTCGCTTCACCCCCTCGCTTGTATTAATCGATCTTTTGTCCAGAAACTAAGTGCATACCGGTGCATCCCTGTTATGGATATGAAGAGACACTTAAATCTGTTAAACTCATTTCGAAGAGTTGGTCAGTTGGTTGGGAGCAGAGCTGGGAAGAAGTGGGGACGGGGCCTCACTCTCCATTTTTAGCCAGCTTTCCGTGTGCAAGAAAAATCGCCTCTTCAATTGGTATTGATGATAGTGCACAAATTTTACATGCATCAATACTCCTAAACTGCGTCTTTTATGTCAGATAATTAGGTCAACTTGAGTAGTTCATGGCCTCTAAACGAATGTGACTGAGCAAATTCCCTACAATTTGCTTGATGATGGTATGTGTCTGTAATATTAAAGCCCTTTTTCCACTATTATAGCAAAATATTGAAACACTTTCATAAGTAGCATTACACTTTCGTTTATTTGTTTCATCATCTCCTCGGCACGGAAGAAGAATTAGCATGGGTATACACACAGAAGAGACACAGAAGATCAGAAGTACGGATATTATCCAACAAATCCGTAGGGCCCCACCCCGTACGGATATCCTCCGTAGGGCAATCCTCCGTAAGGGAATCCTCCAAACGGATATCCGTAATACGGATATACTCCGTACGGATAGCGGCCGTAGAGACCGCCGTATCCGATTCCTCCCCTCCGGAGGCCGCCTCCCAAAAGACGTCCGAGCAATCTGTGGTAGAGATGGTTCAAGTCAGCATCGTGAGCGAAAAATGCAGATTTTTGGCATCTGGCAAGTGGCAACACATTATATTTATGGAAACTGGTATAGTCAAAGAAATTAAGTCCATTGGCAAGCAACAGTTTTTTTTTTCAAAAATAATTTTCTCCTATTGGGGTATGGTATCTCTTCAGGAAGTTAAAAAAAGGTTTAATAAAGTCTAAGTAAAGAGGCTCTGTGCTATAAATGTATGTAATTGTACATAGTGCGTGAGCCGAATCAAGGTGTACCATAAAAAGTAGTCAGGAAAGGGGACGGGTATGTACGCCTTTAAAAAGGTGTAGTCAGCAGTCGCTTTATTTGTCGTTCATTACAACTCACAAGCTTTCAGAGCCCTCCAGGTCCCCCTCTTTGGAGGCCACAGGCTGGTCAGCGTCTGATTTGATGACCTCTGCGGCTGCCTGCTGTTCGGGTCGGCAGGTCACCGCCGCCACTAGCGCCGCCAGAAGGCACAGCGTCACAAACTGAAACCAAAAGTCACCGTAATCACCAATAGATGATGTTGAACATTTTATCTGTTAACCCTCGCACGACCAGGCCATTTCTCATAACACGAACGACCAGGGGGGGGGGGGTTACGACCCCTGGACCCCTGGCGTTTCGAAACGGAAGGTCGTAGAGCTTAGCGAAAAAAACCAACGGATTGCTCTCAACGAGATCTCGCGATTGGTGGTATATTTTTTGGTCCTAGGTCAACATTTGACCTACTTTTGACCGGTCAAAGGTCAAATTTTCGGAAAAATAGAATTTTTTCAACTTTCGGCGGCGATTGCGGCAAAACGGTGGGAGATATCGACTTGAAACCTTCACTATCGTGTTCCTTGATCAATTTTCTATCGTTTGGTATGTATATCGTTTCCCTAGCTCTAAAAATGGCGCGTTGGGAGTGCCGGAAGTCGGCAAGGTCACAGTCGGCGGCAGAAATTCGAAAAATCAAAATTTAAATTTTTGAAATCTGATTGTATTTTTGGATTTGGGAGGTCCATTTGCTCCCTATAGAAGCTAATATTGCTGCATATTCCCATTGAGGTGACAAGAATTAGCAAAATAGTGGTTCGGGCGCTTTTCAAAAATAGTACCGGACGCTGTTCCTCTTGTGACGTCATAGCTCCGTGACCTGACCTGACCCGGTCAAATTTCTTATACCATATGATAGCCAATACTTGCCCCAACATGCATGGGGAGTTTCATCACGATCCATCAACCGATGTCCGTACCACCGGCAGGAAACCTCGGGCGTTGGCACTCAGTTTGTGAAAATCCGGCCGGAGGCTGTACCTCTTATGACGTCATAACTCCGTGACCTGACATGACCCGATCAATTTTTTTTCGGCAAAAGATGCGCAAAGGTTGCCCCAGAGGGTATTGAAAATTTCAGCCCGCTACGACAAGCCGTTTAGCGTGCACTTCGAAAAAACCTCAGGGGGGGGGTTGATACAACCCCCCCCCCCTAGGCGTTCTAGGGTTAAGCAATAAATGCAACAACGCATCTTGCGATTGGAAATACGTTTCGTTCCATCGTATAGCATCACAACTATTCAATGTTACAGAAACATTCATTTCACGTTGTCCCGTGAAAGAGAAAATATCAGTAAGCCTACCGAAAAAGGTCAAAGATTGTAAGCTCCCACCATGTTTAGAGTAGAGTGGGGTAAGATCCCCAGGGTGATAAAGACGCCCCACCCCTTCTAACGGCAAAACAAAAAATCAAACCTGGAAATTCATGTTCTTAGCATAAAGCAGAAACCTTCCTTGTTTACTGCACAAAAATTTGCCAAGCTCAGTTGGGCAACGGTGGGCTGGTGGTTGCTTGTTTTATATGTGCTGCTTTAAAAAAAAATATTTTAGTGTCAAAACATTTTAAATATCAAAGAAGATATGTAATTCTAAAGTCCCTTGCTATTGTCGTGATACATTTATATCCATGTACTTTTTCCCAACTAGTTGTTTCAGGGTGTAGTTTTAGTGTTAACAAATTGTAATGATTTAAATGTTAATTCGGTACTTTGGGAAATATGCCACCTGACCTGATGGAGAAAGACGCCCCCCTAAGTCCGTGGGTTGCCCTTTAAGGAACTCGTCGAATCATTTAGTACATACATACTTGTGAAGAGAGACAAAAGCCGATTCGGGACTATTGAGAGCACAATACGGTCAGGTGCTCGCCATATCGGTCTCTTGGCCCATACGCCAACTTTTTGGGCGGCATCTGACTCTAAGAGCCCTCACGACGGCCTCTGTGGGCCCCATTATTGGCTCCGAAGCCCCTTACAACACTCTTTGAGAGCTCCCACGCTGGCCTCACGTGCCGCGCTGGCATCTGAGGTCCCTAACAATTGTCTTAAGGGCCCTCAAGTCTCATGAAGACCTAATAAGGGCCCAACAACGATCTACGAACGGCACCACGGAGGCTTGGGCGTTGGACTATGATGGCCCTCACGATGACCTCTGAATGAAGCCCTCATGACGGTTTTTTAGGGCCCTTATGATGGCTTTTAACTGTCTACCGCAGGCTCGAATGGAACTGATTCGCTTAGGCAGCTCACGTGCCCATTTTTGTCACTTGTAGTGCGGAGGGGCATCTTACCCAGCCCCAGGGGGCGTCTTTCCCGCCCTCTGGGATAAGGTGCCCCCTTTCACTACTTCAGGAAAATGATCAATAGCAAAAAAAGTTATAATATTTCAAGCAAAAAAGTGTGGCATTTTGTGAAGAAAAAAAAAATGATGTCGGCTTCTTCCGTTGAAACTCCAAGTTTTTTCTTTCCGATTGCCATTTTCGAATAATTTATGACATTACAAACCCCTGGGCATCTTTTCCCCGCTCTTCTCTACATGATAAAACTACTACAGAAACGAATAAAATACGCAGTGACTATTGATAAACAGGCATATATGTAACGTTTGATCATATTACGTTTTTTTGCTTATCACCATCCCATGCGTTAGGTAAAGGTATTTTAAACATTGCATGCCCTCAGATCGCCTGCTCGTATATCTAGTCCACTTGAGACTACCCTTAGTCATTGGCTAATCAAGTTGCACTATTGGCGCTATTTTGTTGATGTAAGTCGCTGATTGTTAGGTGAAAATGTCCTCTCTAGGCAACACGGAAAACACGCCGCAATAGTCAAAGCAATGCTGCAGCAGCCCGGTAGTCACTAACAAACCCATTGTGCAATCCTACTTACCGATTTCATGTTGAGTTCTGCTCACTGGCTTAGCGACTGACGCTGAAGAAGATGACCTTCCGTTTTATAGTTGGGAGCGTGCTACGTCATTGGACGCTCAGAAAATAGCCATAGCCTTGTATCGGTACATCAGCCCGGTCAACGCAAAGTAGTGGCACCAACATCCTGATAGCAGGAAGATACATACTCAGTAGTTGTTTTGTGTCTGTTAATGATCATGAAGGTTCAGTCTATAAGCATTTTGTGTTGCGTTGTGATGTATATAAGTTGCATTAAATTGGCAGAGTGTCATCAGAATAGGCGACGTCATGCATAGCATACGCTATGTGCCCTATGGCAGACTTGTTATTCTCAGAATTGTTGCGATGCTGTCGAGCAATTCATGTTATGCGATATTTGAGGTTTTCAAGACAATCGGATTAGTTAGGCATTACGTGAGAGCAACTGCAAGTCATGCTGTCTATTGTCAAAGGTTCACATAAAATCAGCCGTAGCAACGCTCCTCTTGGACTGCATTAGCCGTTTTCACGACGGCCATCTGGTACACATTTGGTGCACATCTGGTGCAGACTGCAGATCAGGTGCAGATTTGGTCAAATCAGGTTCAGTGTGTCTCTTAGTAGCTATCAGCTAGGGTTGCACTAATTGCTTATATGCCTGCTTTGTCATATTATGATCTGAGAGTATCATCGATTAACCCGGCAGGCGGTGGGCCTCCCGGCCGCGTATTCGCCAATTGTATTACACGAATCGGCCAACCAATGGCTTGCCTCCTGAGTGACGTCAGCGTGGCGTCATACTTTCGGTCCTCGCCCTGGTGGCGTCTATTGAAGCTAGGTTTTAAGTTATTGACATTTAAGCTACATGAGGTATATTATTGCCGTGGCGAAGTGGTTAGAGTATCGGACTGGTGATTCAGAGGTAGGTGGTTCGAATCTACTCGGCGACTTCGATTTTCGTGTCATCTGTCATTGTGCGTTTTTTATACATTTGTAACGGCGTGCACCTAAGAAATCAGACGTAGGCATTCTTCTAATGAATATGTTGCATAAGATAGATATTTGCAGTCCAACCGATTGGTTCGGTTTCGGTATTTTCCAATGGTCTTTGTTTGTATTTGGTTTGGTAGCGGTGTTCTGATTTTCTGTGATTGACATCACTAATGCATAGTGCATACTATGCGAACGTAGCCAATGGAAAGACAAATGGTGCTGGGCGATGGCCATTCATTGATCAATATTTCTCACTGCCAATGGGTGATAGCACGCAGCATTGACAGGGGCGGCGCTGACCTTTTGAAAGTAGGTGGGCACTTGGCAAGGTAAAGTACCTAAAAGTAGCGAAACCTAAGATAAAAATTAAAAATCGCACGCTGGTAAGCAGGCTATTAGATAGCTTTTCGTGTAAGAATCACCATGCACAAAAAAAGTTCGGCATAGCTGTTAGCGTAATCACGGGACGAGATAATCAGTTTCCAGCCGTCAGAGCGTCATCTATAGGAGCTATGTCCTAACTTTAACTTTTACATTTCAGCCGCCAGGGGGATACCTAAGTCCTCTTACTTGGAATCTAGTTAAAGTCAAAAGATTTATATTAGACGTTTATGAAGATAACTTGGGACTGGTTGTTAAGTTGCATGCTCACGGCGGGCTGTCATCAATTTATCTCTATACATGTCTTATCTGATCGATGAAATAATACAGGAATCCGTTGTCATTCGAGTGTGTTTCATAATAGCTCTTCCGACTTTGACGAATATCGACAGTGCCGTAACAAAATTGGTAGTTCAGGTATAGACTGCAACTGCAGTTCTTTTGCAACTTATTCCTTAATCAGATGAACACTTGTCAGAGATTTATTGGGCGTACGATATTGGCGTGCGAACGTAGGGGCCAAAAATGCGCGTCTACGACCGACTTCTTTTAAGAGAAAAGAACCGCTGAAGCAAGAATCGATCCACCGACCTGTCGTCCATCACACCGAGACTCTAACCACTCGGCTACGGCGACACACACATGTCTCATAGCCATATACAATACAAAAGTAGTCTCAACTCAAATCTAGCCTCAATGCATGCATTGTCGCGGCGGATGGCTATGACGTCGCACTAGAGATGTCGCTAGTTGATGGGCCGATTCGTGTAATACAATTGGCGAATACGCCTCCCGGCCACCTTCCGCGCGGTGGGGGGGGGGGGGGGGCATTTTTTGCCCCCCCCCCCCCCCCCGTATCTCCGAAACTACTGGACAGATCCGGAAAATTCAAACGGCGTTCGATAGCCCTGTCCAATTTGTTTGGGGAAACCAAATTTCATTGACCTCGGCGTCACCGATGACGTCACAGGTCAGGTCAAAGATAAAATGTTTCACCGTTCACGGGGCTTCTAGGGAAAGCGCTATAACACCGAGTAAAACGCATATTGTCGAAAATCGGTGATAAGGTGTCAGTTGTCTAGTACATATGTTGCTATTAGAGGTCACTGGTCATACCAGGTCAGGTCACAGGTCAGGTCACCAAAGGTCACCAAGGGTCACCACATGGGCCCAACTTTACTAAGGTTATGCGCTGCATGTGTTATGGCCAGTTTTTCATTTCCAACTCAATGGTGCTGGTTATAAGACCATCAGGTAGGTACGGTTAAGTCACTTTCTGGTGGAGGTCAGGTCAAGGTCAGGTCAAAAAAGGTCAAATTTAAAAGTTGATATTTTTGCATAAAATAGGTATTGATTCGATGCAACTCGTCACGGGGAGTCTAATGGTGGTCTTTGTTTTGCGCTACCAGGTCTAGAATTTCTAAAAATTGAGTTTGAAAATTTAACGTCATCAATTTTGAACAGTTTTTTCGCTATAACTTAGCCAAAAAAAGAAGAGGTATCGATCTCAAATTTGGTATGTAGATAGAAGGCGGTATGGACTATCACATATATTCCTGTTTTTTCGAAATTAAAAAAAAACTTTTTTTGATTTTCGGCTATTATATTCAAAAATCTATTTTGTATTTTTAGGGGTCAAAATCCAAAAATTCGAAAAAAACAAAATAGCAGTTTTGTAGCCCTCTTGATTCCACACCTTTTATGTCTGAAACATTTTTCTGTATCTCTAAAGTTGTAAGCCTGACAGCTCTTCCCGCAAAACCTTTTTTGGGTCAAAAATGGCAGAAATGACGTCACTCTGACGTCATTAGCGGCCAACCTATCATAGCCTTTGGAAAATTTTTGGTCACCATGTGCGCTATAGCTACTCCCGGGGAGGGTACTGAAAGTTTGGTGACGATCGGCGCAGCGGTTCTTGAGATATATCGAAAAAACTGAAGGGGGGCAAAAAAATGCCCCCCCCCCCACCGCCTGGAAAGTTAAAACACTGAAATAGTTAAATTCATAAAATAAAGATATTTGCTGTAAAAGAGATTAGGTGCAGCATTGGTCAAATTAGGTGCACTCGCCGGATAGCCCGTCGTGAAAAGGCTATTATATACCCCAAAAGACAGCCTCTACAGGCATCAGTCGCTTGAATTTATTAACTCAGGTACACCTACATCTTTCTCTTCTCAGCTACTAGTCAGTGATTCATGACTTGTGCAAATAAAATTGCCGGAATTGATTTTGTGTTCGAAATGTAGATTGTAGAAGATAAGAAATTAAAAGAGAATTTGGGCCATCGTTTTATTATTGAAGTATGTGAGATCAGCATTCAATTGCGAATTTTCGATGGATTCGCAATTGTTGCATGTACACGCAACAATTTCACGTCGTGGTTTATGACTAAAATGCTCCTAAAGGTAGAGCACCTACCTGAGGAACTAAATGCGTATTACAAGCGTTTTTTTAGCGCAGCGACCGCACCTCCGTATATGTAGGCACTAATGTAGCAAACTGTATACCTGTTCATTGATTGCTCGTTGCTATACACAGTAGCGCTTGATCCGATTAGCCTTTATCAACATTACCTGTGGATCCAAGAAATAAGAATGAAAGAGAAAATCGCGTTTCAACTTTTAAGTGCCAAGTAAACATTTACATCCAAGTATTTTGGATCCTATCCTGCTAAAGACAATGCTCACATTTGTGAAAATGAATGCATTTCAAGCATCCGACTAGAACAAAACTAAGTCTACACATCAAAATGAGTCGATCCGAACCGTGCACGTTTGAGCAAAAATCCATCGCAAGGCATTCATTCGGTTTCGCCACGTGACGCCAGAACAGCAGCGCAGCACGTTCCCAGTGCGAGGCTGAACAGTGTACACAGATTGTCATTCATTATCCGTAATACGGGTATCCGTATCCATATCCATTGCCAAGACCGTATCCAAGCCCATGTCCATATCCAGGGTATCCGTATCCGTATCCGCGGTGTCCGTATCCATATCCCGAGCCGTACGGGTATCCCCCGAAGTAACCGCCGTATCCGTGTCTTCGACCGTAACGGCCGCGACCCAGGAGGCCCCCGAGCAGGCGACCGAAGATGCTGAAAAAGTTGGGATGTCGTCAGGGCTCCCCGTAAAATCTGCCGGACTCGCATTTTCATATGTGAAAAAAAAATATTAAATTGCGGGAATATAAAGTGAGAACTAAAAGGTTACCGCCACTAAGTTTTGGTTCCTATCTAGGAAATTGCATTAAAGTTGATTATTTTTGCCATAGTGCATGTCTTAAACTCTTAATCGCGAGTGTCTACTTTTGATAAACAAGTTTCTAATACACTGATCAACCAGTAAATCAAGCTCTTTTAGCCTATGTTTGTGACCTACCCAGTTTCAGAACCCTTCAAATCTCCGGCTTCAGAGGCCACCGGCTGGTCGGCATCCGGTGTAAACTCGGCGGCTGCCTGCTGTTCAGGTTGGCAGGTCACCACCGCCACTAGCGCCGCCAGAAGGCACAGCGTCACAAACTGAAACCAAAAGTAGCCGCGGTCACTGATGACAGTGATTTTCCATAGAAGTGACACCCGTGAATCGCATTTCTTGGCAATGTACATATGTAGTTATAGAGACAATCCAATAGGCTGGCCCAAATGCTTCATAACCAGCTCAGCAGCAGAAAAAAAAAAACACAAAAAAAAACACACGATAGAATTTATAATTCGGAAGAAAGCTGGCGTAGCTTATCAAAGTTGTGCAAGCTTTTTTAATAGCTCTGACTTTTATAAGAATAAATATAATATGCTTAAAGCCAGTGGCGCAGCCAGGATTTCGTTTCGGGGGGGTCATCGCCTCCAAAGCGGGCCCCCTAGTGTGCGGGCCCCCCACCCATTTTTCAGAATCTTTCCATATTACCTACATACGCATTCTGCTGAGCGGGCCCCCTTTACCTGTACGATAACCCTGAGCGAGTTTGAATCGGAAAATTTTGATAGAACAATAGCTCGGTAATCACCCAGTGTTCAATTTCTACGCGAATTGACCATGACGGAAATATGTTACTATGACGTATGAATTCGTATCTTTCGAGGGCGAAATGTGCCCCTTCCGCAATATGCATAGCATATATGCAAACGGAACTGTTGCCTGCTTCTGTCGGACAAGATTTAAGCAGTCCCATGTGCCTGTCCTAACTCCTAAGTCATCTATTGGCTGCTGTAGTAGATTGTGATTTATTATTCTTCATTACGTGAATTCGCTCACAAGAAGTTTTAACCCTCGCCGGCACAGGGGAGGGGATGATGCAACCCCCTAAGGGTTTTCGCAAATAACTCGCGTAAAAAGCAGCCGATCACGACCGAACTTTCAGTACCCTCGCGTTGATCAGTTCTACCCTACCCTAGAAATTTCATGACCCTGACCCAAATGACCTTTGACTTGTGACCTACTTTCCGAGACCATGTTTGGCCAGAATCGCGATTCGGCGTATGCCGGCTCGCATTAGCCGCGCGTTTGCAGTCTTTCGTGGTTTCAAGCATTCAAACAACATGTGAGTTGATGCTGCTCCCATGCATTAGGGTGGATGTCAAGGTCACCTGAAGGTCAGGTCAGGTCATTCATTACCTATGATGACCTCGGTACTTTTTTCAAATTATACATGTTTCCAGGCTAGTTTTTGGAGCTGAATCCGAATTTAACAACCATTTGAACATTTACGAAGTAGTTTTGGTGCCTTCGTAACATGTTACGAAGCTGCCAGAGGCGGCTGACACGTAGGTACTACGAATACCCGGCAGGACTCCTATTGGTTGACCTGACCTGACCTGACCCGACCTGGCCTAAATGCATACTCTTGCCTTGGGCCGGGTTTGTTGTGGCGTGGTGATGTGGTGACGTAGATTCTGTCTGCTATCGTGGTCCCGGCATGGTGTTACTTAGCGCGGGGTACGGGCCCGACCGTTGCGCCAAGTGCGCTGAAATTTGCGCAACTTATAGATCAAGGATGGGCAACGTGCCTTTGGGGGTCTCAGCTCGATCGGATCGATAGCGAGCACATGGCGCGTGCTCAAAAAGTGCAAATTCGCGTCATGGACTTTACATGTATACATATAAATCCGCTTGCGAAATCGGGCGAAAATGGCTAAATATGATGCCAGACACTGGTCCGGTACCCATGCAGTATCTCGGTAACCGTGGGCCCAATCGGCACGGGGAACACAGTATCGTGTAGAGAATCGAAAGGGCTATCGAATGGTGTGCGGTGCAGGGATGGCACGCGCCACGTGCACCCGTGAGGGCACTTATGCTGGAAAATTTACGTTTCGGACAGATTTGGGACTTAATGCTATTTTCGGGTGACTGTTTGACGGAGCGGGTTCAAACAACGCCTGTTGGCAAAAGAAAGGTACCGCCTCTCATGGAAAAATTGTGAAAAGCTAATTGATCAAAAACAAGGTGCAGAACAAATCGCTGGAGAGAATGGTATTTGTTAATGACTTACTTAATTACATGGGTTTTACTGCATAACCTGGTACGTTTGACAGTTGAAAATGGCAGAGTTGGAAAGAACATTTAATTTTGTCCAAAATCCAATCATCGCTTTTGCATGACGAGCAACAGTATTCTTAAAAATATAAATGTTGCAAACCTCTACAAAGTAATTCATCGATCGCTATCATTTTTCAATAACCTACGTCAACCTTTGTTATAAACTACACATGACATGTTCTATAGTAGAACGCATGCTTATCAGACACGAGCACCTCGATGCAATGGATACTTTTTCCCAAACCATAATGCTTAGCCGTCAAAAAGCAATCAACCGAAATGGATACATAACCCACGGACACAAGACCAGCCAAACGCCCACCGATCGAAAATACCCCTTATTCGCTTTGGGGAGCAAGCGAGTCACCCTAGCGGGCCCCATTCAACCAGGGGCCCGGGACCTATCCACACGGGGGCCCGAGCCACGTCCACCTGGGGCTCCGGGCCCCGTCCACCAGGGGGCCCGGGCCCCGTCCACTAGGGGGCCCGGGCCCCATTCATCCGGGGGCCGGGCCCCATTCATCCGGGGTCCGGCGTCCACCTGGGGCCCGTTCTCCCGGGGGCCCGGGCAACATCCACCCGGGGGCCCGGACCCATCCACGGGGTCCTGGGCCCCATCCACCCAGGGGTCTCGGGCCCATTCTCCCAGGGGCCCGGGCCCGTTCTCCGGGAGGCCCGGGTCCGTTCTCCAATCTCCCGGGGGCCCGGGCCCCATCCAACCGGGGGTCCGGGCCCCGTCCACCCGGGGCCCGGGGCCCGTTCTCCCGGGGGCCCGGGGCCCGTTCTCCCGGGGACCCGGACCCATCCACGGGGGCCCGGGCCCTATCCACCAAGGAGGCCCGGGTCCCGTCCACCTGGGGCCCAGGCCGACCCCTCACCCGTGGTGTCCCAGTAGGCATTTCTCGAAGCGGGCTCGTCCGATTAGATTAGGGTCTCTCTCCTCCCTCTCTCTCTCTCTCTCTCTCTCTCTCTCTCTCTCTCTCTCTCTCTCTCTCTCTCTCTCTCTCTCTCTCTCTCTCTCTCTCTCTCCTTCTCTCGAGCGGGCCCCTGACAGAAATTTCGGGGGGGTCAGCTGACCCTCTGACCCCCCCCCTGGCTGCGCCACTGCTTAAAGCACGCCACATCATTCCCAGTAAATACTCCTCAGCCATTTAACAGTAACTGCGGAAGTCCCCTCCCCATTTCAACACCCACACACGCACACAAAACACAGTAAACTATAAGGACCGAATAAACACAGAAATTATACAACTCAAATAATGTATCAATCAACAAAAAAGCAATAAAGTCAAACACCAGGTAATACAATCTAATTGGACCAAACTGAACACTGAGCACAGTCTTGTTGTACAGCACTGTGGTATATGATCGGACGTGCGTTCTCTCACCGGCTTCATGTTGCTGACCACCGACTAGATTATCGACTGAAGACGCCGCCGGTGACCTTCCGATATATACCTGGCCGCCGCGCGGTGCGTCATTCGCCCCCAGGAAAGGACACGTGACCTCGGAGCACCGCAAGGCGCAATAGATGTGCCTGTGACGCATATTTACGTCTGGACAACGAGTTGCGTTGGAGAGGCCGGAAATAGTGGCGATTTCAGGACCGCCAGAATGGACCGTCATTGGAATGATTCTTTTTTAAACCGTGCACTGTTTTCGGCCGGAATTTAATAGTTACTACAAAATGTTTTGTGATTACGTTTCCAGCAAGAATGAATGCCATCAGGGCTAAATTTTTACTACTTTTGCATTTTGTCAAGAAGCATATAGTGTTGTTATATTGCAGTTTTAGCGCGTTTGTTACAAAATATGAAGCGAATAAGCGTCAGTGTAATTCATCAGTGTCAGAAATTGACTTGAGGGGAAGCTATGCTAACTGCTTTTGTCCATCCACTAGAAGTTTTTAAATATTTTGCTTTGTGTATTCCAAAAGGAGAGGGAACTATTTTATTTGTCGACATGTTAAATTTTCAAGGCAGTTTACAAACAAGCATTTGGTCTTTCTCGTATATAAGCAGTGGCTAAGAAGAAAAGGTTGATCAATCCTGAAGTTCAGTCATCGTACCTCCACTTGGCAGCAAGATCCCCAAGGACAGAGGATATATTGTGTACCTGTCCTGTAAATCAAAGCATTTTTGTGCTTGCAAAGGCTTAAGTTCTTTGTGGTGTGTTCGGAGTGAGGCTATATGGCCGTTTTTGTTGTATGTTTATGTGGAGATTGAATATAACTGTGACCCTGTGCTTGTTTGTATACTTACTATGGTCAAACAGGGAACAGCACATTCACATAACATACTCACCTAGCACCTAACTCATAGCTGTACGTTGCAGGATCTGTACTTGTTCATGTCTCGAGCATTAACAAAGCACTAAAGTAGCTTAGTAATCATTTTCCACATTTTCTGAGCATCTAACATGACATACAGCAGCTTGCAGAGCAGCTTCAGAGAAGAAACACTTTAAATGCACAGACTCACACCAGCCACCCAATGAGCCAGTTCCTCAGTTGACTGTTTCCCTGGATGCAGCTTGGCAAGGTGAGCTAACTATTGGCAAGTTGAAGGTTAGCAGGTAAGATTGAGTTAGGGTGAGTACCTACCTATAACTGGGTGCTACTGCTATGCAGGTCTTGGCCAGGCTGCAAATATGTGTGATGATTGAGGTTAGGTCAGCTGTCAGGTTATTCAGGTATGCTCATTGCTCAGGTCACATTTTTATGGACACTTGGCAACCTAAAAAACTAACATCCTAATCTAAGCTAACCCGACTAAACCTACATAACTGCTGACTATAGGAACTAAGCACCTACCTACTTGTGCCTACATGTCATACCATGTCAAAGTAGAGTTCCTTGGTGGAAGATTACCCTCAGTACTTTTTATCCCAGCCCTGTGAAGAAAACTAATACTTCTAAGTTCTAAGCTCTGAGTCACTGCTGGCCAGCCACAGGCAGAAACGCTGAAACTGAGAGCTTTGCCATTGTACAGGGTGTCCGGATAGTTCTGGCGCTTTTCAACATTTTCTAAAACAAATGCCATTGGTTCATAGATACTAATCAATGGATCATAACAATGACCAGGGACACCAAGCCACATGCTTCCGCTACGTGCTCATTCAATGTAACCACCGTCGGCGCCGACGACGGCCTCGACGTAGGGAATGAAGCGTCTGCGGGTTTTGACGATGCGGGGCATTTCCAGGTCCTCCCATGCTGTCATGATGCGAGTCTTCAGCGACTCCAGGTTGGGGTGAGAAATGGCCTAGATCCTGTTCTACAAAACGCGTAGCACGCCTTAGTCGAGCGGGTCAGGTTAGGAGAATAAGGCGGCCTAATCTCATTTCGCCACGGTGATCTGGCCCGGCAAGCTCCTCTGTCAGTTTAGCTTGAATGGCGGCGGCGTTGTTGGAGGGTGCTCTGTGCTGTTGAAATGCGAAGTGACCCTTAGGGCATGTCGTCTTGACCCTCGGGTTGATGTGGCTGTCCAGGAACCCCTCGTGGGCCAGCCTGTTATTCATTTATTCGACATTGACGAAGATGATGGGACATTTTTGTCCATCAGACCCCCGCACTTTCTTCGATTGCCGCGTTGAAATGCTGCTCCGTTCCCATATCGCGTTCGAAACGGTCTGAGGATATTTTTTAAGGAATTCCCGAGTCGAAATAAACCTTTACCTGCTAAACCATTCATCGAAAAACGCCGCATCGCGCTGCAACTCGCGCCTCGTTCAAGTCGCACCCGGCCGCCGCGCGCAGGCATTCAGCGACAAGGCGCATCTTCGCCCATCTACCCATCACTGAAAACGATTTCAAGGTCATATTTACACGACCCCTGGCTGAGCAATCAACGAGGGGTCATGTCTGTGATGATTGGCTGAATGTCCAATAATCACAGCGCGCGTTACACGGCGTCCAAAAGAAGCGCCAGGACTTTCCGGACACCCTGTATATTGGACCAACAATCACATATCACGAATGACTATGAACACATTATATGATCACACCGTTGCATGGATTGTCACATTGACAATTTTATAACAATCCTTTTTTCAAGAAATACAGTAATGATTAACCTCAAAATCAACATAAAGTGGATTTAGTGATCCAAGCTTTCTCCTCCAGTAGCAATGGAATGACTGCATGTTTCATTTGCCAGACACTGAGTACCTGATGCACATATTACAATCTGCAGTGCATAGCATCTAAGCATAGTAAAGCTGCCAAAGTCCATTCATTCTAGATTTTTAACTTGATAGTTAGCACTAATTTATCTTGCTGTTGTAAGTTATCATTCAATATTCATACCAATCCAATACATCAATATGCGCTCATCAGACAACATTTTCTGGCATGATCCTGCTCAGCGCGCTCTTCAGTATTGCTCCAAGATCTGCAATATCATAGCTTGTTTTCGGCCAATAAGCTCTTTTAATTTTACTTTTTCTTGCTGATATATGAGCCCGATCAACTTGTGTTTATCAACCAAAATTTCATAACTTCAAGTTCAACTTGATATTGATATTGTTCAGGAGTCAGGACCTCTGTCAGCTTCCTGGATACTTCGGATTGTTTTCAATCACATGCTTTTTAAATATGATATAAGTCAATCTTAAAGGATTCAAAACATCCAACAAAACGACGTACAAGAGTACGGAAACAACCAGATAAACTTAAAAAGCGCCTTGGAACAGAGCCAAGTGGTGCTCCATTTGTTTGTTTACAATGATTGTAGTGCTGATGTATTTTTAGGACTCTGAATGTCGGCTTATAAAAAATGAAACGTTTTTACAAAAGTTGTAAGGTGATTAATATTTATCTGAAAGAACTAAAATATTCAAAAGCCAAACACTACGAAATACATGAATCAGAACGAAAAAGTAACCCCAAAATCCAGCCTAATTACCGGCTCCTAAAACTGCAACAAAAGCAGCACTTTTCCCCGCAACTCGTTGTCCAGACGTAAATATGCGCCTGTGACACTGACACCCGTCTGTCGGGTCGGTTTGTGCCGGAATAGGGTCAAACTATTGCAGCAAGACCGAGATCCGGGGTGTTCCGGACGCTTCAGGGGTGAATCAGAACAGCTCCGCAACCGTACGATTTTTACAAGCGAGTCCTTCGACTGTACTTAACTGGGAGGGAGGGGGGCTCTGCAGGGCGCCTTCCTGTTTCGCAACATCTTCTAAGTCTAGGCCTATCAACATCATACTACCTTTACCTTCTGGCTGCATAAACATGTCACAATGTCCTATAACTTCGTATAGATTGGCGGAAAATGACGCCCAGAGTAACGTCATTTTTATGCTGTTAGGATAGGTCCTGTCAGGTCAGATCAGGTCGATCTTTAGACGTTCCGCCGGCTATGCCTACATAGTATAGGTGCTTATAAGCACATAGGCAACTCCGTATACGGAGTCCCAGGGGCTGGGTAGCTTCGCAACATGGGCCATGGGCTCAGAAACTAGCTCCTACAGAGTGTTTTACTAAAAGTGTCAAAAAGAAAATGCCTATGATGCATAAAATATGCACAGCATGTCGTTGCGCACGTGGATTTGTTTCAAATTCTTGGACATTTATGTTTTGCTCACATTCGTTATATTTTACACTCATGCGGAGCGAGGGCAGGAGGTCAAATGAGCAAGTCCTTTTTTTCCTTATGCAGAACAAAAACAGGTCATTTACGCCGCAACAAGAGGGCTGGATCAGTCGACCCGGACCCTGACATCTGTACGTACATCGTTGAACATCATGTTCCATTACAGGTGGAAGGTAAGACTGCCAAAAAAAAAAAAAAAACGAAACCAAGGTGTCAAAAGCTCACAAGACACATAGCCAAACACTATACTGGAGGGTCCAGTAATGCCTAAGGCGTAGTACGCACGTGCGTAGTTTTACAGCTCTCCGTTCAGTGGCGATCAGAGATTAGACTCCGGGGTGGCATGCCCCAAATGGAGTGAATATTCCCGTTTT
Source organism: Amphibalanus amphitrite (assembly GCF_019059575.1). Taxonomy (NCBI): domain Eukaryota; kingdom Metazoa; phylum Arthropoda; class Thecostraca; order Balanomorpha; family Balanidae; genus Amphibalanus; species Amphibalanus amphitrite. The sequence continues at coordinate 219,241 of NW_024882371.1, forward strand.
TCGATTATGGCGAGCATTCTGTTGCAGGTGGAACTGTGACGCGTTAGATAAAGTTGTCCAATTGGAACACGAATCTGTGAGATACTCTCTTTTGATGATAGGCATCACCATTAATGATTGGTGCTAGGTTTCGTCCGATTACAGTACCTATATGCGCACATTACTTCAGCGGTGACCTGTACCTCAGTCGCCGAGGCCCCTTCCCACCCACCCAGTCGAGTATCCGGTTAGGTCGGTGGATCAGCCATGTCTACTGTCTAGCGCACCGAGCCCCCGCAGTTTCAGGGTCGCCTCGCCTCCACTACGCCGTCTTCCGACCGGATGGTGATGTCAAAACGACGACAGAACTCTGGAGGGATCCAACAAAACTGCCTCTGACCACAACGCCCGTGCCGAAAACCCACAACTAGCAGACACAGGCGGAACTGGGGGCCAATTTGGGACTACCGGCTGAGAGTAACCCAGTTCTTAGTTTGATGGTGGCAGTGCGGCAGAAAAACAGACTGAGCAAGTTTTCTATCGTTGTTGCAAAGCGTGTTGTCGGGTTTGAAAGATGGAAGTGTGTATGGTCTTTTCACGTCAGTTGTGCAAAATACGTTAACGCTTGGCGTCAGAGGTGCAGCCGGCCCCCCGTTTTCCAACCCATCCTCGGAAGTAATTGGTAGGTGGTCTTACCAAGAAGGAAAAGTTGTTTGGTAGCGGAAGCTACCAAATAACCTTTGTAGGGATCATCTATGCAATTTGTCATCTATGCGATTTGTCATTTCATGTTGTCATTCTCATTTATATTGTCACCGCTTTATTAATCAATCTGTTACCTGTTGTCAATTGCGCGTCATGTTTGTTATTTGTAAACCGGCCTGCCGCTGGCCTCAACCTTCCTAGTAACCGCTGTGCCATACGCTATAGAACGTGTCGTGCAAAGGTCACGGCGGCACCCCTGAGGCGGCCGCTGCCCGTACGTTTAGGAGCCCATTGTCGTGACGTCATGACTGTGGACAAAGGTCGCGGTAGGGGCTCTCCCGGCAGCCGGACGGTGACTCATACGTTGAGCTTGTCTCTCGCCGCGCCTGCGGGCATATTGGTAGTACTAGGGACGGCCAGCATGTGACCGCGGTTTTCGTCCCTTCCCCTGCTATAGCCTTGAGCTAGCGGGGATGCAAAATTCAAAAAAAAAAAAAAAAAAAAAAAAAAAAAAAAACGACATTGTCAATTCGTTTTTCGACTCTGCTGTTCGCTGCAAGACCAATACACATAGAAAACGGCTCGGGCATTTGGAGAAGAGCGGCTACTCTGAGGCGAGGGAAGAACACGGAGATTCACACAAACGACCTGACTAGGTTGCACCGGCCACAGTCATCCCTCTGCCGGACATCCGCACCACCACGGTCGCCCGCGCCTTCCTCGAGCACTGGGTCGCCCGATTCGGCGTTCCGTCCATCATCACGACGGACCGAGGCGCCCAGTTCGAGTCGGCCCTCTGGTCGGAGCTACAGCGATTCCTGGGCTGCCAGCGAACTCGGACGACGTCCTACCACCCGGCCTGCAACGGTATGGTGGAACGCCTGCATCGCCAGCTGAAGGCCAGCCTCCGTGCACACCAGGCTACGTCATGGACGGACGTGCTGCCGCTGGTGCTCCTGGGCATACGCTCCACCATCAAGGCGGACCTGCAGGCGACGTCAGCCGAGCTGGTGTACGGCTCCTCACTGCGGCTTCCCGGCGAGTTCTTCATCAGCAGCCAAGCCTCAGCAGCATCACCGGCCGGTTTCGTACAGGACCTGAAGCGCGCCATGTCTCAGGTGCGGCCGACACTCCCACGTCCGGTCCAGCGCGCCACGTACGTCCCGACGGCACTCCAGACGGCGACACACGTCTTCGTGCGCAGGGACTGTCACCGCTACCCGCTGGACGCTCCATACGACGGACCGTTCCCGGTTACCGAAAGGACCACCAAAACCATCACCATCGACCGTCGACAGAAAAAGGAGGTCATCAGCATCGACCGGTGTAAGGTCGCCTTCCTGGAGACGCCAGACGAATCCGGTCATCGACAGTCTGACCTGCCGACTGTGCAGCCGCACGGTACTCAGTCCAGCGGCCCGCCGGCCGCACCACCGCTCAGCAATGAGCCCAGCGGCCCGGAGCTTCTGATCTACGGTGACGCACCAACTCGCCCTGCAGCCGTCGCTCGGGCTGACGCTGCACCATTGCAGCCTCAGCCGATACTACGGACGACCCGCTCCGGCCGCGTCGTACGACCTCCGGTAAGATATCGCCATGTCACTTTTGTCCGCGACATGTCTGGCGAGGGGGTACTGTAGGGATCATCTATGCAATTTGTCATCTATGCGATTTGTCATTTCATGTTGTCATTCTCATTTATATTGTCACCGCTTTATTAATCAATCTGTTACCTGTTGTCAATTGCGCGTCATGTTTGTTATTTGTAAACCGGCCTGCCGCTGGCCTCAACCTTCCTAGTAACCGCTGTGCCATACGCTATAGAACGTGTCGTGCAAAGGTCACGGCGGCACCCCTGAGGCGGCCGCTGCCCGTACGTTTAGGAGCCCATTGTCGTGACGTCATGACTGTGGACAAAGGTCGCGGTAGGGGCTCTCCCGGCAGCCGGACGGTGACTCATACGTTGAGCTTGTCTCTCGCCGCGCCTGCGGGCATATTGGTAGTACTAGGGACGGCCAGCATGTGACCGCGGTTTTCGGCGACATTGTCAATTCGTTTTTCGACTCTGCTGTTCGCTGCAAGACCAATACACATAGAAAACGGCTCGGGCATTTGGAGAAGAGCGGCTACTCTGAGGCGAGGGAAGAACACGGAGATTCACACAAACGACCTGACTAGGTTGCACCGGCCACAGTCGACCGAGGTGGGCTTCCGCGCCCTTAAAGGGACCCTCCCACCTTAACATTAGTTTTGAGTTGAGATAGCCAAGTTTGCGGCCAGGCTCAGAAACCACCATTTATCCCGGCCGCAACCCCCGCAGCTTTATGGTGTTCAAGAAATTTCTTCCCTTTACTTGCAGGGTGGGACCAGCGTGGTCCCTATCTCTTAACCATTACGGGAATCTGATGACATCATCAGGCTTTCGAACGTCCGTTAAATGTTTGACTAAAACGTTTTGTAGCACGCGGTGGTATATGCTGCTTTGCGCGCAACAAATGCCGCACTTTCAAATAAAGTCGCTAGGAACAGCGGAGATCCCAAAAAGTAAACAAAAGTAAAAGTCTAATATCTTGAAAACCGGTGAATATTTTTCGATGAAATTTGGTAGATATTCGTTTTTGCTCTTTCTGAACCGAGCGACATCACTTTCATGCCAATTCATTAACTTTTTTGAAGGTGGGAGGGTCCCTTTAAGGACGCCTCTGACTGGCCATTGCGCTGACACCCTGGTCGGACCACGGTCATATATCGGGGTTACATGAGCACAGTAAATACGTATTTAGCCGCTAATTCGAATTAGGAACGCATTACCGACTCATGTAGCCACCTGCTAGTACGAATCGGCGATCCGATCCGCGGTTACATGAGCAAAGCAAATACGTATCACGATCGGATTCACCGCTAATGCGAATCAGGAGCGTACTACCGACTCATGTATCCACCTGCTAATACGAATCGGCGGTCCGAACAAAATCCGCTGGGAAAGAGGCTTAGAAGCGAATAGGACCAAGATACGTATTACAGGAACTATTTCTTCGCAAAAAGAAACATTAAAATGCAAAATAATTGGTATTTTTTCATTTTCTTCTTTTGAAATAATATTTAAAAAAAATATGTCGGTATTTTGTCAAGTTTTCAACAATAAATATAGTGAAAACCAAATAGTAAATATCCACATAATTTCAGTTGAAACATTTTTCTGACAGCACTACAGACGAATCAAGAGAGGCAATTGCCCAATGAGTCAAAGCAAGACAACTTTATGTTCAACTTTTTTTTGTTAAGTTAATTGAGAATGTTTTGAGCAGATTAAATGCAAAAAAGACATAAGATAATGAATTTTTGATTTAGTCACCTCTATTGCTACGGAAGTGCGCCACATTTGTATGCTATTCCGTTTGTAATGCGCATCGGGCCGAGAGCCAAACTAGATCCGTTTGACGTCACTGATACGAATTTGCTCATGTAGTCGGTGCACTGAATGCGTTCTTGGGGAGCTGATGCGAATTAGCGTAGTGCGTATTTGGAACGGATCCCTCATGTAACCGAAACGTCCGAGGCACACGATTCGGGCCGTATTTCACAAGAACTATTCTTTGCTGACTGGAAGCGTCAAAATGCAAAATACTAAGCATTTTTTTATTGGCTGCCTCGTAGAAAATAGCAAAAAAATGTTGGTATTTTGGTTTAGTCTTTGGATGTGAAATAAAATGAATGAAATATTTTGATACATAATTTTTTCTGACCACCCTGCTGTCGCTGCATGGCGAATCAGTGCCCACTGACTTAAAACAAGAAAACTTTGTTTTCATTTTTTGATTTCATGTTAATTTTAAATGTTTTTGAGCCTATCAAATGATATAAGCATTTAAAATTTAGTTCAGTCGTCCCGGTAAATGCCGCAACTGCGCCATGACTGTACGCTAATCCTATTCCGTTTGTGATACGAATTACCGGCCGTCGAGGAGTCAGCCCGGGTGAGCCAAACAAGATCCGTTTGACGTAGATAAAACGAATTAGTCTCATGTAACCGGTGCCGTAGATACGTTTGTGGGGAGCTGATGCGCATTAGCGTAGTGCGTATTTGGAACGGATCGCTCATGTAACCCCGGTAATTGATCGGACCCTGCCACTGGTTCGTGCTCAGGCTGCCTTAGCGGGTAGACCTGCTCGACCAGACGCCCCCACTGGTGGGCGAGTGCTCGGTTCCGACTTTCACCGCCGGTCCAACAGCGTTCTGCTGGTTCCCGCCGATCCGGTTACGACACCGCAAGTGCCGTACCGACTCGGGCGTCCCAGGTGGGCGTAACGGTTACCACACCAGTTCGCGACCCCCAGGCTCTGTCAGCCGTCGTACGGCTCTCGGACGGACACTCTAATAGATCAGCCACAGATCAATAGGTTGTTACAGACCGTCCGTCCAGCCAAGCGCTACCCACAGCGCAGTACGACACCTTTGCTTTTGGTAGCATGGCATACTAAACAAAAGTCGGTACGGTGGTACTGGTTAGGGATGAAAGCGGAAGCGGAAAAGGCGATAGAGACGATAAAATTTGTACTTACGGATTGCGCGATTTGCGAAATCATTTGGCGCCATTTTGGGTCCTGAAAACGATTGCGCGGTTTCGTTGACGCGGCGTACCTCGACCTGTTTCCCTTGCGCGAGTTTTTAGTATTAGGGACTTTGAATGGTCACGGCTTGCAAGTTTGCTTAATTGCTCATTCAACATACCAGCTGGAGATCTGTAGCGTTGCGTTGGGTTCATGACTCGTTGCAAAACAATATGAGCAAGGCCATTGGGAAAACGTCCGGACTCCGGCATGGGACGTCCTCGTCCTGGAATGAAATGGGTAAGTACTCCAATATCAGGCTTTTTGATCGTCTATTTAATTGTTAAATTTTATCAGAGGTAGTGTTCCAATTGGGATTTGTCCAGATGACATCAACATTGGTAACTTTCCTGTTTACAAGCTGCTTACTCTTATCACTGGTAGATTGAATAAATAGGTTAATACGAACAATATGTTGATGTAATTTAGCAGGTGGCGTCTCCATAGAAACCCTGTTCGACAAGCTTTGGAAGCTCGCTGGCAGTGTTCTGAAACGTGGGCTCTGTTCGCTCGCTGCTGCCAAAACAGCTTCCCAACAGCCCGCTAGATTGAGATGGCCTAACTGTGTTAAGATGCGAGGGCTGTGCTGTTGACCAATGATTGGTCGAGAAATGCACGCAGGCCGTGACGTAGGCTGCTGACGTCTATCAGGCTGACCAGGGGCAATCGCTGAAGCAAGGATATATGTCTCCTTTACATAACACATAGCGTACTGTGATGACGTCATGCAACTGTGATGGCAATCAGGCGCTGACTTTATAATCTGCTGACTAAAAAACAGCAACTGAACTTACAGCGCCATGGTCCTAGAAAGTGGCCGACACAATTGACCCTCCCACCTTCAAAAAATTATTTGGCAATTAAGTGATTTCTTGGTGGTGTTTCGCCAGAGCTGCTAGTTCGTTGCCAGCACTCGTGTCTGCTTGGGTTTCCATGGAGACAGCAACAAGCCCTCCAACAAGCTCCAACACCGCTGAAGCATGATGTCAGCTTGCTGAATGCGCCTGCAGCACGGCTGAAGGATCAAAAATGAATGTGTACCAAATTTCACTTAAAATATTGGGTACTTAACTTGTTTACAGGATACCTATTTTTTTAATAAATTTAGTCCGAATGGTTGAATGGGTGGATTTTGAGGAATCAGAGCCCGTACTAAGCATAGCTTGTTGTGCTGACCCTGACCCCACCACCCAATCGCGCAATTCCAATTGTATGGCAGAATTTTGTCTGAACGTTTAACGTGCCCTCACGACTGGGCACAGCCCCCTCCGCTTACTCACGTTACCTGGCTTCTGCGCGGCCCCTGCCACAGACATGCACGCCATCACACGTAGTAGCTAAATGTAGCTGCCTGCACCGGGGCTTAAACCGGGCTCTCACTACCGGCTAAGCCTCAAATTCCGGCGCTTTAATCCACTCGGCCACGGAGGGGACTAATTACCTTTTCGTATTAGTTATCCTATTTTGTTCCCTTTTTGGGACCTCTGCTGTTTGTTCCTGTGATGTCATTCGGAAGCAATGATTTGGCATCCAGATGGCGCATAAAGAGACCATCCCACTTCACATAAGTTCTGAGTTCTTCTTCTTCATGGATTAGGGTGCGTAGCCGTCAGCCTAGTTCTGAGTTAAGATAGCCAAATTGAGGTCCCTGTCCCTTGGCTTGCACTTACCAGTTTGGGCACTCACATGGTGGTGAGATGTGGAATTGGCATAGAAATTAGGATGAGCTTAGAGGAGTGACAGGAACAATTTTTTGAAACGGGAGGTTAAGGGAGCTTGGAGGAGGTTGGAAGAGCGACGGGAACAGACCCTATGGGCTTAGGGCTATGACTGTGGCCCTGTTTGTTTGCTGCTGTCAACACAGCTTTCCCTGTTTGGGGTGGCACACAGCTACCCTGCCGGCTGCGCCATGTACATTCCCCAACATCCCATTAGGTGGCTACTGTGTTGTAGGGACAGGACTGGACAAGACTATGAAAGGACTGTGCTGTTGACCAATGAGAGGCTGAGAAATGCATGCAGAGGCAGGATTGCTGACATACACTGACGTAGGCTGCTAACATCTGCACAGCGCTTACTATGGACAACCACATGTGTTGTAAAGGTTTCATTCACACATAACATAGCTAGCAGTGATAAAGTCAGGTAACTGTGGTGTAAATAGACGAGCAGACATCATAAGTCTGTTGAGAAATAAACTTTGGATGAACAGGGCCAGGTATTCCACTGGTGGCACAGTATTTAAAACTGGGCCCTGTTTCACTGAATATGATAGCAGCACACTGGCGGCACATTTCTTGAGCTGACGTAATGTGATGACGTCATATTATTGACTAACAAGCGAATTAGCACAGTGAACAGGCAGGCCCACATTCATTGGGCTTTAACTAACAAAAGCACTTCCTTTTTTACAGATGACTTGCTGTTTGATGATTCAGTTCTTCAGGAAAGTGAAGTACCGCTTCAGGCTCATGGCCGCTATCTAAATAATAGAAGAGGCAACTCTAAACCAGGCAAATGTCACAAGCCAAGGGCAATGAAAGGTCAGTATTTCATAAATGTCTGAATGGTTTTGTATATGGCTGTGGGCCTGGGTGCCTGCAAAGTACCATATCCCCCCCCCCCTGACCGGGCTCACCTGCACCTTGTTCACCAGCATTAATTTGAATAATAAAAGATGTAACACAGTAGATAGCAGCACAGCCCTCTGAGGTCTGTTGTGGCCCTCTTGCCTGTTGCCAGCTGGCTTAGTGCGGATATATGGGTCAAACAAAGCTATGTGAATCAGGTAGAACGCTTCCGGCGAGAAGTGGGGACAGATGAGTTTAGTAACTGCGACTCTGAGGGCCAAACAAACTTAGGTTGCCATGGTAATGGGCGAATTTGGCATGAGTACGCATATACTCATTTTTCAATGAATTATTTCAGAAAAAAGCAAACATACTTGTTGTATCAGTACAATAATGAATTGCAGTTTTCATAAATGATCCGTGTTTGGCCTAAATAATATCAAAATCAACTCTTAAACTGAATGGCTTGTGCTGCCATAGGTTACCTCCAGGGGTGGAAATCTGTCAAAATGTCAGGGGGGTCCAGGCCGGACAGATGGAGGCGGGCTGGATGCAGAACCATTGACTTACATGGCAGTAATTCGTTTTCAGGGGGGGGTCCTGCCTGACCCCCCACCCCCGAGATCTCCACCTCTGGGCCCTGTTTCACCGGTGATAGCAGCACGCTGCTATCAAATTGCGCGAGCTGACGTAATGTGATAACGTCATACTGCTGACGTAAGGGGCAATTCTGGCGCACGATTACCGCAATATTGTTTTACGTCATCAACTTATTTTCCTTAAACCCGACTTCTTTTAAATACATCATATTAAAAAAAAATCTATATTAAAAATGAATATGCTATCATGTCTCATGACTGCGTTAACTCTTACTTTTATTTAGGCTCATACGTCACTTACTGCCGCGGCCAAGGTCGCGGCAATCGTGCGCCGGAACTGCCCATCACGTCAGCAGTATGGCGTCATGACATGACGTCAGCTCGCGAAACGTGATAGCAGCGTGCTGCTATCACCGGTGAAACAGGGCCCTGGTTACCTGACACTCTGGATCCCGAAATTGTCACTAGCTTATCTGCCAAATTTGTTGTTAAGAATGCTCAAGGTGCTGACAGCGCTAGCGCAAGTGTCGCCACTTTTCGTGATGCCAAAAGGTATAATATGAAGTGACTTAAACTCAAGTAAAGACCAAGAATGGTCATGCCTGTGGGCAAGCAATATTTACCAGTATAACGCCTTTGGGGGCGACTAACGGAGCGAGCGAGAGGGTGGGCCTTGCACGTGCGAAATTTCGAGGGGTACCTCCAGCTGACTTGTGCACGGCACCCTACTAACCGGTCTCCAGCGATGTGCCAAATTTGAGCACAATCGGCCCAGCCGTTCTCGAGATCTGGAAGCGGCACCCTGCACGTGCGCACGTGCACAATGGGTCCCAACTGACTTGTGCACGGCACCCTACTAACTGGTCCCTAACCGTGTACCAAATTTGAGCGCCATCGGTCCAGCCGTTCTCGAGATCTGGAAACGACCCCGGCACGTGCGCACGTGCAACAGCACCCCAACTCTGGCACATGGATATCCATTGCTTAGTGGGTGCCTACCTACATGCCAACTTTGAGCGCAATCGGCCAAGTAGTCACCGATATATTGCAACTATTACAAAGCTGACACCAGCTCTTCGTTTTGCACGTCAACGTGGCACGTGCATAAGGGGTCACTCACATGTATCGGGAATAGTCCAAAACTTGGTAGAAGGAATGAAGCTACCCTACAAAAATTACCGCATGTAAATCGGTCAAGTGGTTGCTGAGATGAGCGTCGCAAAATCGTGACCACGGCCGGCCGGCCGGCCGCTCATACTCAGAAATTTCCATTATTCTACGTAAGACTCCGCTCGTTTCGCTCGCTCCGGAATAAGTTTCAACCCTAAGCATGTTTTATCATATGACTTCATCAGTAATTGGTTGTCAGCCCGTTGGTGATGTGTCAATAAACTAAACTAAACTAAATATGCTTAGCATGCATTTGAAGGTTGTTGTGATGTTTGCAGAGAATGACACATGCCATTTTCCCATCATAGAACGCACATGGGGGGGGGGGGGGGTGCTACCACTCCCGCGCCATTTCGTTCCTGTTGGAGATAGAGCTTCGCGGTAAAGACCAAAAAGATTCTATGGGAAGAGACGAATCCAATGATACCCAGTTTTACCTTCTCAGGTCAGTCATTGACCTTCCAGGTCAGGTCAACCTAAACACTGTTGCTGTCTTGGGTCACCGTCGGATATCAAGTGCGCTGCTCATCATATACCAATGACGATGCCGTTTTGTGGTGCCAAGCCAGCTAGAACCTCTTTGTCACACTATCCGACCACGTTTTTGCTGCTGAGGTAATTTCAGGTCAAGTTAGGTCAAGGTCAATGATATGTGTTTGTCAGTGTGTGTCTGTCTGTGTGTATACTGATGTTTGCACCGATTGTTTATGTGTCCATATTACATGAGATTATGAAATGAGAAGCCTTTACGGAAAATACAGCCAAAGAAACTTCACGAAAAGTAAATTCAGCTTGCCTAAAATGCAATGTTTTTAGAAGACCTAGGTTGACCTTGACCCTGACCTTGACATCTGTACATCGTCGAACAACATGTTCCATGATAGGTGGGAGGTAAGACTGGCAAAAAAGGCCGAAATATCAAGGTGTCAAAAGCTCACAAGGCCGATAGCCAACGAAAGATATTGGGTATTTGTCATTTTAAAGAACAAGGTCATATCTCCAAAACCAAAAACCACAGAAACTTGAAATTTTCATTGGATATCAAGAAAGGATAGATGATACGAAAAATCAAGCTTCTATCTCTAAAAATGTTAGTGCAGAGCAGAAAAACTACTTGGGGGGGGGGTGCCAATCCCCCCTCCCCCCATGTGCGGGCGAGGGATATGGAAGTTGGAAGATATGGAAGGGACACCCTTTAGTTGAAAGCAGGGGCCGTATTCACGTCGATCATTTTCGTAAGAATTTTCTTACGCATGACCTAATTCTTCAGATTTTTTTTTAATCACGTGAACTCCGTCGATAAAAACTTACGAAGTGTCGACGTGAATACCAAATTATACTTGGGAAAGAAAATCGACTTACGAAGTCGACGTGAATACGGCCCCAGAGCACTTTCGTGCATGGGGCATATTTCATGGGATCACAAGTAGTTGCTCCTGGTCAAGGTAGATTGTAAAAATATTCCTAGCGTTGAGGCCCCCACTTCACTGTGGAAGGCAACACTTCCCCAGCATAAAATCGCAAAGGTATAATCTTTGTGCATTTTTAAACCTTTTCATTGCATCCATTTTTGTAATCCTGACTCTAAAAAAATGGGGTTAAGTTTTATAATTTTATGTTCGAGAAGCTCACTATTTATGGAACTGCTGCAAATTTGCATGTTCAAGTACCATTCCCCAACAATAGATTTTGAAATATGTCTATTACAAAAATAGTGGCGTGGGGTAGGTTCGTGTACGCACTGTAGGGACACATTCGTGCAACCTTTTTTCATCATTGCGGTCTATGACTGACTGTGTAGTAGGTTTCATTTATGATGCTCGCCTAGAGCTCAGTCTCGGCTCCCGGTGCGGCCGGCCACGGTGCATGCGATGTCATGAAATGGGAGTCACGTCGCCTGGGCGAGGTCAGGGAGGCGGGCCGATGGCCGGCAGCTGGTAGCCCATTCTTGGTGCTTACCCCAAATGCTTATTGGTTATCCCACCCCCTGCCATTTTTTTTAACTTTGTGGGGTGTGCTGAAGTGCCCCACCCCTTGCACAAAGTGCCCCATGCACTGGGTAGTTTCGTGCAAACCAATAGAGTTATTAGAAGTCTCTTTTAATAGAAAAAAAATGTTAGCAGATGACTCTTCTAGGTAAAAAATATTTGCAAGAGTTGTTTTCCATACCACAATCAACAATTTTATCATTGCTCCAACCAAAGAACATATATTTGGAATATTAATTATCCATTATTTTGCACAAAAGTGCCCCACCCTACCTGTTTATAATGCGTCACAGTAAATAATGTTCCAATTTTCAGGAAAAGCTGGTGCTCATCGGAAGAACATGGTCAGGCCTAGTGACCATCATGTTGCAGCTCCTGCAGCAACATTAGAACTGGAGTTGCAAGGGGCATTCGATCAAGGTATGTTCATGTTATATGATAAATGTGAGTGTCCGAACTGTTTCTTTATTAGCATATCTTAGTTATCTCACAATTTCACCTGCTTGTGGTAGCATCCATTACCACCAAAGGTTTTGTCTTCTAGGGGTCTATTCCACTGGATCCTCCCCAAAAATGATTAGAGGAGGCTGGATTTCGCCACGATTTTTGCGACCTAGGGTAGTGTGGGGTAATTTGAACATATTTTTACGTCTTCTCCGTTGTACCAAATTCCAGCTCAACCCTGGATGAAGAAAAACTGTTTCAGTAGCGCATGTGTCACTTGCTTTCACCATGCAAGCCTCATTTTTGGACGAGCCGAGCATACCTTGAATAGCATAGCATCACTTCTCCACCAAGTCACGGTGTGTTCAAATTGCCCCACCGTGGGGTAATTTGAACATACTGCCTTTATCTGCCATAAAAACGATAGTCTCGCCAGCACCGATGTTGTTTGACCCATAAACGAATAGGCAGAGCAATTCTAAACATAGCTTCATTTGAAAAAGCAACACAACAACAAAAATAACAGTTGCAGAGTATCAATATCTGCACGCTGCACACCGGTCAGTTGACAGAATTCGCCTCTCTTCAATGAACAGAACGTCTATCATCTCCGTTCGATAAAAACCCTACCAAACCTTACTTCATCTGTTATAGTGGTGCCAATCGGAACCTGGACATTCGGGAGTTCCGATTCTTTATAATGTCCAATTCGGAATTGATTGCACAAAGGTATAGTATTCTGGACAACGTTGGACGATTGCCTGCCACACTTACGCGTTTTCATCAAGTAATCGTGCGTAGCATTGATTGGCGAATGGAAAGCTTGTTAAGCTCTCAATATAATGAACACCTTTCGGCTGGTAAAATTACATGATAAGCAATATAAATGACGGTTTTGAGTGTTGATAGCTGCATAATTTTCGGACATATTTGGACAAATAATTGATTTTAACATTTTTTTGGACGGAAAATCAACGAAAATGCCGGACAGTAGACGGATATTAGACGTAAATTTTCTAAAACTGGCATCACTTATTTGCTACTGCTTTGGGTCGAAAATATTGGCAAAAAAAGAACTGGGAGCGTTGTTTTTTCGGAGCTATCCCTGTCTTCATTGAAATTCTCACACTATGCTCAAATTACCCCACGCTAAAAGTTATTTTGCCATTTTTAAAAACAGGATTCAAAAGCAAATTTCTTGGATTGAAGGCACTGATTAGGTCATTGTACAACAAAAGCCGTTGCGTATTAGGCGCTAGCAATGCAAGATTTTGCGCTGCAATGAAGTTGCAATGAAATGTTGTTAGGCGTTTTTCCTTGCGAAATTGATTTTTACACTGTGCGTCAACATCTTCATTCCCTGAAACTTTAAACCCCGTTCATATGATAGCCCTTTTGGTTACGATAATTTCTCTCATTGGTCTTACTGTCATGCCACTTATGGATTTTCCGTAATTTTGTGTTATTCACACTATGTTCAAATTGCCCCACATGTTCAAATTACCCCACCCTACCCTATAGAACATTTTTAGAGGAGATATCAGCTGCCTGCGACTGACAATAGCAGACGATTCTGGTGCACACAACAACGGTTAACCGGTAACCCGCACCCCGTAGGGCTATCGGCCGACCCTACCACCCGGACCCGTGGGGGGCGGGCGATAGCCCCCCCCCCCCCCTAAGATCTCGGAAAGTTACCAGCCGATTTTCAACATTCAAACGGCGTATGATATCCCCACCAGGGAATTACCTTGTGACCCAATTTCATTGACCTTGGTCCAACCAATGACGTGACAGGTGAGGTCAGGTCAAAGGTAGAATTTTTACCGTCAACAGATATTCCTAGAAAGGTGTTGTAAAATCGAAAAATGCATATGCGATTGAAACTCATCGATGGGTCATTGTTTGACAAACGCATATTCTGCTTTTTGAGGTCACTGATAGGTACCAGGTCAGGTCACTGAGGGTCACAGTATGAAAGTGTCATGGTACATGTTTTATGGTTGATTTTACATGACAAATGCGATGTTGTGGTTCAGGCAACCTTTGGGACCAGTTGCGGCTACGTTCTTGTAAAGGTCAGGTCAAATGAGGTCAAATTGTATAGTTGATATTGCTTACATAAAATGGGTATCGGTAGTCGGTACCATACAGCGCGTCACGGGGAGTCTTATGGTGGTCTTTGTTTTGCACTAAGAAGTCTAGAATTGCCAAACATATATTTTTTTAAATTGAGTTGTAATTTCTAAATTGAGTTTGATCGCGAACAAGTGAGGTGACGTCATCAGCCAAATTTGGTGAACAAACAGCGAACAGTTCACGAACGTTCATGAATCGTTCGCTATCACGGTGAAGAGGGGGTGGATATGGTCCCTTTCTAATAATTTTAGGATGTTGACCTCAGGTCAAGATCAGAGGGCTGTTCGGCTGCGCAGCCAAAATGAAATATGCTGCAGCACGCATGCGCAGTGAGGGCTACGGTTCCCGTTAGTCCCGCCCACACTACAGCGTCACCGCCTGTGTGACGTCAACTACTGAAGTATACTTCGTTTTCCTGCAGCCGGAAATTCGATGCTGCAGGAGGCGAAAGTGGCGCGGATTAAAGTTAACCGTCCAATATTTCTTATTGTAAGCGGTTTGTATGCTGTTTTTGGGGTATCATTATCACACTTTTCGGTGGCTTATTGGTATTCACCGCATTTGAACGCAATTTAAACGTTATTTGAGCGACAATCACCAGTCCACCCGCACAACGGTTCGCCGCGTTTGAAATAGGCTGCAGCGACGCTCGGCCGCGGCGTGTCGGCGGAGATTGGGCGGAGCCAGGCGGTTGACGTCACCCAAGTATGACGCACGCAGCACAGATCTATGCTGCAGGGACCCGAACAGCCCTCAGGTCAAAGCCACTTGGGCCAGAAAGCTGCTGGGAAGATATCGTTCTGCATATCATTCGATGTGGCAGTTCTTTCTGAGTCAATTAATGGTTCAACTGACTCGCTAGCCCAGTTTGATCAGAAGTTATGAGTGAAAAGCTAGAATTACACCAAACAAGTTAAAATTTTATGTCTTGTTTGATGTCATGCAATGTCTAGAATGCAAATTTAAGCTTTAGCATTGAATGAATCATAATAAACCTTGATATTATGGGCTTGAGATACGATTTGCGCGTTTTTTACTTGGCGAAAAAAGACGACTATAACCGTGTGAGTTACTGTATGGGAATACCAGCGCAAAAGCTATAAAAATGCGGCCTTGTCTATGAACGTCCACGAACAGTTCGTGAACAGGGCACTGCTCGTAAACACGTGACCTTTGCAGTGACCCTGACACCTTAACATTAGTTTTGAGTTGAGATAGCCAAATTGGGGTCCCTGGCCTGCAATTACTGGTTTGGGTGCTCACAACATCGAAAAATGCTACAAATTGAAAATATTTGATCTCAAAGTTGCAGCACATGGATTCAGAGGGGCTAATGTATTTGAATGCCCCCTCTGGATGTGTGACATCAGTGCAGATGTAACGATTTTTAAATGTTTAACTACAACGTTTGGTAGCACGTGGTGATATATATGCTGCATTGCGCAACATCTGCCGCAATTTAAGGATGCCTAATTATTGCTTCCAAATGACGTCGTAGGAATAGCGGAGGTCCCAAAAAGTAAACAAAAGTAAAAGTCTGATATCTTGAAAACCAGTGAATATTTTTCTGTGAAATTTGGTAGATATATTTTTTATCTTTCTCAACCAAGCGACATCACTTTTATGCCAATTCATTAACTTTTTCGAAGGTGGGAGCCGGGAGTTTCCCTTTAATGCCAGAATTCGTGAGCAATCAAATAAACAAACAAGCATTGTTGACGGAACTGTTCATGAACAAATATACGAACACCAAACTTTGAATAAATGTTGTTTTAATTTGCAGAATTGCTCATGTAAACTGGTCTTTTTGAAAACATTATTTTCTATAACTGTAATGAAAAACCTAAGTCACGTGGCTGATAAATTATATATATAATAAAGCGCCTTAAAACTGCGCTTTATTTAATCATATTATTTTCAATGAAGCTGATGTTTTTGTTTGGGCTTGTTGGCTCATGCATGCATTGCAATTGTCAATGCATGTGCTATATCTTCAGCTGGTTGTCCATGTGCTTTTCAGAACAACATCAGCCATCTTCCGGTGATCAACATAATCCAGAAGGGCAGTCATGGAGTGCCAGACAGGCTGTGGAAACTGACAATTGGGACAACATAAGAAGTGCAGTCTTCCAGGATGTCGTAGCTGCCCGCACAGTGCCAGCAACAGGTGAGGATGGGTTTAGCAGATTACGCATCCATCTTACAATCTTACATGCATTTTACATGTATTTGGAGTGGACATTCAATTATTTTAATCGGGACGCTTTTCACCCGCTGCTGCCAAAACAGCTTCCCCAACAGCCCACTAGATGGCTTACTGTGTTGAGGCGCGAGGGCGAGGGCTATGCTGTTTGGTTGGTGCTGTTGACCAATGAGAGACCGAGAAACGCACGCAAGCCGTGACGTAGCTGCTGACGTCTGTTCAGCCCTTACTATGGTCAAGTGCTGAAGCGAGATAGGTTTTCAGTACAGCATCATGATGTCTCCTTTACATAGCACGTGGGCTGCTGTGATGACGTCATGTAACCGTGACAGCAATCAGGCGCCGACGTCATAGTCTGCTGATTAAAAAAAAAACAGCGATTGAACAGGGCCCAGGTATGGCCATCTGTCAACCGCAGACCGTATCTGTTAGAGGCTCGCAACGAGGGCTGTAATCGAATCACCTTCTTCAGCCTTCAACAGTCACTACGTTTCCATGACACGCTTAAATCGATTTAACGAAATTTCACGTGCGTTTTTCTCGGAAACTATTCATCTTCATCTTGTGCAAAAAAAAAATGAGTGTATTTATTTGTATTTGTACATATCGCGGCTTTTCAGACCGCGATTGATTGATCGATTGATGATTTATCGATTGACGATCGATTGACGAATGATTGATTGATTGATTGATTTATGGTTTTAGCTACCGCTTAATCCTGTATTTACAGTTTTAAATGTCTTAATGATATGGTCGAGGAAATCCATTTTGCAAAATTGGTTTAACTTGTGCCCTGGAAACGTAGGCAATAGGTCTATAAGAGATTTTAAACAGATAGCAAATTTCGAGAACACATTTTTTCTTAAAGGTACCCTCCCACCTACAAAAAAGTTTATGAATTGACATGAAAGTGATGTCACTCGGTTCAGAAAGAGCGAAAACGAATATCTACCAAATTTCACCGAAAAATATTCACCGGTTTTCAAGATATTAGACTTTTACTTTTGTTTACTTTTTGGGATCTCCGCTGTTCCTAGCGACTTTATTTGGAAGCAATAGTTTGGCAGCTGAAAGTGCGGCACTTGCTGCGCGCAAAGCAGCATATACCACCGCGTGCTACAAAACGTTTTAGTCAAACATTTAAAAATCGTTAGGTATCTGCGCTGACGTCACACATTCAGAGGGGTATTCCTATGCATTAGCCCCTCTGAATCAAAATACTGCAATTTTGAAATTCAATATTTCCGATTTAAGGCATTTCTCGATGTTGTGAGTGCCGAAACCGGTAATTGTGAGCCAGGGACCCCATTTTGGCTATCTCAACTCAAATCTAATGTTAAGGTGGGAGGGTCCCTTTAACGGATTATCATCAATATATATTTTATCAGAGATTCAAGCACTGAAACATTGGATTTTAGTTTCGACTGGTGTCATACCTTAGATAAAAATAGCTGACCATAATGCGTTGTTGTTTCAGGGTCGGTATGCTCAAGCTGTGGCTACCACGCCAGTGTTGTTTGCGACAACTGTCCAGTGGCTGCGTTGTGCCTGAAGTGTGATGTGCAGCGTCACACGTCTCAGCCGTTTCATCGTCGACGGCACTGGGTTCGTGGGTTCCTGGAACCCTTGTCGCCTGGTGTCTCTGTCTCGGCTACAGGAGAATTCATTGACTTTGGTAAGTTTCCATTTTTTATGGTAGCCGCCCATTCCCCCATGCTCAAGATGTAACGACGTTATCTAGGCATCTTTTTGCCGGATTCACTCAATATTACTTTACTAATAGATCCACTGCCAGTCGTTCTTCCCTGGCGGTAGGAATAGGATGGTAAATATGCCCGTACGTATTGCATACTTACGTACGTATTGCATGTCCACTTCAGGACGGGTCGCTGCCACTCGGCAGTAAAGCCTGAAACAGACTCTTTCCGCAGTCAGAAAATCGCATGCGAAAACCTAATCAAATACATGGAAGCACGCTCGCATCAATCGCACGCACCTCACGCATCTGATTGATACGGGAAAATTACAATGTATTTGAATAGGTTCTCGCATGCGATTTCCTGAATGCGGGAAGAGTCTGTTTCAGCCTTAAGATAATTGTGTAAACTGTGTAAAAAGTACTTGCCATTTAGCTTCGGCAGTGACCTGTCCCGTGCTGAAGACATGGGTCAACCAATATCCTAGAATCGTAAAATTTAGTAATAAAATGGCACTCATGAAATATTTTCCCACTCATTTCTCCAGTTTTTTATTTTATTTTTCACTCCTTGGATATCGTGCTCTAGTTATCGTCTAAAAGATGTGGTTTAAAAACGTTTAGGATGCAGGTCACTCAGCGGGCCGCAGCTTCCGAAACACGCGCTGCGCTGTCGGAATAAAAATGTAAATGAGCTCAGAAATTAAATTTCAAAACTAGCGGGCAGTAAGCGCGCACGATGGGGTGGCATCACCGGATACTGGCGCCTGCTGCCCTGCAGTCTTTGAAAATGTTGCAAGGCGAATGCTTAGTCTGATTTTTTACCCTATTTGATTGTTTTTGTAAAATAAGCGTCACTGTTATTGATTTTTTTTTTTTTTGCTTTTATATTTTTTAATCACGTTTATGCGTTGTCTTTATTAGTATGTCAACTTAAATGTATCGTTTGTTTCAGCTCCCGTCTTGCCGCTGTACAGATCCAAGAAGGTTTGCCGAACTTGCAAAGCTGATTGCGAAATGCAGGCTTCCTCCGCGATGGTGATTGTCATCACCTTGCAAGGTATGTGATGTGTCTTCTTTTAATACATTTAGTTGGGACGTTTTGCTTGGCGGGATACACGAGGACATAGCCCCGCTATACAGAGCTTCTTGCGCTGGGACGTAAGCTCTTACCACACGGAATTCATCGCTCTACCGACAGCTACCTGGACTGACTACATGCGACTACATGCGGCTATAGATGAAGCAGTTGTGTTATTTTATTGCGGATTGTCTTTTGATGAATGCACTATGAAATAACGTCAACACTCAACCATCACATGCTTGTTATTTTATTGAGACATTGCATTTCCTTATAGAAAGTCCAGGCCTTGAACCCAGCGATGCCTTTAAAGCTTCGGTTACAACGAATGCCCGGGTCATATCCAATGATCCCCTATATCTACCCTGACCAGTATAGCGCCTTTTGGGGCGACTAACGGAGCGAGCGAGGGGGTGAGTCTTGCACGTGCGAAATTTCGAGGGGGTACCTCCAACTGACTTGTGCACGGCACCCTACTGACTGGTCTCTAGCGATGTGCCAAATTTGGGCACAATCGGCCCAGCCGTTCTCGAGATCTGGAAGCGGCACCCTGCACGTGCGCACGTGCAAAATGGGTCCCAACTGACTTGTGCACGGCACCCTAGTAACCGGTCCCTAACTGTGTACCAAATTTGAGCGCAATCGGTCGAGCCGTTCTCGAGATCTGGAAACGACCCCTGCACGTGCGCACGTGCAGCGGCACCCCAACTCTGGCACATGGATATGCAGTGCCTAGTGGGTGCCTACCTACATGCCAACTTTCAGCGCAATCGGCCAAGTAGTTACCGAGATATTGCAACAATTACAAAAGTGACACCTCTTCGTTTTGCACGTGGCACGTGCATAAGGGGTCACCCACATGCATCGGGAATAGTCCAATACTTGGTAGAAGGAATGAAGCTACCCTACAAAAATTACCGCATGTAAATCGGTCAAGTGGTTGCTGAGATATAAGCCTCGCAAAAGCGTCCGCACGGCCGGCCGGCCGCTCATACTCAGAAATTTCCGTTATTCTACGTAAGACTCCGCTCGCTTCGCTCGCTCCGTAATAACCTGGGGACCAGTTTTTATCAGGAGGCAGAATGCGGCGTTCGAATTTCTATGCAATATGCATGTAAAGCATGTTAACCCTCGCCCGTATAGGGGGCGGGGGGTCGAACGGAACCCTTCCCCTCGGTTTTTCGCGAATAAATCGCGTAAAAAGCGGCTGATCGCGACGAAACTTTCATTACCCTCGAGTCAATCAATTTTACACCTACTCTAAAAAAATTCATAACCCTGACCCAAATGACCTTTGACCCGTGACCTATTTCTTGGGGTCATGTTCGGCCGGAATCGCGATTCGGCGCATGTCGGCTCGCGTTAGCCGCGCGTTTGTAGTCTTCGTGGTTTAAAGCGTTCAAACATGGGATATGATGTTGGTTCCAAGCATTAGGGTGGGTGTCAAGGTCGACTGAATGTCAGGTCAGGTCATTGACCTTTGATGACCTTGGTTCAATTTTTCAAGCTTTACATGTTTCTAGGCTAGTTTTTTTTTAGCTGAATTCGAATTTGGCAATCATTTGAACATTAACGAAGTAGTTTTGGTGCCTTCGTAACATATCATGCTGAAACATTTTCAAAATCTGACGTGGGAAATTTGTGCAAAATTTTGATAGGTTCGATGGGGAGCGCGTGGCGCGTGCCCAAAGAGCAATCGACCGAAATGGATTCATAACCAAATCCACTCAGGACCAATCCAACACCACGGATCGAAAATCACCCCTTATTCGCGTTGCGGAGCAAGCGGGTCACCCTAGTACCTCCGTAAGGTCGGACAGTTTGTTTCAAGTCCTCGGTCAGCCGGAGTTCTATAGCCTTGGGTCAGCCTGACAATTCTTTGCCTTCGCCCTACGGGCTCGTGCAAAAACTTGTCAGGCTGACCTCGGACTTAAAAAAATAAACTGTATACCGGCCCCGGGAAGTATTATATATTACCATATGGTGGAGTATCTCTTAAGTATTGGCACGAGCGTTCGGAAAATGTTGGTATATGCTTTCGGCCCTGCTTTAGGTATCTGAGAAACGGTTTTGGACCGTGGTCATTTTTCGTATACCAGCAGATTGTTTTGAGGTCATTGACCCGTCTTTCAACATTGCTTACAAAGCTCATTTCTAGCTATGATTCTTTCTTCTTTGCGTTGCCCAGAAGACGGGATAACTTTGGTGGGCCATGTGGCGATATCTATCCGTAGGTACGAAACGCAAATAAACGCCAATAATCAAATTTTTATTCAGGTAGGTACACGTCATTTTGGACTAGTCGACAGAGCAGTGTTGACAGCTCCGGGTGTTACCGTGCCGTGCTTCTTACTTCATTTTGATGTTCACGATTCCACGGTTGCTGATGTTGAACACGATATAAGGGGAGCTGGAAACTGATTACGGAGCGAGCGAAGCGAGCGTAGTCTTTCCTTAGATTAACGGAAATTTCTGAGTATGAGCGGCCGGCCGGCCGGCCGGCCGTGGTCACGCTTTTGCGAGGCTTATATCTCAGCAACCACTTGACCGATTTACATGCGGTAATTTTTATAGGGTAGCTTCATTCCTTCTACCAAGTATTGGACTATTCTCAATGCATGTGGGTGACCCCTTATGCACGTGCCACGTGCAAAACGAAGAGGTGTCAGTTTTGTTATTGTTGCAATATCTCGGTAACTACTTGGCCGATTGCGCTGAAAGTTGGCATGTAGGTAGGCACCCACTAGGCACTGCATATACATGTGCCAGAGTTGGGGTGCAGCTGCACGTGCGCACGTGCAGGGGTCGTTTCCAGATCTCGGGAACGGCTTGACCGATTGCGCTCAAATTTGGTACACGGTTAGGGACCGGTTAGTAGGGTGCCGTGCACAAGTCAGTTGGGACCCATTTTGCACGTGCGCACGTGCAGGGTGCCGCTTCCAGATCTCGAGAACGGCTGGGCCGATTGTGCTCAAATTTGGCACGTCGCTAGAGACCAGTTAGTAGGGTGCCGTGCACGAGTCAGTTGGAGGTACCCCCTCGCAATTTCGCACGTGCAAGGCCCACCCTCTCGCTCGCTCCGTTAGTCGCCCCAAAAGGCGTTATACTGGTATTGTAAGGCTTCAAATTCTTCACGCCTTGTTCACTT
The DNA here is from genome assembly GCF_019059575.1 of Amphibalanus amphitrite. Classification (NCBI taxonomy): domain Eukaryota; kingdom Metazoa; phylum Arthropoda; class Thecostraca; order Balanomorpha; family Balanidae; genus Amphibalanus; species Amphibalanus amphitrite. The sequence continues at coordinate 241,574 of NW_024882371.1, forward strand.
TTTTCTTAACGTTTCCCGACTTTTTGTTTTTTAATAACAAAACTCAATACAATCTTAATTGTCATCACCAAAGTCAAATCCTAAGAAACTGGTGAGAAGCGTGGTTTTAAGAACCGCACGTTCCGCACGTTCGCACGTTTACGGTAAGAACCGCACGTTCGCGCTAATGCTAAAGGCATACTCCGGCATATAGTAAAGCCAATTATGCCAATAGCCAAATTGATCCCATTCCTGAACTTTTTGAAGGTGGGAGGGTCCCTTTAATGCCGATTGCCGAAATGGCTCCTCAAACAGTCAAGGCGAATGTTTCAGTTCAAATGCAAAAGGGTATAGTAAAAGTGAAGAGTACAGTGAAGATTATCACAATGTGTGGTCCACCTAATACCGATGGTATTGGATCGATGGATTTTTTGCATTTGGCATTCACAATCTTTCCATTATTTGGCCTCCGGGCCCAGACTAATGTAGTTCTCTCAAATATAATGCAATATGACATACTTTCTCCCATTTTCAGGCCGCTTTGACCTGCATGTCCCGGTCTGGTTGTGTGCGACATGCGGGATAACGACAGAAGTCAGTCACATCGACTTAGTTCGCTGCGGTTTCTACAGAGCGTCTCCGGTCAGGCTGTCAACAGTCATTCATGAAGATGTATTCATCATGTGGCAAAAGCTGAGGTCGCGTTCTCCTGGAACGTCACTAACGGCCTACATTTCGTCGCTCGAGGAGCTCGGGAAGACCTATGGCTGTGTGAGTTGATGAATAGTTTTTGATGATTTTTCCAAGGTCCCTAACTGAATTTAATCTAATTGGAAGGCATAGCGTTATAAGTTAAAATAAAAGGTACGACCATTTTATGATTTATTTTTATAATAGTAGTGTTACTGAGATTTATTTCATTACCAAAGAGATTGCATCGAGTTTCAAAGGCGATATCATTCCACGTACTTTGATATAGCTTAACAAGATCTTATTGTACGCATCCCCTTAAATATAATATATGAGCCGGTATTCCCACTTCGAACTATAAGACCTGTTCACTTTCGTTAGATGTGTGTAAAAAGACGTAAAACTGAGGGACGTAACTGAAAAAACTGGTTGGTGCACATTGGTTTCACAGACGATCAAATTCATTATTAATGATTTCTACTTTTGGTCCTATTTACCAGCCTTGCAGCTCGTATTTTCCGAGATTTCCAACTCCACAGAGATAGACGACTTGTCAAGAATTATGACTGAACTTATTTACCAGTAAAACGCCTTTTGGGCGAAGAACGAGCGAGCGAGATAGTGAGCCCTGCACGCGCGGAAGGGCGAGAGGGTACTTCCAACGGGCTTGTGGAAAGCACCCTTCTAACCGGTCGCTAGCGGTGTGCCAAATTTGAACGCAATCGGCCTAGCCGTTCCTGAGATCTGGAAGCGGCATTCTGCACGTGCGCACGTGCAAATGGGGTCCAAAATGACTTTTGCACGGCACCCTACTAACCGGTCTCCAACCCTGTACCAAATTTGAGCGCAATCGGCCCAGCCGTTCTCGAGATCTGGAAACGCCCCCTGCACGTGCGCACGTGCAGTAGCACCCCAACCTTAACACATGCAGATGAATTATCTGATGGAGACCTAACTGTGTACCGAGTTTCAATTCAATCGGCCCAACCGTTGTGCCGTTATTGAGGTTGCAATTATGGGGGTTCTTAAAAAATGTCCAACTTTACCACGCGCCACGTGCGGTGGTTGGCAAGAACGCATGGTGGCCATCACACCACAGAACTTTTACGTCCAAGTGACATTCAGTAAAGAAGACCGCTTGTCAATCGGATGTCCCGTTCCTAAGATATTAGATTTTGCAGAGCGTCCCCACGGCCGGCCGGCCGCTCATACTCAGGATTTTCCCTTAATTCAGTATGAACTCGCTCGCTCGCTGCGCTCGCTCGCTCGTAATAAGTAGCGCTGCATCTGAAATAACGGTATATTATAGTGTTAAAATCTTATTTTGAAAATATCATTTAAGGCTCCAATACAATGTGCGCTTACCAGATTTCTCAGTTATTTAGCCAGCAACCCTCGTGTTGTGTGCAAAGAAACGTTTACTGCGAGTGTCAAACTTATTTTTTAAAAAGCTAACTGTAGTAGCTCTACACTTTACAGTATTTTTGTCTCGGATTTTATTCAATTTGTGTTATTTACACCGAAAACGATAAAATAAGGATATCTAAAAAAGGAATATTTGTGAAAGCCATACATGCTGCAAAGTACATACCACGTATCCCGTCGTGCTACTTGAAACTGTTCGGGAGTTACAGGGGGCCGAAATAGGCCCCTTCACCCCCCCACCCCCCCCAACACACACATCTCCAACGCCACCGTCACCGCCACCACAAACGAGGCACATTGTCTGGATACACTAGTCAGTGGGAGGAGAGTGGGCTCGCGCTTAGTCATTTGAGTACGTTGTTGAGAACCATTGAGAGCTTTGACTGCGTACGAAAACTAACTTATAACTTTCATTTCAGGATAGACCAGTAGACTTCGAACGCCTGGAGAAGGCGTTTACGGAATGGACCTGCATACAGTTCGAACTTCAAGGCCTTCAAGGTTCGGACTTCATGGCTTGCGAGGCGTGCGGTGCTGAACCTCGTTGTGTTCATCTAGACGGCAATGCCAAGGTCTACCGGTATCGTTCGTCCGGAAGCAGTGAGATGGAATCTGCATACCATGTTGGAACATTCATCGAAGACAGAGATGCCGTCAACGCCCATGTCGACAAGATGAAGAGCGTGACCAAGGTCAGTACACTAGAGTGCGGTTGGGGAGCGTAACATATGCATTAATTATGCCTATATGTATTTGTATATGAGCCTGCGCCCCACTGGGCACGGTTCGTCGGAAGGTCATCTCAGGCTCAAAAGAAACGGTATATATCATTCGAAAGCTGACGGTGAGCTGATTCCAAAAATGTAATTTTTATCAAAATTGATCGATGGCCTTTTTTGAAAATTGCGTTTAAAACTTTATAATTTTTTAGTCGACGGGCTGTCCCGGGCATTCTTGAAAAATAAGCATGTTTTTTCGAGTTCCAGTGAAAGCTGAATGCCAAAAGAACAATATTTAGCGAAGCAATATTTCCAAACATTAATATGCGTCTCCCACAGCCGACAATAAGGCGCAATCACACAGCTCAGTGTCACAATGGACCAAATTCAGCCACACAGAAGCGTGAAATGACCCTTATCGACTCGCAGACCCGGCGCTCTCGGCCCGCCTGACCGGCCACGGGAAGAACGTTCGGCTCTCGTTCTACTAAACAAATGTCATATTTGTCAGTTTTAACTGTCCACATCGCTATTAACCCGCGCCCGGCTGGGGGTCCTGGATTTCCACGCCCTGCTGGGGGGGGGGGGGTTTGAACACCCCCCTTGTAACTCGGCTCCTGGGCCACGTAGCGATACGCGGAAGGCGGCGTTCGAAAGAACGTCAAAGATAATGACGAAATCACTTCGGTCAATTTTTTGGTCAGGTCAAAGGTCAGGTCACCAGAGGTCATTGAAGGCAAAATTTCGCCGATTTCCAGGTCAAATGTCGAAAAGTTCCAAGAAGCCAACGCATAACTCGGGAACCAATAGAGCTACAGCGCCGCGGAAAAGCGCATTCGATAGCCCTATTAACGCCCTTTCTGAGTAATTCTCTCAGATTTGACCTAACGTCAACGGTTTTGCCTGCAGGGGGCAAAAACTGCAAAAATAGCCGATTTTTTCGGAAACAGTTTTTCTGCAATAACTTTTGACCCAAGCCTTGTACGAGCTTACTTTTACCGGCATCGTGTTCCTCTCGTCAAGACGCATCGAATGAACTATAACTTGACCTTGAAAGGTCAGCTTGAAAATTTGACCTCAGGTCAAGGTCATGACCTGACCGGAAAGGGTCATGTTGCATATCAGTCGATCCGCATCGTCGAGCTGAACACATATAAGGCGTTTTCATCGCTCTAGCATGCCTCTATCAAAAGTTATTTGCGAAAAACTGTTAGATACCATTCGTGACCTAAGATGACCTCAGGGCATAAACAGGGGGTCACGGACACCATTTTCATGTTCAGTGTGTCTAAACCACTTGTAATTCGGTATTTGGGAGTGTTTATAATGCCTTTCGTCCAAAAGAGACGCATTTCAATTTTCTCCCATTGACTTATAATGGGGAGGTCGCAAAATTGACCTGACCTTAGGTCATCGATATCAAAATTCTGAGATATATATTTTGTACATGCTATTGCTGTTAGCAATCGCTGAAAGTTTCAAAGCGATCGGTCACTCGGTGTAGCTATGACAGACATTGAAACTTTTTATGAGGTGAGGTCACTTCAAGTGACCTGGTGACCTGACCTTGAATGACCTTGGTCTGAAATTTTCACAACATGTGTAGAATTGATGTATGATAAGGTGTACTAAAAACGGCGGCGCTCCGCGCCGTCGTTTTTGAAATATTCGCGAAAAACCACAAGGGGGGTGTTCAAACACCCCCCCCCCCCCAGCAGGGCGCGGGTTAAAGTTATTCAGGATACCTGTGAAGAAAATTCATTGTTCTGCTTGATTTACAGCATGCTTTAATTTACATTTTTCTTATACATGTTTTGTTCCATCCAGCTGCGCTCAGTCCCGCGCAGGGGAAGTGAGCGGGGTTTCACTGTCAGAGGCTGTATAACTGGTGACAGCTGCTCGGCCGTGCGACCGGTCAAAGGTTACCCTGCCCCACTGGGCGCTACCCCCACTCCACCTGAGCTGAGGCCGGTGCAACCTCTGACATTTCAGCGCGGCCAATTTTCCTTATATGGGCATGATACCAAGCTCAATGGAGCAAAGTAGACATGAACAAATGCAAATTAATGCATGATGTGAAGATGACAGGACAATGAATTTTCTTCACAGGTATCCTGAATAACTTGAATAGCGATGTGGACAGTTAAACTGACAAATATGACATTTGTTTAGTAGAACGAGAGCCGAACGTTCTTTCTGTGGCCGGTCAGGCGGGCCGAGAGCGCCGGGTCTGCGAGTCGATAAGGGTCATTTCACGCTTCTGTGTGGCTGAATTTGGTCCATTGTGACACTGAGCTGTGTGATTGCGCCTTATTGTCGGCTGTGGGAGACGCATATTAATGTTTGGAAATATTGCTTCGCCAAATATTGTTCTTTTGGCATTCAGCTTTCACTGGAACTCAAAAATACCTGTTTATGTTTTCAAGAATGTCCGGGACAGCCCGTTGAATAAAAGATTATAAAGTTTTTACAAAAAACGCAATTTTCAAAAAAGGCGATTTTGATCGATTTTGATAAAAATTACATTTTTGGATTCAGCTCACCGTCAGCTTTTGAATGGTACATATAGTTTCTTTTGAGCCTGAGATGATCTTCCGACGAACCGTGTGGGAGCGTAATCCTCTCCTCCAAACCTAATTTGGTTTATTAGCTTCTAAACGAGAAGGCGCAGCGCCACCATATTTGGTCTACTCTTTGAGAATCAAATTTGCGTACACCGACAATTTTGTCAATGCTTTCGTACGTCGGCGTGAGATGACTTTCACCAAGTGTTTGTGGGAAGCGCTCTGCTGCCTAGAGTAAAAGAGATCAAGCAAATAACTTTCACCCAAAAAAATGTCTTGTTAACCCGCGCCGTGCTAGGTTTGAAAAATACCTCAGTTATGTGCGAATGCGATTGGATGAGCACTCGTGCAGGTGTGCCGTCCAAGCAAATAGCACTATCACTCTTATTCATTTTTACTGGTTCTTTTTTCAGACAAGCAACCGGTGCGGGCTCTCCACTTGGACTGCTGGGAGAAATGACGCGGAAGCACTGCCATCCAAGCGGTCCCAAGATGAGACTGGGTTGGTTACAGCCACATGCCGTCACAGTGTCATCCTGGGTGGTGTAAATATGTACAGAGGAGAATCATTTGCATATAGTCACTTTCTCCACCAAGAACGCTTCCCTCATGTCCAGTACTTTGCGAGTGACATTGTATGCAAATACTGGCCTTGGGCGCAGCGTGTTTCGAGAAGATGGCCAGAATACAGCACCGGCGACTCCATGCCCTTCCTCAGCGTGATGCATGCTACTGGACATGCGTATTACTGCCAGGTATGCTCATTTTGTCATGTTTGGTTCCCTCGTCTACCTCATAACCCACATGTCACTTTGGCTTTCATTGTTATTTTCCTTATTATTTTCAGTGTTATTCATTAAATATTTGTCCACACTGGTTTATCATTATTATTTGTATTATTATTAGTATACCTAATGGGTGAGTAGTTGAAATCCGGACGACATTTTGACGCTTCATATTGTCGAATGTAGGAGGGGTATTAATAAAATAATATCACCAGTAAAACGCCTTTTGGGCGAAGAACGAGCGAGCGAGATAGTGAGCCCTGCACGTGCGTAAGGGTGAGAGGGTACTTCCAACGGGGCTTGTGCAAGGCACCCTTCTAATCGGTCGCTAGCGGTGTGCCAAATTTGAACGCAATCGGCCCAGCCGTTCCTGAGATCTGGAAGCGGCATTCTGCACGTGCGCACGTGCAAACGGGGTCCAAACTGACTTTTGCACGGCACCCTACTAACCGGTCCCCAACCGTGTACCAAATTTGAGCGCAATCGGCCCAGCCGTTCTCGAGATCTGGGAGCGCCCCCTGCACGTGCTCACGTGCAGTAGCACCCTAACCGCAACACATGGGATTGCATTGCCTGGTGGGTGCCTACCTGTATGCCAAGTTTCAGCGAAATCGCCCCAGTAATTACTGAGTTACTGAAATGGGAACAAATTTGGCACCTCTTATTGTTGTATTTTGCACGTGCAGTGGGGGTCACTCACAAAGATGAAGAGTATCCCAACTTTGGTAGAAGGGATGCAGCTACCCTATAAAAAGGACCGCAAGACAATCGCTCAAGCCGCTGCTGAGATATGGGCCTCTCAAAATCATTACTTTTGCAAAACTGCTTGAACACCCTTGACTTTTCACGTGGCACGTGCCACGGCGGTCACTGAGATGTATCAAAAGTAGTCAATTACGGGGTAAAAGGGATGGAGCTACCCAGCAAAAAAGACCGCAGGCCATTCGGTCCAGCGGTTGCTGAGATATAAGCCTCTCAAAAGCGTTACAGGCCGGGCCGGGCCGGGCCGCTCATACTGAGATTTTTCCGTTATATTGAAAAGACTTCGCTGCGCTCGCTGCGCTCGCTCGCTCGTAATCACCTAAAAGCCCGTTAAAAATGCTACCAATTGGCACCAAAAATATAACAGGGATGTTAGTTAATTGACGCTCATTGGCCAATTTAGAAGCTTTGTAAACAGCTGAAGTTCGCGAAATAGCCGCAGATTTTGTCACTTAAATTCCATACCGACCAAAAACATTCGAACAGGATCATTGTACGTCCGATTTGGTGGCAAGAAGCACCTTTTGTGACGTCTTTGAACATTTTTATCAGTGGTCCTGATGGTGATTTGGCAGAATATGCCAATTTAAGCCGATGGAATAGTTCCAGAAAACGGGTTATGGTATTGCTCGTCATAAGCCCGAGTGACATCAAATTCATAATCCATTTTTAAGCGTTGCATGGCAATAGTGGACGGATTTCTGCAGGGAAAATAGCGTAAAGTGAGGAGACATTTACCATTACTTGAAGATAAGTGTCCCAACAAAGTGGACTCCAAAATATTCAACTTCAAAGTTGCAGCACTTTGAATTTAGAGGGGCTAATGTATTTGAAGGCTCTGAGTGTGGGAGGTGGGAGGGTCCCAAACTTCGGGCTCTAAATTATGCCATAGACCTGGTCCCTGGAATAGCGCAATCAAGGGATAGAGCACAGGGTCAACGCAACAAGCTCCGCTTAGCGGGGCTTTGTCCTTGGGAATCCCTCCAAGGAAAAGGTTCGGGCTAAATTTACAATAAAGAAAAATCACAGTACCCGAATACGGTCATAGCCGCGACCATTTTCAAACTACCTGTGTTTTGAAAATGTGTTGTGTTCCGGTATTTGTGTTGCAGATCACGTTCGGCGGCTTCTGGCGGGATGGTTCTGGGTGGTCTATTATGGAAACCACCGAGATTGCCAACGCCTTCCTCAGCCGGGCCGCAAATACGACCAAATACATGACGGCTGCACAACGCAACGACGCGCTTACTGGTATGGTCCTCAAGTACAATGAGGAAAAGCACGAGCGCATGCCCAGACTTCTGGTCAGTAGGCTGCAAGATGCCGAGAAAAGGATCCCTGAGCTTCAGTGCACGCTAACCTCGCTGCTCGATGAGCATGGTGTCTCCCAGGACCGGATAGCTGCTCTGGTGGAAGACCTGAGAAATCTGGCTCGGGCGCTAAGCAGCCGCGACGTGCAGTCCGACGGCCGGAACCTGGAAAACGCCATCGAGATGACCAGCGACAGCCTGCGGGTCCGTCTCGCGGCGGTCACCAACGTGGCCAGCTCGGCCAAGCAGAGAAGGCGCTGCCGAAGACTCGCGACAACAGACAAGGCCAGGCTCGCGAAGCTGCTGAAGCGCTACGAGCGCGAAACTGGCGAAAATGTTGCGATGGCTGATGCTGTGGAAGGGGTCTTCCCATGGCATGTCCAGCCCACTGAAAGTGGTGGGCTGACCCTGTCAGTGAAGCGCGCCATCTGCGACACCCACATGCGGCTGCAGCGATCGCTGGAAGAGCTGGGGATCGTAAGGGAGGAAATGGAGCGCCTGCTGAATCACTCGAGAACTGCAATCGCCCAGCTCATCCACACCCTCAAGGTCAGTGCCAGCCATGCTTTGAACACATCCAACGTTTGCTTAATGTGTAAGTTGGAAGGATATGCCAAAACTGACGTCATTGTCGACACGCACATAGCCAGAGACTGCTTGAGGGAAGTCAAATTGAACCAGGCGGTTTAATTTCGGAAATATGAGACAGCCACCTTGTATTTATTGTTATTTAATTCTTTTGATGCCTTTTATTTACCATTTACTTGAAAACTGCCATCTGCATAGCTACCTCCTTTCACGCAATTTTCGTTGGTTTTCTTCAAAATAAAATAACAGTGAAATCAACACCACGCCCCATCCCGTCCCACCACCTCGCTTTTGTGTTTTATCATAACTTAGCACGTCGTGACTTCTATCGTCAGGTTGTGGAAGAGCAGCTGGATCGCGATCAAGCAGAAAGGACATCTCTCATACACCTGACTGCGACGAGCAACCGGTATTGCATCCAGGAGGAATCGGAGGCTACACTCCGTGGTCTCCGGGCTCTGATGTGCCAGGCGATTGCTGAGCGGCAGACGTACCTGGACATTGCGCAATCCTTGCTGCAGCAGTATTTGCCAGGTACATGTCTATTTATATGCATGCTGATGATGTGTTGACATACTCACTCGCCAAAAATTTAGTAAAATTGCGTGGGCCTACCTCCATTTAGCGTTCCGAATATTAACCCGCGCCAGACATGGGCACGGATCCCAGACAACCAATCACGGAAATCGAGATGGCCATTAGATTGACGGTCTTAAAGCATGAAATTATGGTGGAAGACATGGCTAATAGAAGCCTCTCAATGAACCAACTATTTTGCATTCCTTCAGAGTTAACAGTTCTAAGTAAATCCCTCAAGATCCATCTCGGATCCATGATTCTTGATCGTGGATCCGAGATGGATCTTAGGGATTTTCTGAAAACTGTAAGCTCTGAGCGGATGCAAAATAGTTGGTTCGTTGGAGGCATCTATTAGCTATGTTTTCCACAATAATTCCACGTTTTAAAGGTAGTGTGCCAGCTTTCCTGGACCATATGGAGTTAATGACCCGGATAAGGAGAACCGGATTTTTAGAACTCATCCATACCTTCAAAACTCATGGAAACGTCTTAAATTCTTCAAATTTTGAGTACCCCAGTGCGAAACTCGCCCCGACGTGTTGTCGGTCGTCGGTCGGGTTGTCTGGGGTCCGTGCCCATGTCTGACCCGCGCCGTGCCACTGCTCCGGCCCGAATGCCTCTTGTCGGGGAGGGGGCGTTTTTACGCCCCCTCCCCCTTAACCCGCGCCCTGGTGGGGGCTATTTTTTGCCCCCCCCCCCTCCAGACTTTTCTATATATCTTCAGAACCGCTGCGCCGATCGTCACCAAACTTTCAGTACCGTAAAGTGGGGCTATTTGAGACAGCATTTAAAATCGCTATAAAATGAAGATCGTTTGATTTTTGTGTGATATTTTTGCTCAGGGAGATGTGGAATCGAGCAGTAAATCGCCTGAGCAAAATTAAGCATAAATTTAAGTGGTTTTTATTTTATAGCAATTTTAAATACTGTCTCAAATAGCCCCACCTTACGGTACCTCCCCGGGCATCAATTTTACACATTGTGACCAAAAAATTTCCAAAGGCTATGATAGGTTGGCCGCAAATGACGTCAGACTGACGTCATGTTCTGCCGTTTTCGACCCATAAAAAGCTTTCGCGGGAAGAGCTGTCAGGCCTATAGCGTTGAAGATGCAGAAAAACGTCTAAGACATAAAAGGTGTAGAATTACCAGAAGTACAAATTGACTATATCGAAATTATGATTTTTTAATGTTGACCCCCAAAAATAAAAATAATGAATATAATTGCCAAAAAAAAATCCAAAAAGTTTTCGACCTTCGAAAAAACGGAATATATGTGATAGACCTTACCGTCTTCTATTCACATACCAAATTTTAGATCGATAGCTCTCTTTGGCCAAATTATAGCGAAAAAAAACTGTTCAAAATTGATGACGTCAAATTTCCAAACTCAATTTTTAGCAATTTTTACCACGTAGCGCAAAACAAAGACCACCATTAGACTGGCCGTAACGAGCTGCATCGAATCAATACCCATTTTATGCAAAAATATCAACTTTGAAATTTGCCCTTTTTTACCTGTTGACCTGACCCCCACCAGGAAGTGACCTAAACCGTTCCTGATTGTCTTATCAACACCATTGAGTTTGAAATGAAAAATTGGCCATAAAACATGCATCACACAGCCCTAGTAAAATTGGGTTCATGTGCTGACCCTTAGTGACCTGACCTGTGACCTGACCTGGTGTTATCAGTGACCTCTAATAGCAACATATGCACCAGGAAACTGACGCCCTATCGCTGATTTTTGATAAAATGCGTTTTATTCGATGCTATAGCGCATTTCCTACATAGAAGACCCGTGACCTGCAAAACATTTTATCTTTGACCTGACCTATGACGTCATCGGTGACCCTGAGGTCAATGAAATTGGATTTCTTTCGACAAATTTGACTGGGCCTTCGAACGCCGTTTGAATTTTGTGGATCGGTCCAGTAGTTTCGGAGATACGGGGGGGGCAAAAAATAGCCCCCCCCCCCCCACACACACACACCAGGTCGCGTTTTAAACAGACCTCACCAGGGCGCGGGTTAAGCAGTCTGCTACTGGGCATCAAAGTGCATAACTAGAAAGACCAAATATCGACTGTGGAAAATTAAACAGTTGGTGAACTAATATCAAATTAAGGCCTGAAATTTGAACTATTGACGTTGTCGACCGGTGATGGGTGGCGAATAGCGGCAGCGCGATTGGCTTGATTGTAATCGTGATTTGTGTTTCCGACAGGACGAGATGAGCGCCCACTGTGACGAGGACGAGGAGCAGAAGGCCGAGTGCAGCGTCTGATCGGCCTGTAAACCGCCTTATGGAGATATTCCAGAGGAAGGTGGAAACATCGCAACACAGTGCGGACCGTATCATCCAGCTACCGTTCGGGATGCTGCCACTGGCTGCTGTTCGCATGCTGCCCCCGTCTAGTGTGGATTAATACAGTTTTGCGCTGAGACATCTGTCGCCTTTGGACGCTCCCTGAGCCTCGTACCACATGCGGACCGAGCTGAGACGACAACACGACATAGCCCTTTTGTGCCTTTTCTCGAGAAACTGTATTTTCGGGGGGATGGTGGTGGCCACCAAGAACCCCAATAATTGTGCTGAAATGGCACAGTATCGCTGTCTGTTAGATTTCCGGACGAGATGGCTACCGTCGAATAATGGTCCTTGGTTGTCCAAGAAGTCGTCGAGTTGTGCTCAAATTTTCCCACCTTGAGATAGGGCTGCGGGGTTGATGAATTTTAAGGCGATTCCGACTCCGACTTCGGACGGTTCTATTAAAATTCGTATAATGATATTGAATTTAAGTTAATAATGGAGATGCCTTTATCCTGCCTGAAACGGCCCCTTATGTGTTCCAAGGCTTTGCGTTGCAAATATGCATTAAAAATAGCCATGCAGAATTAAAACCCAAGTTTTGGGGTATTCACCGTCTTCTGCTTCTTTCGGTGAAAACGTTCGTCCAAAACAGCAAAATGTTTTTTCGACAAAATCTAATTTCGAGCGCAGTATCGTCAGAAACAGGTGCAGTGCATGACGTTGAGCCATGCAGCGTTATCTCCGATTCCGGAGTCTGAGCCGATTTTGGCGGCTCCGACTCCGGGCAGAACTGTCCGACTCCGAGCGACTCTAACTCCGACTCCGCAGCCCTGCCTGAAGTGATAACAGATAGTTTTTTTTTCTTCAAAAGAGCGACTCCCGGCTCACATGGCGGACACGCCTTTCTCGCCGGAGTCAATCACACGGCGGACTGGCCTTCATACACGCACTCTGGTTTTCCGGCCCGCCGCTCCACACACATGAATCACGCGCTCGATATTGCCCTTACACCCCTCCATGGTGCCGAGACGGGCGGGAAGGCAGCGCGGAAGACGGGCACCCCGAGCCGAACGGCGGCGGCTACTGCAACACAGCACATGCTGGTAAACGATGGGCGGCGACAGCGAGTGACAAGTGAAAAACGAATATGTATGATCAGCAGTGCATATGGTACAATTGATTCAATTTGTGGTAGTGTACGAACAAAAATGAATATATGCCGACTGTAATAATGACAAATCAACAACCTCCAACAATTAACCTCAGACAGAAACAGGCGAACACAAGATTGCAAACAAGGAATAAAAGCAAGATAAAGACAAAATCTGTCAAACTGAGGAAGACAGGCTATCACATGATAGGCAAAAAAGCCAACAATAAACTATTAAACACTAGCAGCGGGCCAGCGGCCCACCGTCCCACGCCGACTCCCACTTACCAGCCTACAACACCCCATCCTTCCACACCCTCCCTCCCCCCTCCCCTCCCCGCCCTCGTAATGGCACTCTCTCCCAGGTATCCGCCGCGATCACCGAGTCCTCTTTCCTTCCCAAGACGCCTCAGCCACGGTGTCGTATAAGCTAGTCGGGCTACTGTCTGTGGGCGCGACTACGGTGGCTCGCCGGGCGCAGGTAGCTCCTGTCAGTGGGGGCGACAGCAGTGAACGCCCGGCTCAGCACAGCGCTGACAGCTGCTACTGATCGGCTGTGCCGATCGCTGTAGTTCACATACGGCTAATGACTCGCACTCTGACAGCATTGGGCTCGGTCCCGGCTGGACCAGACGGCGAGCTGGAGAGCTCAGGTCAACAGAGTTCACTGAGTCACACCGCCGGAGTCGAGTGGGTGGGAAGACTCGCAGACAGATACCGCGTGGCCAGGTCGAGCAGACACGATGTCCGAGACGCCGCGGAATCGACCAGGGCAGCAGCTGTCCTGGGGCGGCGTCAATCAAGCGGCTCGGCGTGGGGCAGGCCGCGCCATACACAAGGCGCTATTGGGCGGCTCTACCGCCGCGCACGCTCCTGCTCCGACCCGATGCGCCACGGGAGCTCTCTCGGGCGCCGCTACCGGACTCGGCAGGGGCGGTCCCAGGCTGGCGTGCTGGGTCGGCAACTGCGTAGATACGATAATAGCAAAACCGAAAGAGCTTACCTTCATCCGTGTTTTGAACATAGAGTCATTCAATGCTTTAACAAGTTTAAAAAATACAAGCGTCTAAAGTTGAAAACATGGCAAAGTCACCCCCGTTTACGGTAATAATAATTACTATAATAACTCAGCCGCTACCGGACCGAGACCGATTGCGATGAAACTTAAATGGAAAGAATGGGACCAAAAGTCGGCAGTGTTCCCCCCCCCCCTTAATTGAAGGTCTTCCGCCGCTCCTGTAGGACGGCGCAGACCGCGCGGCGGATGGCGGAAGGGCTCGCCCGGCACTGAGCGAGCGTGCGGCGGCGCACAGACGCACGGGGCGCCAGGTGAACCGGCGACCGGCCGCGGCCGGTCTCGCCTGACTGAGCCCGGTACAAAGTCCATAGCGCCCGGCGTGACGCACAGACGGCGTGGCGGACGGAGGACGAATTCGCTTGACCCAGCCCCTTACTATAGCAGCCGGTCATCTACAGACATATAGGTACCCGGGCGCTATACCCAGCCGATATAGCACGGGTTATCTGGGTGGGGTGGCCAAACCCACACTGAGCTGGTTGATCGCGTACAGCACTACCCTCATTGTATCTTAAATCACGTTGCACGACGTTGTCCGTCACTGTCTTATCAGTCACAATCACTCCTACATCGTTTTGGCATTTCTGCCTTCTCCTCTCAGAGTCCAGTACGACCTTCTTTTCCTGAGGAACTTACCAATTTTCTGATGGACTCAAATCCCCAGAAATCCTTTCTTCCTTCCCACACCATGCGTCACCGAGATCGACCCGCTCAGAGCTGCCTTTCGCCGAGTGCCCACGGAAAGTGGTTATACCATCAGGGACGGGTTCCGGCGTCGGATTCCTAGGAATACCTACAAATGCGTTTTTCTCAAATATTAACCCGCGCCGCCGAGACGCATATTATCACTGCCGGCAACAAGGCACAATCACCCAACTCAGTGTCACGATGGGTCAAAGTAAGCCACACCAAAGCGTGAAATGACCCTTATCGACGCGCAACCCGGCGCTCTCGGCCCGCCTGACCTTCACTCAATATACCCTGCGCCTGACCGGCCACGGAATAAGGACGTTCGGCTGTCTCCCTACTAAACGGCCGTCATATATATTATAGTTAAACGATTCAAGTCGGTATTTAAGTTGTTCAGGATACCTGAGAGGAACATTCATTGCTCTGTCATTTACACATCATGTATGAATTTGCATTGCATTTATGTGTGCATACTTTGCGCAACTCAGCTATGCATTATGCCCATGTAAGGAAAGTTGGCCGCCCGGCGGAATGGCGCACGGTATATAGAGAACTAGGTGACTGGTTCGCTGCTACAACACTAAGGTATTTTGACCCTTCCTTCAGCTGACTTTTTTCGAATAAAATGGAAAACCACGCCACAGATTTCGGTTATAATAATTATAGGTATGTTTATTAACATTGACTAGATTAGCGGAGAAGATCCGACTAGTACCTAAATTCGTACGCTGACAAAGGAAATAAAATTAAGCCATTCGCGCCAGTTTTCCAAAAGAATTATTTCAAGGTATAGACGTTTGTTACATATATCTTGTTTTGTGTTTTCTAATAGGTATTAAATTTAATAATAAATCCACATGCATGAGCAACCAAGTGAACATGACGATGTCGGCCCGACAGCGAACCGACGTCGTCTGGGACTCGGTCCGCTGTCGGTCCACCGTCGGCCCGATCCTCGGCTGGTGAGGGGCTATGTCCACCTAGTACGAAATCCGACCGACATGCAATCGCCAGTGGGCCGAGGTCGGGCCGACGTGGTAACTCGGCACGGGATAGGAGCCCGGCGGGCCTACAGCTGCCCGATGTCGGCCCGCCACCAAGCCACTATCATCCCGATACGCGGCCACAGATGCCCGACGTCATACCGACATTCACCCGATATCTGTCATTAGCAGCCCGATGCCCTTTGGCGATCTGCCGGCGGCCGCCCGACAGTGTACCGTCATGAAGACCGTATCCACCAATGCTCGGCAGACATTCTCCCGCGCCGTTTGCTGACAGGCGCCCAATAACACACCGAAATCTAGCCGATATCCGCCCTCTTCGCTGCCTCCTCTTGCCGACAGCGGCCCGACGTCATACCAAAGTCTGCCCTATGTATGACCAACGACACCCACCCGATTCCATCCCACTCTCTTTCTACATGGCCCGACGTGACGGGGGAAAACATAGGATGACAGTTTCTTCCAGAGCATTACCGGACCACGCGTTGGTCATGATGCGAGACCGCTGCTGGAGACGCCAGCAGCGGAATGAGAACGGGCTGGAGGCGGTGGAGGAGCCGCAGCTCCGGGAGGACTATTCGTCTTCCTCGGACGCAGAGTCACAGGTGGTAGTGACCGAACTGACTCCACACTCCACAGGTTCCCCAGGATAGGAGGCGGCGGCACGACCGACCCGGCACCGTTCCGTGCTTCTATCCTCAGGATACTGAAATCCTTCTCCTCCACGCCGCAACCTCCCTCCGGGCTGGACAGGCAACTTTATCTCATGCGGGCTGCTCCCTTGGAGCGGCACCGCTGCTCCCGAGGGAGCGCACCCCGTAGCCGGGTGCAGTGAGTGCCTTGGGGCTGGGTGGCCTGTCCTCTGGACGGGCTCAGCCCCGGCGACTCACTAGGGTGCCTGCCCAGACCAATGTCTCCCCCTACATCCTATCATCCTCCCGGCTCTGAAATGGTCTTACTGGACCGAAATGGCCAAACCCAACAAAACAAACAAACAAACAAACCGACCCGGGGCCAGGAGGTCTCAGCGGGAGAGGAGACCCCCTGACCGTTATAGTCCCTGATGACCTATATGGCCTTGCCCTGAGGAAACTGAGTTGGGAGTAAAGTAAGGATAGTTAAGCAATCAGTTTGCGCCCCAGTATGATGGTATATGGCTTCAAGTGTATAGGTAAATGTGTTAATAAGGCGGACAGACATTCCAGTGGATATTGATTTCAGTGCCTTTAGCACGGCTATCGTTAGCGGAGAAACAAGAACGCAGGTAGGTAACAGACTGTAGAGCTCGCAAGTCGCAAGTGTCTAAAACGTTCTTGATGGTTTAGTATTGCTTACTGCCAAACATGCAAGTGTTGCAACATCGGCCAATCAAGTGGTCGGATGCAAGGGTTTAGTGCATTAGCTGCTAAAGTTACCGTAACAAAAATACGATTAAATGTGTTTAATCATTTTGCCTAGAGGACTTCGATGTTAAGTAACCTAAGGGTGGTCTACTTGCTCCTAACGTAAGAATCTTGGCTCATAACCTTGTCCAGGACCAGGGTCAAGCACATTTATTATACCAAATACCGTCTGCATACCTATATGCTTTCCGGCGTAGTCAATCATGTCTTTTTTGTCAGTCTAATTGGAGTGCCATGAATAAGAGTGAGCGCTGCCAGAAGTCCAATAACTGCATCCGAACGCTGAACTGTCGAGACTAACTGGAACGCCAGGAAACGGTCATAAAAGTACGGTTCTATCGAAACAAGCTAATTTGAAAAACTAGACCAATTCTGCGGCAATGTCCATCCATGGCCGTTACAAATGACGAGATTTGAGCAACGATGTTCTGAGCGAACTCAGCCTCCCGATATCATGACTCACAGCTGTCCGGTGTATGGAGCGTCGGCTCTAGTTGCAGTACCTACTTGCAGTGGCAGATAGCCAAGCGCCAAATGGTTGCAAAGACAGCCCAGGCAGCACAAAGTGCACACCTGCTGCTCGCTTTTTGGGACCCTACAGCAGTGAAACCCATCGGCGTCCACAGCGGTGGTCTCCGTCTTCAACATGGGTCGACTCCATTGCAGATAGGAGTTCGCGTCAGAGTGAGCTATCACTGTATGGAAGGTAACCATGAGCGGGCTAAAAGGGTCACAAAGTCATGGCAAACTGTCCCAAGCACAATGGTACTGGCACCTGCACACCGGCAGTCTTGTGTAGTCCAACAAATGGGACGGTCAATTACGCTCGGGACAGAGATGTTCGGCTGTCACTAAAATGGCATCAGTGATGGGACGTCACGGAGTCACCCAAAAATTACATTAATTACATTAATATATAAGTTGTACAATGCTTAAGGACTAGAATCCAGTGAAACGTTTGTTAACGTGGCAAGGCAAGAAGCCGATGCTTTGTGTTCAGTTGTCCGAGTTTGGGATAGGGATGCGAATATACGACAGAGCTGAGAGCGCTCCTCGCACATTCAAAAGCACAAGAAACCAATAAATTTAAGCAAAGCCATAACCAGTTATTACGGAGGCTCGACTGTTTGACGCCATTCCGCTCCTCTCACGACCAAGTTAAATCCTAGTCCACATTGGTTCCAAATGGCCATTTATTTTGTAAATGACGAGGACGTAACGCATGTCATGCAGTCGAGGGGGCGCATGGATTAGCATTGGAAATGAACCATCCCGCATATCTCGAACGCAAAGCATGTCTCGTGAATAACACTATTTTGTGTTTTCTGGGAAGCCATGGGAGAGTTAAGACGAAAACTGAACGTAAACCATTTCTGAGCTACTGGTAGTGTGACGTAGAACATTTATGGATAACCGCATATTAAACCAAAGCGACAGCAAAGCAGTAACGCAGTAAGAAATATGAAACCATAGTTAAGGATCTAGTGGAAGCAGTACCCGGGGCAGAGCTATACTGAGCCTTTGGATCTCCCAATTCAGTTGAAATATCAACATGTTCAGGACTTGACCTGTGTTTTATGACCCACAGATGTCTACCCGGAGTTCGGAATCATTCTCTCATCTATATTCATCGGAGGGATGTGAGAAACTTTGTTCCTCCGACGGGGCCAGACCGTGGCCACCGCCGGACCCGGCGGACCGCGCGGCGACCGCACCGCACCCCACCGGCGGATGGGCCCGGCGCGCCCTCAAATCTGCCGACGGCCGGGGGCGGAATGCGGCGGCGGCCGCGCACAAACAACCGCGGGGGAGGATGCGGCGTGGTGGGAACCGAGAGCCGGCGCAGGAGCGTGACCAGCAGCAGGTCGACAGACCCGAGCTCCTCCGACGGCGCAGCGGACCACGCCGGGCCTCCTGACGCCGCCCCTGCGACATCCATCTCCGCCATCTACCTGGCCGACCGACTCCCACTGTTCGGCGCCGCCTGCCGCCGGAGGGCAACAAACAACCCCACCACGATTGGGGCACCGGGCAGGCCGGCGGCCGGCGAGGTCATTGCCACGGCGAGTCGGTGACCTCTTCTACTACGGTGTCCTGAGTTCTGTGGCTGTTCTGCTCTGTCCTGTTCTGCCCTGCCATGTTCGGCGCGCTCTGTCCTGCGGGACTAGCCTTGCGTACCGGCCGCGCCCGAGGCAACTGCCATCCGCCGGAGGCGCGGTATATAAGCTGAGTCCCGCAGTGATCTCCTCTCTTCGCTCTCCACTCGGGAGCTACGTTAGACTGCCCAGTGCGCGACGTGTGCGTCCATATCTACACCAATCATGTAAGTAGAAGGGTGCGGCCCTTATTGGGGCATTGTATATAGCCATGACCAGTGTTAATCATCATGTGTGTTTATGTAAATAATAACCTTGAAGACTTGCACAGTCTGTTGTGGGACAAATGGTGGGGGAGAGAAAGAACGGCGAACTGAACTCAACGGGACCGAACTTGGCAAACGCAAAATAGAGCGGCTCGGAAGCTCAAACAAACGCTACCTTTAAACGGCACAGTTAACTTCGGCACGCCACGCTACCAACAGTAATCCCAACCGTAGCAATGATAGCAATAAGGAACGTAACAACATATGTAGAGAAAAAATAGTTTCACAATAAGTTAAAGCATGTCATAAATTTAGTAGAACAATGAACTTTCTTCGCAGGTATCCTGAATAACTTTGATAGCGATATGGATCGTTAAACAAACAAATGTGACACTTGTTTGGCAGGACGAGACTAGAGTCTAGAACATTTATTCCGTGGCCGGTGAGACGGCCCTAGCGCCGGGTTTGCTTGTCGATAATG
Source organism: Amphibalanus amphitrite (assembly GCF_019059575.1). Lineage (NCBI taxonomy): Eukaryota > Metazoa > Arthropoda > Thecostraca > Balanomorpha > Balanidae > Amphibalanus > Amphibalanus amphitrite. The sequence continues at coordinate 261,456 of NW_024882371.1, forward strand.
GGTAATTTCACGCTTCGTGTGGCTTAACTTGATCCATCGTGACCCTCAGCTGTGTGATTGCGCCTTGTTCAATGTTCAGGGACGTAGCCATTTTAAGTGGACACGTCTGCTGGCCGATAAATAAACTCTAGTGCGTCTTAACCCTCGCCCGAATAGGGGGGGGGGGGGTCGAACGTACCCCCCTCGGTTTTTCGCGAATAACTCGCGTAAATAGCGGCCGATCGCGACGAAACTGTGAGTACCCTCGCGTTAATCAATTTTACACCTACCCTAAAACTTTCATGACCCTGATCGTAATAACCTTTGACCTGTGACCTACTTTTCGAGACCATGTTTGGCCGGAATCGCGATTCGGCGTATGTTGGCTCGCATTAGCCGCGTGTTTGCAGTTTTTTCGTGGTTTTCAGCATTCAAACACGGGATATGATGTTGCTCCCATGCATTAGGGTGGGTGTCAAGGTCACCGGAAGGTCAGGTCAGGTCATTGACCTTTGATGACCTCGGTTCACTTTTTCGAGTTTAACATGTTTCTAGGCCAGTTTTTGGAGCTGAATTCGAATTTAGCAACCATATGAACATTTACGAAGTAGTTTTGGTGCCTTCGTAACATGTTACGAAGCTGTCAGAGGCGGTTGCCACCTACTACGAATACCCTTACTGGTTGAACTGACCTGACCCGACCTGGCCTAAATGCATGAAGGCATCATTTGTGATCAAAACTAACATGATATTCTTGATCAGCACCCCGAAAAACCCCTTAGCAGCCACGTTTTACGACTTTCTAACATTTCTAACAGGTCGCGATTTTCCCGACTTTTGGGTCATTGACCTGACCTGGAAGGTCAACCGATGACCTAGGACCTTAAAATTGGGTATCATCGGCTTCCTCTCATCACGGGCAACACGCTCGTCTTTTCCGCTAGTTGAAGCCCTGGTTGTATCTGTGCTGCGGTACTGTCTGTCGGTGTACGGCTCGTGTGGTGAGGTGCAGTTAGGACGGCTGCAAAAAGTTATAAACTTTTGTGCACGCGTTGTGTCCGGTCGGCGACGACGTGATAGCGTGGCGGCTGTCATCAAGCAGCTGAAGTGGTTGACTGCCAAGGATTTGGTAACATACCACACAGTGAGTGCTGTCGAGCGTATCTTTGTGTCGGAGCAGCCGGAGTACCTCAAAGGTACGCTGGGGCAGCGATAGCGTGGCGGCTGTCATCAAGCAGCTGAAGTGGTTGACTGCCAAGGATTTGGTAACATACCACACAGTGAGTGCTGTCGAGCGTATCTTTGTGTCGGAGCAGCCGGAGTACCTCAAAGGTCTAGAACATTTATTCCGTGGCCGGTGAGACGGCCCTAGCGCCGGGTTTGCTTGTCGATAATGGGTAATTTCACGCTTCGTGTGGCTTAACTTGATCCATCGTGACCCTCAGCTGTGTGATTGCGCCTTGTTCAATGTTCAGGGACGTAGCCATTTTAAGTGGACACGTCTGCTGGCCGATAAATAAACTCTAGTGCGTCTTAACCCTCGCCCGAATAGGGGGGGGGGGGGTCGAACGTACCCCCCTCGGTTTTTCGCGAATAACTCGCGTAAATAGCGGCCGATCGCGACGAAACTGTGAGTACCCTCGCGTTAATCAATTTTACACCTACCCTAAAACTTTCATGACCCTGATCGTAATAACCTTTGACCTGTGACCTACTTTTCGAGACCATGTTTGGCCGGAATCGCGATTCGGCGTATGTTGGCTCGCATTAGCCGCGTGTTTGCAGTCTTTTCGTGGTTTTCAGCATTCAAACACGGGATATGATGTTGCTCCCATGCATTAGGGTGGGTGTCAAGGTCACCGGAAGGTCAGGTCAGGTCATTGACCTTTGATGACCTCGGTTCACTTTTTCGAGTTTAACATGTTTCTAGGCCAGTTTTTGGAGCTGAATTCGAATTTAGCAACCATATGAACATTTACGAAGTAGTTTTGGTGCCTTCGTAACATGTTACGAAGCTGTCAGAGGCGGTTGCCACCTACTACGAATACCCTTACTGGTTGAACTGACCTGACCCGACCTGGCCTAAATGCATGAAGGCATCATTTGTGATCAAAACTAACATGATATTCTTGATCAGCACCCCGAAAAACCCCTTAGCAGCCACGTTTTACGACTTTCTAACATTTCTAACAGGTCGCGATTTTCCCGACTTTTGGGTCATTGACCTGACCTGGAAGGTCAACCGATGACCTAGGACCTTAAAATTGGGTATCATCGGCTTCCTCTCATCACGGGCAACACGCTCGTCTTTTCCGCTAGTTGAAGCCCTGGTTGTATCTGTGCTGCGGTACTGTCTGTCGGTGTACGGCTCGTGTGGTGAGGTGCAGTTAGGACGGCTGCAAAAAGTTATAAACTTTTGTGCACGCGTTGTGTCCGGTCGGCGACGACGTGATAGCGTGGCGGCTGTCATCAAGCAGCTGAAGTGGTTGACTGCCAAGGATTTGGTAACATACCACACAGTGAGTGCTGTCGAGCGTATCTTTGTGTCGGAGCAGCCGGAGTACCTCAAAGGTACGCTGGGGCAGCGGGCTAGCCCAAGGCCATCTATAGAAGGTACAGTCACTCCCCCGCCGACCAATCAGAGACAGATCCTGAGTGACGTCACCCCTGATGCTCGCAAGGGGTACTCCATTCCTTTGCAACGTAAAAATGACTAACTTCATTTGAAGATTATTGATGGCACTCTACACATATCGCTCAGCCGTTGATGTCAATGGAAAGCCCAACTAATTTTCCAGCGACAAAAAAGAGCAGCAATATGCTAAGAAATGGCTGGTTTTGAAGATATAGACGATTTACAAGCCCTCTGCAGCAGCAGGAAAGCAACGAAAAAACGCATCGAGCTTATATTTTTACTATGGATAAATCATTTTTCAGTAAGTTTTTAGATATGGTATAGATTTAAGTTACAACTTTATTACAATATTTTCATTACTTGAAACTTTATTTCAAAATAATATTTTCAAAAATGGCAACTGTTGGCAAGTAGCTTGGGAGCGATTGTGGCGCACCGCGCCATTAATTGTCCTGAGGCCCCCTTATGATGTCATCAAAAGTGGAGTGACATGGGCCTGGGCTAGCCAGCGGCACCGGCACAACACTAGGCAGGCCAGCTACCTCACCCTCCCCTTCATTCGAACGGAGTCGGGAAGACGTAGATTGTGCTACCGAGGTGCGACTCGTATGAACGAACTTGGAGTAGAACCAGGGACATTGTCGTACCGGGCGAACATCCGAAAGGTGCTGCTGTCTAAGCAACAGACATGAGCAATAGCATGTATGGGTGCGTGTGTGGGAATTATGCGTGCTGCACACTGTTCCTCGTTTTGTATCACACTATCATGACGTGGACATGTGAAAAGCCTCACTATTGAGAGGACCTTGTCTGAATATATCTGTAATCTGTAATCTGTAATCCGCGAAGCTCTAGCTTGATCAGGGGCGAAACGACAAGGGGGGTCCAACGGACCCCCCCCCTTTACGTTCGCGGCTGGAAAAACACCAATACGGGCGAGGGTTAAGACCTGCCAGATGTGAGATGTATTCCCTCGCACGGATTCCCCCCCCCCCCCCGTCTTCAATATATCGGGACGACAATCGGATTGTGTTGAAATTAGGCTTGTGGGCAGGAAACTATAACCTAACGACAGATAATTTATCTGGTGTGTGGGTAGGGCTTCGAACCAGTTCGTTCCAAGCGGTTCGGCTCGGCCAGGAGCCGGGATGATTCGGCACAGTACAGCTCAGCTCAGAGTTGGATGAAAAAAAAACGGGATGGGGTAATCATGTTTATTTAGGCACATCGAACTGAATTGCCATGACACCAAAACGACGGACGACAAAACAAAGACAAACAAACGGATACCAGAGGACGAACGCACGCATGTCGCATAGTGCATGTTGCTGGAGAGTACCCATACCCTATTTACACTTTATACACATGGTCGCGGATTCGGCCACATGACCGACACAGGGCCGCACGGATGTGGAGTATTTTCTTGTCATGAACGCACATCACTCCTTTTTCGCGCGCTTAACCGTCCCGTCAGGCATCACCCACACCACAGTACTGCCGGCTGGTCTGACGCGACGAATAGAGGGAGGACGGGCTGGATGGGAAGTGACATCGGTGACCGGGGGTCGAAGGATGCTGTGGAGGGAGTTAGCGTGGCGTGGCGTGGCGGTGGTGGGCGCGGTGGTGGGACGGGCTGGTTGGAAAGTGACATCGGTGACCGGGGGTCGAAGGATGCTGTGGAGGGAGTTAGCGTGGCGTGGCGTGGCGGTGGTGGGCGCGGTGGTGGGACGGGCTGGTTGGAAAGTGACATCGGTGACCGGGGGTCGAAGGATGCTGTGGAGGGAGTTAGCGTGGCGTGACGTGGCGGTGGTGGGCGCGGTGGTGGGACGGGCTGGATGGGAAGTGACATCGGTGACCGGGGGTCGAAGGATGCTGTGGAGGGAGTTCGCGTGGCGTGGCGTGGCGGTGGTGGGCGCGGTGGTGGGACGGGCTGGTTGGAAAGTGACATCGGTGACCGGGGGTCGAAGGATGCTGTGGAGGGAGTTCGCGTGGCGTGGCGTGGCGGTGGTGGGCGCGGTGGTGGGACGGGCTGGTTGGAAAGTGACATCGGTGACCGGGGGTCGAAGGATGCTGTGGAGGGAGTTAGCGTGGCGTGGCGTGGCGGTGGTGGGCGCGGTGGTGGGACGGGCTGGATGGGAAGTGACATCGGTGACCGGGGGTCGAAGGATGCTGTGGAGGGAGTTAGCGTGGCGTGGCGTGGCGGTGGTGGGACGGGCTGGATGGGAAGTGACATCGGTGACCGGGGGTCGAAGGATGCTGTGGAGGGAGTTCGCGTGGCGTGGCGTGGCGGTGGTGGGCGCGGTGGTGGGACGGGCTGGTTGGAGATGGCTGAAAGACAGAACGTCGCTAGTAGCAGAGACAGCAGTATCGACGGCTGTTGCAGCGGTGGCGAGAGGCGCAGCGGTGGCGGCTGGAGCAGCGGTGGCGGTGGCGGCTGGAGCAGCGGTGGCGGTGGCGGGAGGCGCAGCGACTGCGGTGGCGGTGGCGGAAGGCTCAGCGGTGGCGTTGGCGGTTGCGGCGTCTTGGGCAGTGAGGGGGCCTCTACAGTTCCCACACCGGAAATGGCCGACACCCCGCAGCTGTAAGAGACTGGGGGGCTCCTGCAGCCTCTTTGGATGGACTTGATAAATTCCTGAAACGAAATGACGGCACGGTGAGCAAATACGGTCCATAATGCGAGTTTACACAAGTACAGATTCAGGCAAGCTGTAGCTCCATTACAATGCAAACCATGGTAAGAGCAAACATAAGATAATGGAAAAGTTTCGTAAGCAGTTTCAGGGGTGTCGTTTCCCAAAAATGATTGGTAGGACCCAAAGGCTGCGGAAGGCCATTTATGACGTGCTTATAAAGGTAGGGTACCCCAAAGTTGCCTTTCTCATCGGATTTAGACCACTCATTTTTCCTGAGACCTTAAAATCGGGTACTAATCGCTGCGACTTGTCAGCGCACACACACCGTTTTTTTTTTTTCCACGAGACTCTAGCAAGTCTAGCTCCTTTAGGGGTGAAACGCGGGCTCGGGTCGTACCAAACCCCCTGAAACCCATTTCGTTAGCGTGAAAATGAGGAGCTTATAGAAAGAACACCTTTCTAGTTTTTTTTTTGCAAGTCGATTCGCAATGACCTAAAATTTCATACTGAGCTTGACCTCTTGAACTCTTAGGAACCATGGGACAAAAATGGTGAAGGGAAAAAAGAACGAGCTAAGCAGGCACATAACTCGTTAGCAGCAGTAACACGAACTCGATAGCATAACTCACGTCGGGCAAATGTCTTGATTATCGCCTCTTGAAAGGCATTCGGGACCTTTGTATCGGTCTCGGACTGTAGGTCTGCACGTCTGCGCTCCGTAAAAGCGCTCTCCAGGACCTCATCTTCGAACGTTTCAAAACGAAACGTTTGCCGCTCCGTAACACGCATACCCAGCAGGGCGATGTGATGGCCTTTGCCCTGCAGCCGATAGACCTGTGAAAAGAACAACACACTTTGTTGAACACACTTTGCATCAAGACACAGAAAAAGTGAAGCACGAATGAAGCATCGATTGAGGGATCCAGGAAACGATCGAAACATGTGTTGCACAAATACCGTGCGAGTGCATTTGCAGATATACCCAATATCGAGTAAGCTCCTTGAAGTGCACATTCAATCCTCTTAGCATCATATAGACCACGTTTCCATGGACATTACTGATCCTGATAAGTACCAATGGATTAGCTAATCCAGTATAGTTAGACAATATATGAAATTGCAAATAAGGGATTAACTGACTAACTCGGCTCCTGGGTCACGTATCGACACGCGGAAGGCTACGTTCGAAAGAGCGTCAAAAGTAATGAAGAAAATACTTAGCCATTTTTTTTTAGTCAGATCACTTTGCCATTTTTCATTGACCTCGGGGTCAATGAAAATAGGTTTCGCTACAGTTTTTTTTTTCCAGGGCTGTCAGACGTCGTTTGAATTTTGACAATCGGCCCAGTAGTTTCGGAGATAGGAGCGGGGGGGCTCTGGAGAGCCCCCCCCCCCCCAGTCACTTGCGTTATGGAAAATACCCCAGTCATGCACGGGTTAACTTATAATGGGGAGGTCGCAAAATTGACCTGACCTTAGGTCAACGAAATCGAAATTCCGAGATAAGCATTTTGTACATATTATTGCTCTTATCAATCTCTGAAAGTTTCAAAGCAATCGGCTCCTCGGTGTAGCTATGGCAGACATTGAAACTTTTTATTAGGTGAGGTCACTTGAACCTGACCGTGAATGACCTTGGTCTGAAGTTTTCACAACATGCGCAGGATTGATGTATGATAAGGTGTACCAAAAACGGCGGCGTCACGAAAAACCACAGGGGTAGGGGTGCTCAAAGAGCCCCCCTCCGCAGGGCGCGGGTTAAGGGGGACAAGGCAAGGGTAGGTGTTATCGGTTAAGTTATTGTCGGTCGATGAGCTGTCACGGGTTCCTAAGGTCAATTTTAATGATTTGACACGGTTCATCGGAAAAAAAAATTGTGCAAAAATTCAAGGTTTGATGACCATCTCACCTTGACATTAGTTTTGAGTTGAGATACCCAAGTTTCGGCACTCGCAACACCAATAAATGCCTTACAGGGTGGCTCAAAATTACCTGGTCTCATATTTTTACGCTGAGATAGTTGAGGTCCGATTGCTGAATTATCTTTTTTTGACACGTCATTGCACGCTTGTAACAACAATTATGTTGTTAGCGGATATGTCACGTTATTCGTGACATATCCTAACGTTTTGAAATCTTCCGGTTGCGGGTATTTATGCAGCCACCTTAGTCATTTATTTAATCTATCGTTTGCATTCTGTTCTTGTCCTTAGAATCATCGACTTTCGTAAAAATATGAATCGTCAATTATCGCTTTAACTCGCGCCCTGTCTGAGCACCTCCTGCGGTTTTTTGCAAATATTTGGCAAACGTTATCATACATCTTTTCCTCATGTGTTATTCAAATACACAATTAAAAATGGCAAAAAAAAGTTATTCCACACCAGTAAAGTTTATATAACTGGTAGCTTTCGAAGGCTACTGCCTTCTTCGTCAGCCATAGGTAATAAACGTGCGCCTGTCCTCCTCCGACGCTCTACTCTCCCGCCCTGACCCATCTTCCCTACCTGCCCTAAGCCGCTCCCTATTCTTGACCTGATTGTAAACCCGACGCACCATTCGTTTTGGGCAGCTGTTTCTCGCTAGCGCTCGCTCAATATTCATTGTCGCATTCCGTATGTCCAGGGGGTTAGTGAGCAGGTGACACGCATCCTACGCCCATATGCAAAAGTTAGTACGAGACCGGCTGCAAATCTGAAAGCAAGGCTAGTTAAAGGAAGACTGCCACCTTCAAAAAGTTTTCTCAGATCGGCCTATGATTTATTCCCTGGACAAAACAAAATTTTAGAATTCACCTGACAAAGTATCATCACGTGAATCGCGAAAAAAATTGTCGATTATCATACATTTATCAATCGGTTAATGTCTAGCGACAATGTTTACACATCACTAGACTTCAAGGTCATAAGATTATTACATTTTATTTGAAAAAAGTAAGGTATTTTATGATTTACTAATATATGATTTCATAAGAAATTGGCCATGTTTAATTTATTTTGCATTTAAGTTCGTAAAACATTTATAAAAATCATGGCTCATTTGGAATGGGTCTGGCCCATGTTAAACCCCATTTCCCACACTTTTTTGGAAAAAAAATGAACTACTGAATATATAAGTTTAACTTTTATTTTGACACTCCAAAATTCTTCTCTGATCTCGAAACAATCAAAGTTTTGACATATATTTACCAAAAGATAAGAAAATTCATGTTTCAAAGTTATCGATAAACAGTAGAGATGTCGGTTTTCTTGGACTAAAAAAATGGCATCAAACTGAACTTTGGTCTCCGATTTCTCGCAAACGGGTTCGAATTTCGGAAAACCGACTTCAGTCTGGGACATAGGTGGCTCAGCTCTAGTGAAAACCGTTTTGTGGAAAAAAGGTGGCAGTCTACCTTTAAACCAAAAGACAGGCTAGGGTTTAAGGATAAGTCGGGGGTAGTTTACCAGTATCAGTGTCAGTGTGGGAAGCTTTGTGTGGGGGAGACAGGGAGGAAGCTGAAGACAAGGGAGGCAGAGCATAGGCGGGCTATAGCTCAGGGGAACGGGGATCATTCAGGTATCTCAAGACATGTGGTGGAAACGGGGCATGACATCATGTGGGACGACGTCAAAATTCTGGATTATGAAAGAAATTGGAGCAAACGAAAGGTCAAGGAGGGTTTTTTATATTTCAAGGGTGGACAAACAGAGAAGCCTAAACATCTTGCCAGGCTGGGAGGTACCAGTCGTGTATGGGGCGCTGCATACATAGGTGAGAGTCAACAAGAGCCTAACATTTACTTGACCGTCTGCTGCAATTTGAATTGATACATAGCACGTGAAGCGTCAGTGAAATTCATAGTCCTTTACAGATGGCAGGGGTGTCGTGTGTACAGAGGTCGCTGATGGGTACGGGTCAATGCCGCAGTCGTGGGCGGAGCCTAATGTCCTATGACGTATGAAAGCCTCTATCCAGGATGGAAAAACAGTTAACATTACGAGTCAATGACAAGTGCCACAAATATTTAAATGACAACAAAACGTATTTGAAGAAAAAGTTTCGGCAGGTCTTGAAACAGCTATTTCCTAAATATGGTTGAAATTATTCCACGCATTTAAAAATAATCGCGAAAAATTAGGGTCTCAACGGGTCTGGCGTTAACAGTAGTGAGTTTGCAAACTCACTGATGGGTCAGGGAGTTTGCAAACTCACGGATTTCTCAAAATCCCTGTAACATATATATATATATATATATATATATATATATATATATATATATATATATATATATATATATATATATATATATATATATATATATATATATATATATATATATATATATATATATATATATATGCATACGTGTGTTGTGAAAATTTCAGAACCAGGTCACTTAAGGTCAGGTCAAGTGACTTCACTACATAAAGTTTCAATGTCTGCCGTAACTACACAGAGTGACCGATCACTTTGAAACTTTTAACGATTGATCAGAGCAACAGTATGTACAAAATGTATATCTCAGAATTTGGATATCGGTGACTTAAGTCCAGGCCAATTTTGCGACCTACCCATTTTAAGTCAATGGGATAAAACTAAAAGTCGCCCTTTTTAGACGGAAGTCATTATAAACACTCTTAAACACTGAACTACTATAGTATCTTTGACACAATGAACATGGGTATGGCACCTGTGACCCCTTTTTATGCCCCTGAGGTCATCTCAGGTCACCAATAGTACCTGATACTTTTTCGCGAATATCTTTTGAGAGGCGTGCTAGAGCGATTTTTCAATTTTTAGGTATTAGGGTATTTTTCAATGGTTGCAATGTAAAAAATCAATTACTGAACCTTCCCAATTTATCCCAAGTTAAATCTTTTGACCAGCATTGGCAAACTTAGTGTCTATTTCTTTCCAAACCTTAAGAAAAACTGACTGGGTGACGCTTCACAAAAAATAATGACGTCATTGACACCGGGAGCACTTACCCAAAACAACATTATTCAAGGCGCTTAAAGGGACCCTCCCACCTTCAAAAAAGTTAATGAATTGGCATGAAAGTGATGTCCCTTGGTTCAGAAAGAGCGAAAACGAATATCTACCAAATTTCAACGAAAAATATTCACTGGTTTTCAAGATATTAGGCTTTTACTTTTGTTTACTTTTTGGGATCTCCCCTGTTACTAGCGACTTTATTTGGAAGCAATAATTTGGCAGCCTTAAAGTGCTGCAGACGTTGCGCGCAAAGCAGCGTATACTACCACGTGTTAACGATGGTTTTAGTCTAAGATTTAAAAATCGTTAGATCTCCGCTGACGTCACAAATTCTAAGGGGGCATTCCAATGCATTAGCCCCTTAGAATCCGAAAACTGCAAGTTTGAAATTCCATATCTTCGAATTAAAGCATTTTTCGATGTTGTGAGTGCCCAAACCGGTATTTGCAGGCCATGGCCACCAATTTGGCTATCTCAACTCAAAACTAATGTTAAGGTGGGAGTGTCCCTTTAAAAAGTGATGAAAAAATGGTAGGACTTCACAATTTGGTGTCCACCCATATAAATAGTGGCAAAATATGTGACCAGAGTTTCGTTAATCTGCGTCACCCGTAACTGTTAGGCTCAAAACTTTCATTCACCCTACGTACAATAGGATTTTACAATGACCGTGACAAGGGCAGCTTATTGAGTAGTGGAATGTTGATAATGATTTAACCAAAATCAACAACCAAGATTGCAGTCACTTCGTTAGTGTGTCAACGGACAAACCTGTTTCCTGATGTTCGCAAAGATCTTGTCCAAGTTGTCGTCGCGCATCCTTGAGCCCTGCTCCCTCAGTTGCCGACGCAGTGCAGAGCGCTCGGCCTCACGATCTGCAGCAATGCTGCGCCCACACCGACACGCCAACGCCCTTCCCCGAACTGGCGTCCCACACGTCGGGCATTTCTTGGGCCCTGAAATAAAGCACATACATATCGTGAATTAAAGTTCAAGTGTTCAATAGAATGCCGCACACACTAAACGGCTCTAGAACAGCAACGTGAACTCACTCTTTTAAAGCAATGCAAACAAACGTTTACCTATTGAAAATGCATTTAAAGAGTTCATTTCAACTGGTTTTCGTATCTCGGTATCTAGTCAGCACGTGGGCGATTCGGGATGATTGAGGCGACTGTGGCCACTTTCTTTTCAATGACGAACGGGAAGAGGATGCGGAAGAGAGAGAGAGAGAGAGAGAGAGAGAGAGAGAGAGAGAGAGAGAGAGAGAGAGAGAGAGAGAGAGAGAGAGAGAGAGAGAGAGGAGAAGCTGCACTGTCTATGGAGAACCCGTCAAAAACGTCTGGAACGAACATGAACAAAGAGAGAAATACATGCAGCCTCCATCCTCATCATTATCCCAGTACCAATTATACGGCACCTATGGGGAAGCCGATGCAAACGCTATTCCCCGAAGACTCATCTGCATCTGCAACTGTCCCCTATCGTCACCCGGAAATGTCAAGACTATTTAAAGGGACCCTCCCACCTTAACATTAGATTTGAGTTGAGATAGCCAAAATGGGGTCCCTGGCTCACAATTACCGGTTTCGGCACTCACAACATCGAGAAATGCCTTAAATCGGAAATATTGAATTTCAAAATTGCAGCATTTTGATTCAGAGGGGCTAATGCTTAGGAATACCCCTCTGAATGTGTGACGTCAGCGCAGATATCTAACGATTTTTAAATGTTTGACTAAAACGTTTTGTAGCACGCGGTGGTATATGCTATTTTCGCGCAACATCTGCCGCAAACGCCGCACTTCTAAAATAAAGTCGCTAGAAACAGCGGAGATCCCAAAAAAAGTAAACAAAAGTAAAAGTCTAATATCTTGAAAACCGGTGAATATTTTTCGGTGAAATTTGGTAGATATTCGTTTTCGCTCTTTCTGAACCGAGCGACATCACTTTCATGCCAATTCATAAACTTTTTTGAAGGTGGGAGGGTCCCTTTAATGAAGCTAACGCCTAACGGTGATGATAAAGTGCGAAAAACGTTTTGACTTTATGAAATTTGATGAAATGACCAGGTAAATTTTTCATTACTGGCGGTCAATTTAATACGGCGCCAACATTTAAACAACAACATCGAGTAAAACGCATTTTGTCGAAAATCTGTGATAAGGCGTAAGTTGCCTAGTACATATGTTGCTATTGGAGGTCACTGATGATACCAGGTCAGGTCACAGGTCAGGTCACCAAGGGTCAGCACATGAACCCAACTTTACTAGGGTTGTGCGATGCATGTTTTATGGCAAAATTTTCATTTCCAACTCAATGGTGTTGGTTAAAAAGACCATTAGGTACGGTTTAGGTCACTTTCTGGTGAAGGTCAGGCAATGAATTGCGAATTTTGGTCCTGGTCCCGGAGAATAAAATTCGCGGAGAACCGGCCACCTTGTAGAACACTCACCAGGAAAATCACACGTTTGGCCTACAATGTGACAGTTGATCAAATGTATTCTCTGAATGCTATAACTGCATGTTTTATGCGTAATAATAGCAGTTTTTATCACACTGGCTGGAAGTTTAAGAGATTTCAAGTGCCGTAGTATCAATTTGTAAGGAGAAGAAAAGGAGAAGGAGAAGGAGAAGAAAATCGTTTGGACCCGACTGGGACCAGCAAAGGACCTTATTTCCAACATTGAGGTCAGGTCAATGTCAGGACAAAAAAGGTCAAATTTCAAAGTTCATAGTTTTGCATAAAATGGGTATTGATTGCATACAATGGCAGCTCGTCACGGCGAGTCTAATGATGGTCTTTGTTTTGCGCTACGTGGTCTAGAATTGCTAAAAATTGAGGTTGAAAATTTGACGTAATCAATTTGGAAGTTTTCTTTTTTGCTATAACTCGGCCAAAAAAAGAGGTGGGGGAGAGTGGGGCACATTCGTGCAAAAAATGAATAAATCCATTTATCTGTTCTTTGGTTAGTGCAACGGCAAAATTGTTGATTGTAGTATGGAAAGGAACTATTGCAGATATGTTTCCTCTTCAAAAGTTATCCTCGAAAATTATTGCTTCTATTAGAAAAAATGACTTTTAATAACTCTGAACGTTTGCACGAAACTGCCCCACCTATGGGGCACTTTCGTGCAAGGGATGGGACACTTCCGTGCGCCCTGCAAAGTTCGAGCAATTACCGGGCATTAGGTACCAGAGATTTACCAAAAAAGGTGGCAGGGGCGAAAGGGGGTCATTTCACTTGATTCCTTTCGACAAGAATGCATTGCACAACATATGTAGAAAGAATGGGCTGGCCAACAAGAATGTGCCAACTGCCGGCCTCCGTGACCTCGCCAAGGTCGCGTGAATTACTTGTCACGACGTCGCAAGCAGCCGAGACTGAGTCAGGCCGGCGTCATTAGTGAAACCTACTACAGATAGTCATAAATCGCAAAAACGGAAAAAATGCACGAATAGGCCTAGGCAGTGCATACACGAACCTGCCCCACAACGTTATTTGTAATATATTTCAAAATTCATTGTTGAAAAAATGACACTTTTTCAACAAACAAGTTTGCAGCAGTTCCGTGAATAGAGTGAGCTTCTTCGCCCCCAATTTTGAAAAGCTGAACCACATTTCAGAGTTACAGCCAAAAAACCAAAAAGTTTTTCGATTTTCGAAAAAAAAACGGAATACCCATATGTGATGGTCTGAAGTCTCTACCGACTTCTATTTACATACCAAATCTTAAATCGATAGGGAAGAGTGGGACACATTCGTGCATGGGGTACATTCGTTTTCAGCAGTTTATGGGAATACGAGAGACTGCATGAGCTCAAGGTAAATTATGGAAATACGTCTATCATTGCCGCCCTTCGTTCACTGTAGAAGACAACACTGTACCTGCTGTCATGCTTGATAAAAACGCAAATTTCTACTATTTGTGCGCTTTCCAAACTTTTCTCATATCATCCATTTGCTTTGCGCGCAACGTCTGCCGCACTTCAAAGCTGCCAAATTATTGCTTCCAAATAAACTCGCTAGAACAGCGGAGATCCGAAGAAGTAAACAAAAGTAAAAGCCTAATATCTTGAAAACCAGTGAATATTTTTCGGTGAAATTTGGTAGATATTCATCTTAAATTTTTCTGAACCACGGGACATCACATTTATGCTAATTCATTAACTTTTTTGAAGGTGGGAGGGTCCCTTTAATAGCATACTGTCATGGTCCGAGAAGTGGCAGCTGCCGTTAAAGGGACCCTCCCACCTTAACATTAGTTTTGAGTTGAGATAGCCAAATTTGCGGCCAGGCTCAGAAACCACCATTTATCCTGGTCGCAACCCCCGCAGCTTTATGGTGTTCAAGAAATTTCTTCCCTTTACTTGCAGGGTGGGACCAGCGTGGTCCCTATCTCTTAACCATTACGGGAATCTGATGACGTCATCAGGCTTTCGAACGTCCGTTAAATGTTTGACTAAAACGTTTTGTAGCACGCGGTGGTATACGCTGCTTTGCGCGCAACAAATGCCGCACTTTCAAATAAAGTCGCTAGGAACAGCGGAGATCCCAAAAAGTAAACAAAAGTAAAAGTCTAATATCTTGAAAACCGGTGAATATTTTTCGATGAAATTTGGTGGATATTCGTTTTTGCTCTTTCTGAACCGAGGGACATCACTTTCATGCCAATTCATTAACTTTTTTGAAGGTGGGAGGGTCCCTTTAAAGTCACTATCCCACATTAACATTAGTTTTGAGTTGAGATAGCCAAAATGGGGTCCCTGGCTTGCACTTACCGGTTTCAGCGATTGATAAGAGCAATAGTACCAATGAAACGCATTTCTCGAAATATTGATATCGGTGACCTAAGGTCAGGTCAATTTTGCGCCCTCTCCATTATAAAACAATAGGAGAAAATTGAAAGGTATGATAAAGGTTACTCAAAATATAATGTTATAATAACCAGTATAACGCCTTTTGGGGCGACTCACGGAGCGAGCGAGAGGGTGAGCCTTGCACGTGCGAAATTGCGAGGGGGTACCTCCAACTGAGTTGTGCATGGCACCCTACTAAACGGTCTCTAGCTATGAGCCACATTTGAGCACAATCGGCCCAGCCATTCTCGAGATCTGGAAGCGGCACCCTGCACGACGCACGTGCGCACGTGCAGAATGGGTCCCAACTGACTTGTGCACGGCACCCTACCAACTGGTCCCTAACCGTGTACCAAATTTGAGCGCCATCGGTCCAGCCGTTCTCGAGATCTGGAAACGACTCCTGCACGTGCGCACGTGCAGCAGCACCCCAACTCTGGCACATGGATATGCATTGCCTAGTGGGTGCCTACCTACATGCCAACTTTCAGCGCAATCGGCCAAGTAGTCACCGAGATATTGCAACTATTATACCAGTAAAACGCCTTTTGGGCGAAAAACGAGCGAGCGAGATAGTGAGCCCTGCACGTGCGGAAGGGCGAGAGGGTACTTCCAACGAGCTTGTGCAAAGCACCCTTCTAACCGGTCGCTAGCGGTGTGCCAAATTTGAACGCAATCGGCCCAGCCGTTCCTGAGATCTGGAAGCGGCATTCTGCACGTGCGCACGTGCAAACGGGGTCCAAAATGACTTTTGCACGGCACCCTACTAACCGGTCCCCAACCGTGTACCAAATTTGAGCGCAATCGGCCCAGCCGTTCTCGAGATCTGGAAACGCCCCCTGCACGTGCGCACGTGCAGTAGCACCTTAACCGCAACACATGGGAATGCATTGCCTGGTGGGTGCCTACCTGTATGCCAAGTTTCAGCGAAATCGCCCCAGTAATTACCGAGTTACTGAAATGGGAACAAATTTGGCATCTCTTCTTTTTGTATTTTGCACGTGCAGTGGGGGTCACTCACATAGATCAAGAGTATCCGACCTTTGGTAGAAGGGATGCAGCTACCCTATAGAACTTACCGCAAGACAATCGCTCAAGCCGCTGCTGAGATATGGGCCTCTCAAAAACATTACTTTTGCAAAACTGCTTGAACACCCTTGACTTTTCACGTGGCACGTGTCACGACGGTCACTGAGATGTATCAAAAGTAGTCAATTACGGGGTAGAAGGGATGGGGCTACCCAGCAAAAAAGACCGCAGGCCAATCGGTCCAGCGGTTGCTGAGCTATAAGCCTCTCAAAAGCGTTACAGGCCGGGCCGGGCCGGGCCGCTCATACTGAGATTTTTCCCTTATATTGAAAAGACTTCGCTTCGCTCGCTGCGCTCGCTCGCTCGTAAAAACTGACACCTCTTCGTTTTGCACGTGGCACGTGCATAAGGGGTCACCCACATGCATCGGGAATAGTGCAATACTTGGTAGAAGGAATGAAGCTGCCCAACAAAATTTACCGCGTGTAAATCGGTGAAGTGGTTGCTGAGATATAAGCGTCGCAGAATCGTGCTCATACTCAGAAATTTCCGTTAATCTAAGGAAGGACTAAGCTCGCTTCGCTCGCTCCGTAAAGATATGAACTACCCAGCAAAAAAGACCGCAGGCAAATCGGTCCAGCGGTTGCTGAGATATAAGCCTCTCAAAAGCGTTACAGGCCGGGCCGGGCCGGGCCGGGCCGCTCATACCGAGATTTTCCCGTTATATTGAAAAGACTTCGCTTCGCTCGCTGCGCTCGCTCGCTCGTAATAACATTACGAGCCAACGACAAGTCCTCTAAATTTTGATATTTTGTTAAAAGACCGTATTGACAAAAATTCGCGCTTAAGCTGAAATATTTGATGTTAAAATTTCAAGATAGTTGGACGAAAACCGAAGAAATTATCGTCGAAAAACAGGTCTCATGGGGCAGACATGTGCATGGATCCGAGAAAATGGATCTGAGATCTGATTCCACGGATCCTGATCTCGGATCCGTCGGGATCATAGATCCAGCTCCTTAATTTATCGAGAGATCCGTAGGGATCATAGATCCGAGTCTAGTTTTTTTGCTTGAGATCCAGTGAGATCATAGATCCTCATTTATTTTTGGTCAACACAGAAATCCCAAAAAATCACTCGTTGCAACACAAAAACGCTCTTATTTAGTGATTTAGGTGATGGCACGTCATAATCCATAGTTTTATGGCACTTATTGACATAGAAGCACTTGGAAACCTGGTTTCAAATGTTGTGCATGGTGGGATCCACTCAGATCATAGATCCATGTTCTTGGTTTATCGTCAGATCCTGTGAGATCATAGATCCAGGGCCCAATCTTACCAAATGCCGTGAATGCGCATTCACAGCATTCGGTAACATTCAGAACTATTCCACATTCACTTATTCATTCGTTCAAGCAACATTCATAATCATCCATGCTATCAAAATCATTGGACAAAATTTGCAAGTTGAAAATAAAAAGGATATTTTTATATCAGTGCCGTGAACTCCGGCCAGTGCTACCAAATTCTATTTACGGCATTGGTAAGATTGGGCCCAGGATACATTTTTCACGCCGGATTCGATGGGATCATGGATCCGAACCTGCAATTTGCCTCGAGATCCACTGAGATCATAGATCCATCACTCGGATCCATGCACATGTCTGTCATGAAGTCTGAAATGCATATAATAATATACAATATATAACATATAATAAAATGCATATAATATAAATGCATTACAGTACATGATGCCAAATTATTGCTTTCAAATGACGTCGTAGGAACAATGGAGGTCCTAAAAACCAAACAAGAGTCTAATATCTTGAAAACCGGTGATAAATTTTCGATGAAATTTGGTAAATATTCATTTCTGATGTGTCTGAACCATGGGACATCACTTTTATGCCAATTCGTGATTTTTTTCTTTTGGTGGAAGGGTCTCTTGGATTAGTGTAAATGCAAGGTTAAGTCTCTTTTGAAAGTATCGCGACTCTGAGGGGAGGTCGCCACCCATCCCAGCCGTGGCTGAGCGGAAATGTTTGAGAGCCACTGGTAGCGCTGACCGAAGCCTAAGCCCAAGGTGCTCCTGGGCCCTGCGAAGCCGGTGGTGCCCCTGCGAGGCCGGTGGTGGCCCTGGCAGGCCGTGGTGCCCCCACGAAGGGCCCCGAGGGGGGGGGGACATGACCCATATGACCCCCTTGGATCCGCCACTGCCGGCCGACTCTCTTCCCTCCTTAAAAAGTTCACTAACAAATAAAGTTTGTAATTACAAAGAAAAAACTTAAGTCTAAAAGAAATAATTACCAACACTGGAAATTTGGATTTCACGAAACCTCCTAGCATTAATTTTAAAACTAATGTTAAGGTGGGATGGTCACTTTAATAGCAATACCAGGCCAGACACCAGTTTAGTGGTCGCTGAATTATAAATACATGCGGGATAAAACAAGAACAAGCATTAAGCAGCCACAAAAATCACAAAGTGCAACTATTCAAAAGCACCATTGCTTTCAATCATGAAAAGAAATAAGTCTTTACGGTCTTTACTTTCCTTTACTTTGCCCTGACTTTCTTGGTCTTTACGTATAACCAACGTACCTGTAACACCACGTGCCCCATTACAAATGTTAAGAGACGAATACCTATGAAGAGCTGCGTTGTAAGTGCCGCTCAGTGAAAACCACCAACACCATTGAGTTGGAAATGAAAAATTGCCATAAAACATGCATTGCACAATCCTAGAAAAGTTGGGTTCATGTGCTGACCCTTGGTGACCTGACCAGGCATTATCAGTGACCTCCAATAGCAACATACCTATGTATTAGGCAACTTACGCCCTATCGCTGTTTTTCGACAAAATGCGTTTTACTCGATGTTGTAGCGCATTCCCTAGAAGACCCGTGAACGGTACAAAAATTTTTATCTTTGACCTGACCTGTGACGTCATTGGTGACCCCGAGGTCAATGAAATTTGATTTCCCTCAACAAATTTTACAGGGCTATCGAACACCGTTTGAATTTTACGGTTCCATTCAGTATTTTTGGAGATAAGGGGGGGGGGCATAAAATGCCCCCCAACCACGCGGAAGGTGGCCGGGGGGCCACCGCATGCCGGGTTACGTTTCACGAGCAAATTAGGACTGTTGCACACACGGCTAGCGGTTTGGCCAATACGTTATCTGCAAGACTTGCGGGTCTTAGAAATGTACAGAGGAGGTGGACAAAGCGAGTGGTGGAATGAATGGATTAAGCTATGGGGATCGCCTACAGTCCCTGAATCTGTATTCTGTCCAGGGGCAGGCAGCTCAGTGTTCCAAAATTTGTTGTTTTGGGTGGGAAACGACATCAAAATGAAAATCATCTCGCACTCATCTCCAATTTTGAAGAGCAATTTTCCACTCCCAATATTACGAAGGAAAAGCATTAGCGTGGATAATCGTTGTACATGTCATATTTTATCACGCATGAATAAAAATTAATGCTATTGATTTCTTCCCACTCTTTTTGGGCCTCATCTTGGCCAGCAATTTTCCACTCTTATCCCCATCTTTGAAAGCAATTTCCCCCCTGACACCCAAGCCAAAATGCAATTTTGGGACACTGGGCAGGCTCATTCGTGCAGATTTGATACAATGCTGGAAGCTGTTTAACAGTAAATCGAATTTGTTCTAATTTGTTCAGCAGTGTTCTAAAATTGGATTTTGGTGGGGTGTGCCGATGAAGAAACAAAAATCCTAGGATGAGAAAAAGGAAAGTAAATAACTAGAGTATTTTTGCAAAATGGTGTAATGCCAATTTCTATGCCAACTGATAAACCAGGATTTCGTGTCAGGATCTTGACATGGTGTGAAACAAAAGGATGAGGGTGCAGCAACTGTCAAGTGACATGTAAACTGGCTGTTGGGAATAAACGAAACATTTTTCAGAGACGAAGCAAAGTCGGTCATTCATATTTTAGGGATGAAAGTATTTTCCACATTAGGTGTGATTTGCCACCAAAAAGTCTGAAAAATGGAACACTGCCACACAGAGTCGGACACTTGGAAACAATGTTACTGTCAGATGCATCGCTGTACTGCCTCACTCACTGCCTAAAGATGTTGTTCGGGCGCCTAACATTGCAAGCTTTGAGAAATAATTGTACATGCTCGTGATAGCCTGGGCGGTGTTTCACGGCTGCTGCTAGTGCTACCACGCTGCTATCACATTTCGCGAGCTGACGTCACGCTTACAGTAGTGTTGGAATAATGGGCCTGTTGATGTCTCCATGGAAACCCAATATGTCACGTTCATTGCTCAGGTGTGATTGAGAATAGGCAGTGTTGATTTTGTAGATAGTTGTAGTATGTAGGTTAGGTACTTCCTCACAGCCGAACGTGTAGAAAATTGACTGTGTTCATCTGATATGCTTTGTGGAAGACGCACAATGCCAGCCAGATCTCTTTTGGGACAATGCAATGGTCAAGATTATCGCTACTGGGCTGGTGCGTCTGGCATTCAGGTTACCTTCCAATTCCTTTCAGTCCTTCCACCTTGCCTCTTTCTTTCCCCCTTCAGATCTCAAAAACTACACATCGGAGCGACAAACGGCAAAAGGCGTTTGATAGGTCGTTTAACCTACGCCCTGATGGGAGAGGGGCATTTTGCCCCCCCCCCCTGTGGTTTTTCTTAAATAGCGAGAAAACGGCGGCGCCAAATTTTGGATACCTTACCGGGCATCAATTTGATACCTTCAGACAAAACTTCAAGTCACAGGTCACCTCAGGTCAGGAGTTATTGAGGTCAGACTGAGGTCATGTTCGAGTAAAAATGAGCAAAAAACATGACATCTTGTAACGCTCACCAATTCTACAGTTAACAAGCAATTTTAAAGTTCTTTATGTGGTTGTGTAGAGAAAAGACGGCGCTACAAAACTGCTATCTCTGATTTTCGAAATTTTGGGATTTAACCCCCAAAATTAAGAAAAAATGTTTTGTTAGATATACTCATAAAATTTCCAAAAAATTTCGTATTTCGAAAAACGAAATATATGTGATAGTCCCTGCGCTTTTCGATATACATACCAAATTTTAGATCGATACCTCTTTTTTGGCCAAGTACTAGAAAAAAAAACTATTAAAAATTGATGACGTCAAATTTTTTAACTCAATTTTTAGCAATTCTAGACCACTTAGCGCAAAACAGAGATCACCATTGAACTCCCCGCGACGAGCTGCATCGAATCGATACCCATTTTATGCAAAAATATCAACTTTAAAATTTGACCTAATTTGACCTGACCTTCACCAAAACATAATCTCAACTGACCCCAAGGGCTGCCTGTCCCACATAATCGCATTTGGCATATAATCTGGAACATAAAACATGCATCGAATATTTTTAATTTGTGACCCTCAGTGACCTGACCTCTGTGACCTGACCTGGTATCAGTGACCTCAAATAGCAAAATATGTGTTTGACGAACATTTACCCATCGACGATGATTTTCAATGAAATGCATTTTACTCGATTTTACAACGCATTTCTTGAAATGCCTGTAAACGGTGAAAATTTGACCTTTGACCTGACCTGTGACGTAATCGGTTTGACCGAGGTCAATGAAATTGGGTCACATGGTAGTTCCCTTTGGGGCTATCCAACGCCGTTTGCCGCTTGTCGCTATGTTGCGTGGTTCTCGAGATCTTAGAAGGGGGGAGGGGCAAAATGCCCCCCCCCCTCATCAGACCGCGTTGCTCGGCAGACCCCAGCAGGACGCGGGTCAAAGATCTACAACTTTTACACAAAACATTTTCAGGTCAGGTCAATATTGAGGTCACCAGAGGTCATTAACGATAAAACGTTTTGGAATTAGTTACTTACATAAATTTGAATTAAGAAACATAAAATTAATGCATTTTTTTTTGCTCTCGTCGATGCGATGCGAAATAAGTATGCGATTACCTTCACAGGTCAATTTGAAAATTGATCCGAGGTCAAGGTCAAGTCATTCACCAATGAGGTTGTGTGGTATGGTCATGCTGCATACCAAACGACGCGCCTTAACCAGGCGAGCAGTTAGGTACCACTTAAAATTCTTTAACACTATCATGTCATGATTTATTGAAAAAACGATTTATGACGTCACATGAACTCAGAAGACCGTTCCTGGTGCCCCTGTCAATAAGCGGCGATGAGATAATCTTCCACCATACCGAAAGAATTGGGTGGTTTTGACTCCTTTACACGAAGCAGGAGGCATTTCAATATTTTTCCATAGGGTTGCAATGCAAAGGTCACGAGTCTGGCCTGACCACAGGTCACAGATATAAAAATTCCGAGATATACAAATTGCACATACTGGTACCCTAACTAAAACATGAAGAAAAGAAATTGATCAGTCAAAAACTGTAGCTCTGGCGTGATTACAAACTTTTCTGAAGTGGGGTCAACAAGCCGCCTCTGGTGACCTGACCTGACCTGACTCGGCAACTTTATTTGTCAAAATGTGCGCAATGAATGTCTAGGAAAAGTCACCGAGTATGAGCTTTCAGTCTTGCGGCGTTTGGCAATGGCACAAGAAAAACCTGAAGAGGGTCTTGAAGGCCTCCGCCCTCCGCTAATAGGGTAGAGTCGCCCGGAATAGTTAGGTTAAAAGTAAGGACCCAGAGTCTGAAATAAAGCTTATCTATCTAGTATCTATCGATCTAACAATGTCGCTCGCCTGACTATTACTCACATACTAACCCGCGCACCGACGGGGGGGGGGCGGTTATCCGCCCCCCCCCCCGAGGTTTTTCGTGAATAGTGGGAAAACTGCGGCAGTTTCTTGTCGACCTTAGTCGACCTTGTTTCTTGTCTCCTTAGTTCTCTTGTCGACCTCCAGATCCAACAGGATCTTCGGGGTAGGTACCTGACTGGCCGTGGAAATCTTTCAGCATTTGATTATATCGCCTCGGAAGATTTCACATACCCCTCACAGATAATAGGTCAAGTTCCATTTTTTTTTGGGGGGGGGGGGCGATCACCGTATTCCATATTACGGAGCCCAATCACATTGCGGGTCCGGAGCCTTTGAACAGACTAATCTTTTGAGATCCTGTGCAAAGCCACTGTTCCAGATTGGTGACGCGTACTCGAGAATGGGGCGAATGTGGGATTTTAGCCCGCCGACTAGATTCTCTTTGATTTCAGCAAGACTTTTGATGTTGTGGCCCATGTCCTGCTGCTTGAGAAGCTACGATGTCTGGGAATACAGGGTAGAACACTCTCTGCCATCCGTTCTTTCCTCACCCATCGCTCAATGAGTGTGTGTATCCAAAACCACACCAGCCAACCAAGGCCGGTTCTTAGCGGTGTTCCCCAGGGGTCGGTGTTAGGGCCATTACTTTTCCTAGTGTACGTTAACAGTATCGCATCTGAACTGTCTTGTAGTCATAATATTTTTGCCGACGACCTTAAGATTTATGCTTGCATAGAATACCCTAGCTCTCCTGCACATGCTCCTTCATTCCCGATTACTGTCCAGCGTGACATTGACATTCTTTATAGTACGGCGGCTTCATGGGGATTACACATGAATGTCAAAAAGTGTGCTGTTCTCCGCTTTTCCAGACTTTTTGCCCTCTCGGGTCCTCCCTTGTACACCCTGAATGGCAAACCTATCCCCTCCGTGTCCTCAGCAACTGACCTTAGAGTTCTTGTAGACACCAATTTAAAATTTCATGGTCATGTGCATAAGATTGCTCACAAAGCTGGTGGCCTCGCCCATAGTTTTCTCAGGTCAACTGTGTGCCGATCTCAGAAGTTTATGTTGTTTTTACTAACTACGCACATCCGGCCGCTAATTGAATACTGCTCTTGCGTGTGGCACACCGGATTTGTCCAGGATTTGCGGTTACTTGAGCGAATCCAGCGTCGCTGGACAAAGCAGATTGACGGTATGGCCCTTCTCCCCTATGGAGAGCGTCTACAGCTCCTAAACCTTTACTCTATCCAAATTCCAAGGCCGACTGCTACGGGCTGACCTCATACAGTGCTGTAAGATTTTTCACGGCCACTCATGTATCTTGCCGGCTGAACTATTTGCCCAACCCACCCTAACCAGAACCCGTGGACACAGGTACAAAGCATTTCTCCCTGCCGTCAACACTGATGTGCGTAAAAGGTCGTTTGCAATTAGGTGTATACATGTTTGGAACTCTGTCTGACGCCACGGTGTGCGCTCCTACTATCTCGTCATTCAAGCAGGGTCTACACAGAGATATACAATATACATGATTTGCTGTATGCATATGTTTGATGTCACCTATCTTATGCTACCTTCTTGTCAACAATTCCACACAACGAATGTTCCACTGTTTAACACTTATGTATTCATGCCTTAATATTCAGATGTAATCTCACAGACGGGACGCAACTTTCCAGCCGCCCACTTTCCATGATAGGTGTCTTTTGTATAGCTTTGCAAGGCTGGCACGTCCCTTGTGTACGGGGTTCCTAAATTCCTCTTCTTGACTCTCCTATCTCTATCCTACTGGACATTGTTGGAACCCAACCAGGTGAGTGAACCAGGTGAGCGCACCGACGGGCCAACTTACAATTTCTGCGCCAACTTAACTCCCCGCCCCCGAGATCTCGAGAACGAAGCAAGATAGCGACAAGCGGTAAACGGTTTGGAATACGCACGGACAAGGTCTACAGTTTTTACTACGGTCATTTTCAGGTCAGGTCAAAGATGACGTCACAGGGGTCAAAAAATAAAATGGCGGCGCTAGATACGGAGTTTTTCTCCCAATTAGCCAAGCTAGGAACAAACTAAGGGCACCATCGTGATCCTCACGTCAATCCGCATCGAACCATATATATGTTGACCTCGAAAGGTCAAGGTCAAAGGTTGATCTCAGGTCACGTGACCTCGAGGTCATCATGCATATCATTCGATGCGCCTTGACGAGCTGAACACAATGAGACCATCCGCGCGGCTGTATCTTGTTCCTGTAAGGAGTTTTGGCAAAAAACCTTTGGTGACCAAAAATGTTTAGGAAATAGGAGCACATGCTATGGTAGGGTGACTTTTGATGACCATATATGGGCTTAAATGCGGCCCTCGCTACTGCGGGTGATAAATGGTATAACATGCCGGTACTTGCGGTATCGCGTCCACTTATCAGAGAGAAAAGGCTTCCATTTTCTACTAGGAATTAATGTGATTTGATTCAATTCAGCGAAAATAGCGATAGGAAACAGCTTTTCTGCAGGTTGTGGGCGTCACAATCAGCTGGTCATTCCATGAATGGATCTGTATTTAGAAAGAACATTATTAAAAGATTTAATTTCATTACCATAAATACAGATACCTATTTAATTTTAAAACAATGTTTTAACTACAATTGGAAAAACCATAAACAAAATAACGAAAACAATGACATTTTAAGACCGTGGTGCTTACATTTTATGGCGTGTCTGTTTCAATCTGCCATATTTGCAAATCACTGTTTGACCTTGTATTGTAACTCTGCGATTTAGAGCCGCCAGTGCATTGTACACTGAGTGGGTGTAGGCTTTGTGTGGTAAAAAAAAATATTATGCCTTATTTTTTCATTTGAATGCTAAGATGCATTGAAAAGACTAAGTTTTCTGATTTTATGACCATAGGTATATGGTCATCACCCCGCCCACTCCAGCTGTTGATTGGCTGAGCAAATTTTAGTCTGGCGCCTCGTTGTTTGCCCAACTGACCTTCATTTTTTATCCTTCTGAATGACCGGACATCAGTTTTATGCCAAATAATTATTTTTTTAACTCACCTGTTAGGTGTCCACAACCTCTGCTTGTAAAGGAAGGAGTGGAAACCTTATGTGTGCAGAGATGCGCCAATTCCTTGGTGGGCAGATGGCGTGACCTCAGGCAAGAAATTGGAATGGTGCGTCTGCATTTGGTAAAACACAAAAAAAACTTGTGCGTGTTTTAACCCTCGCCCATGTAGGGGGGGGGGGGGTTGGTGCAACCCCCCCTGAGGTTTTTCGGAAATAGTGCAAAAACGGCGGCGCGCAGCGCCGCCAAATTTTGGGCACCTTATGGGGCAAACCTTGCGCATCTTTTGATAAAAAAAAAATTTGACCGGGTCATGTCAGGTCACGGAGTTATGACGTCACAAAGGGAACAGCCTCCGGCCGGATTTTCACAAACTGAGTGCCAACGCCCGAGGTTTCCTGCCGGTGGTACGGACATCGGTTGATGGATCGTGATGAAACTTCCCATGCATGTTGGGGCAAGTATTGGCTATCATATGGTATAAGAAACTTGACCGGGTTAGGTCAGGTCACGGAGCTATGACGTCACAAGAGGAACAGCGTCCGGTACTATTTTTGAAAAGCGCCCGAACCACTATTTTGCTAATTCTTGTCACCTCAATGGGAATATGCAGCAATATTAGCTTCTATAGGGAGCAAATAGACCTTCCAAATCCAAAAATACAATCAGATTTCAAAAATTTAAATTTTGATTTTTCGAATTTCTGCCGCCGACTGTGACCTTGCCGACTTCCGGCGCTCCCAACGCGCCATTTTTAGAGCTAGGGAAACGAAATACATACCAAACGATAGAGAATTGATCAAGGAACACGATAGTGAAGATTTCAAGTCGATATCTTTCACCGTTTTGCCGCAATCGCCGCGGAAAGTTGAAAAAAGTCTATTTTTCCGAAAATTTGACCTTTGAATGGTCAAAAGTAGGTCAAATGTTGACCTAGGACCAAAAAATATACCACCAATCGCGAGATCTCGGCGAGAGCAATCCGTTGGTCTTTTCGGCTAAGCTCTACGACGCTCCGTTTTCAAACGCCAAGGGGGGGGGTCGCACCAACCCCCCCCCCCCTGCATGGGCGAAGGTGGCAGATCGCCGTTTACGGGCGAGGGTTAAGTGCCAGAATCCTAGACAAGATGTTGTGTAAATGAGAAGTTAAGTGCCAACTTGCCTAGTTGTGTAAATGAGAAGGGTACTGAAATGTGATATGTTCTTGCCCTTGGAAGGAAAGGTCAGGATAGCTAGCCTAGGTGAGTCCACCCCGCTCCAGCTTGAGAAGGGTGGGCAGCAGCTACCTAGGGGGAAGGGCAGAATATGATAGGTAGTACAGTATGCGCGTATAACCCCGCCCTAACTTAGGAAGGGTGGGGTGCTTACCTAGGGGGGGGGGGAGGGAGGGAAGGGGATGAAGGAGAGATATGAATCGTTTACCTTCTCTTATCCTGTGTGTTCTCCTTCTCCCAGGCTGTCGCGGGCAATGTGCGGGCTGCGATGGAAACCGCACTGGCTGCTGCAGCCCCTTCGGAAGAAGGGAACTGGACACGGCCATCTCTAAACTCGCCGGACGCGAGGCCCCCGGATCTGACGGGGTTACCAACGAGATGATCGTGCACCTTGGCGACGCCGGGCGGGAGAAGCTGCTTGAGCTGGCGAATTTCAGCTGGGCCCGGGGTGAACTCCCCTCGATCTGGCGCAAGGGCACAATCGTGCCGATTCTCAAGAAAGGGAAGCCCCGTGACCAGCCCGGCTCCTACCGCCCCGTCAGCCTGCTCAGCTGCCTGGGGAAGGTGGTCGAGCGGCTGGTCCAGGCGCGCCTCTACTGGCTGGTCGAGCGGAGGAACCTGTTGCACCCGGTCCAGGCGGGGTTCCGGCGGGCGCGCTGCACGGAAGACCAGGTGATGAAAGTCACCCAGGCTGTCGCGGACGGTTTTCAGAGGAGAAGGAGGACGGTCATGGCCCTGGTTGACTTCAAGCGGGCCTTCGACCGCACGTGGCACATCGGGCTCCTTTGGAAGATGGCTGACCTCGGACTGCCGCGCTGCCTGGTGGCGTGGGTCCGTGCCTTTCTGGAGGACCGGCAGGCGCGCGTCCGCTTCAACGGCCAGCTCGGAGGCTACCGCTGCGTGCGTGAGGGCACGCCGCAGGGAGCGGTGCTCTCGCCGCTCCTGTTCCTTCTCTTCATAAATGATATCGCCACCGACTTCCCGCCGGGAGTCGAAATCACCCTCTTCGCAGACGACCTGGCTATCTTCGCCACTGGGAGGACCATCGCCGAGGCTGAGACGAGGGTCCAAGCGGCCCTCAACGAACTGTTGAAGTGGGCGGACCGCTGGAAGATGGAGGTCAGCGCGGAGAAGACCGTGGCCACTGTCTTCACCCTCGACCCTCACGAGGCGAGACGGGAGGCCTGCCTGCACATGAGGACCACCAGGCTGCGACACGAACCGACGCCGACCTTCCTGGGGGTCACGTTCGACCGCACACTATCCTTCAGACAGCATGTGGCTAGCCTCAAGGCCAGGAGTCAGAAGGTGCAACGCCCTGAGAGCAGTTGGAGGTAAAGCCTGGGGCGCGAGCACCACGGACCTGAGGTCGCGGTAACGGTAGCGCAGGCGTCACCGATAGCTTCGGCGGCGTAAACAGTCAAGGTAGGTGTATTGTAAGTATCTTGACATAGATATGGTAGCACTGTTAAATTATATGACGTCATTGGAGTATGAAAAAGTCTCTAGAACGTGTCAGTGAGGACAAATCAGGGAGACCGGGATTCGGCCGGTCCCAGCGGGACACAATGGGACTCGGCCGGTCCCAGCAGGACACAATGAGACTCGGCTTGTCACAGCGGGACACAATGGGACTCGGCCGGTCCCAGCGGGACACAATGGGATTCGGCCGGTCCCAGCGGGACACAATGGGACTCGGCCGGTCCCAGCAGGACACAATGGGACTCGGCCGGTCCCAGCAGGACACAATGAGACTCGGCTTGTCACAGCGGGACACAATGGGACTCGGCCGGTCCCAGCGGGACACAATGGGATTCGGCCGGTCACAGCGGGACACAATGGGACTCGGCCGGTCCCAGCA
This sequence comes from Amphibalanus amphitrite, assembly GCF_019059575.1. Classification (NCBI taxonomy): domain Eukaryota; kingdom Metazoa; phylum Arthropoda; class Thecostraca; order Balanomorpha; family Balanidae; genus Amphibalanus; species Amphibalanus amphitrite. The sequence goes on from NW_024882371.1 coordinate 290,443, forward strand.
GGACACAATGAGACTCGGCTTGTCACAGCGGGACACAATGGGACTCGACCGGTCCCAGCGGGACATATTGGGACTCAGCCGGTCCCAGCAGGACACAACGGGACTCGAATAGTTTCAGCGGGACACAATGGGACTCGGCCGGTCCCAGCGGAACAAAGTGGGACTCAGCCGACTACCGCGGGACATATTGGGACTCAGCCGACTACCGCGGGACATAGTGGGACTCGGCCGGTCCCAGTGGGACACAATGGGATTCGGCCGGTCACAGCGGGACACAATGGGAATCGGCCGGTCCCAGCGGGACATATTGGGACTCAGCTGACTACCACGGGACATAGTGGGACTCGGCCGGTCCCACTCCCAGCAGGACAGAGTGGGACTCGGCTTGTCTCAGCGGGACACAATGGGACTCGGCCGGACTCGGCCGGCCGACACAAAGAAGGACTCAGCCGACAACAGCGGGATATAGTGGGATTCGAACTGGGACTCGGCCCACTATGTCCCGCGGTAGTCAGCTGAGTCCCAATATGTCCCGCTGGGACCGGCCGAGTCCCATTGTGTCCCGCTGTGACAAGCCGAGTCTCATTGTGTCCTGCTGGGACCGGCCGAGTCCAATTGTGTTCCGCTGGGACCGGCCGAATCCTATTGTGTGCCGCTGGGACCGGCCGAGTCCCACTATGTCCCGCGGTAGTCGGCTGAGTCCCAATATGTCCCGCTGGAACCGGCCGAGTCCCATTTTGTCCTCCCTGACACGTTCCAGAGACTTTTTCATACTCCAATGACGTCATATAATTTAACAGTGTTACCATATCTATGTCAATATACTTACAATACACCTACCTTGACTGTTTACACCGCCGAAGCTATCGGTGAAGCCTGCGCTACCGTTACCGAGGTCGCTCTACCTGGCGTACATCAGGGCGTGCGCGGACTACGCTGCAGCGGGCTGGATGCCAGGAGTGGCCTCCACTACTCTGGAGCAGTTGGAGGTCGCCCAGCGCCAGGCATGCCGGATCATCACCGGCTGCCTCAGGTCCACCCCGGCGCCAGCGCTGGAGCGCGAGGCGGACGTGATGCCGTTCGCGATACGGCGGAGGCAGCTGACGGCCGCGGCGACCCAGCGGCACCTGAGGGACCTCCCGGGGGACCCCCTGCAGCCGGTGCTGACAGCGGCGAGACCCAGAAAGCGGCTCCACCGAGACCGAGGCTGGGCCGACCAGAACGTCCTCAGACGCTGGTCTGGGAGATCTCCCGCGGGAGCCGGTGCTGGTGGTCCCACGGACGCCGCCGTGGGGGAGTGCCGCGGGAAGCGTCACCATCAGAAGTGCTGTCGCGAGACCGACAAAGAGAACGGACCCACCGGACAAGCGGCTGGAGGCGGCACAGGAGACCCTGGCGGGACTCCCGCCAGCCGACTACATTGTATACACAGACGGATCGGCCACAGACGGTGTCGAAAATGTCGAAAATGGGGCTGCAGCAGCCAGTGCGGTTTCCATCGCAGCCCGCACATTGCCCGCGACAGCCTGGGAGAAGTAGAACACACAGGATAAGAGAAGGTAAACGATTCATATCTCTCCTTCATCCCCTTCCCTCCCTCCCCCCCCCTAGGTAAGCACCCCACCCTTCCTAAGTTAGGGCGGGGTTATACGCGCATACTGTACTACCTATCATATTCTGCCCTTCCCCCTAGGTAGCTGCTGCCCACCCTTCTCAAGCTGGAGCGGGGTGGACTCACCTAGGCTAGCTATCCTGACCTTTCCTTCCAAGGGCAAGAACATATCACATTTCAGTACCCTTCTCATTTACACAACTAGGCAAGTTGGCACTTAACTTCTCATTTACACAACATCTTGTCTAGGATTCTGGCACTTAAAACACGCACAAGTTTTTTGTGTTTTACCAAATGCAGACGCACCATTCCAATTTCTTGCCTGAGGTCATGCCATCTGCCCACCAAGGAATTGGCGCATCTCTGCACACATTAGGTTTCCACTCCTTCCTTTACAAGCAGAGGTTGAAGACACCTAACAGGTGAGTTAAAAAAATAATTAATTGGCATAAAACTGATGTCCGGCAATTCAGAAGGATAAAAAATGAAGGTCAGTTGGGCAAGCAATGAGGCGCCAAACTAAAATTTGCTCAGCCAATCAACAGCTGGAGTGGGCGGGGTGATGACCATATACCTATGGTCATAAAATCAGAAAACTTAGTCTTTTCAATGCATCCTAGCATTCAAATGAAAAAAATAAGGCATAAGAATGTTTTTTAACCACACAATGCCTACACTCACTCAGTGTACAATGCACTGGCGGCTCTAAATCGCAGAGTTACAATACAAGGTCAAACAGTGATTGGCAAATATGGTGGATTGAAACAGACATGCCATAAAATGTAAGCAGTACCATGGTCTTAACCCTAGAACGCCTAGGGGGGGGGGTTGTATCAACCCCCCCCCCTGAGGTTTTTTCGAAGTGCACGCTAAACGGCTTGTCGTAGCGGGCTGAAATTTTCAACACCCTCTGGGGCAACCTTTGCGCATCTTTTGCCGAAAAAAAATTGATCGGGTCATGTCAGGTCACGGAGTTATGACGTCATAAGAGGTACAGCCTCCGGCCGGATTTTCACAAACTGAGTGCCAACGCCCGAGGTTTCCTGCCGGTGGTACGGACATCGGTTGATGGATCGTGATGAAACTTCCCATGCATGTTGGGGCAAGTATTGGCTATCATATGGTATAAGAAATTTGACCGGGTCAGGTCAGGTCACGGAGCTATGACGTCACAAGAGGAACAGCGTCCGGTACTATTTTTGAAAAGCGCCCGAACCACTATTTTGCTAATTCTTGTCACCTCAATGGGAATATGCAGCAATATTAGCTTCTATAGGGAGCAAATGGACCTCCCAAATCCAAAAATACAATCAGATTTCAAAAATTTAAATTTTGATTTTTCGAATTTCTGCCGCCGACTGTGACCTTGCCGACTTCCGGCGCTCCCAACGCGCCATTTTTAGAGCTAGGGAAACGAAATACATACCAAACGATAGAGAATTGATCAAGGAACACGATAGTGAAGGTTTCAAGTCGATATCTCCCACCGTTTTGCCGCAATCGCCGCCGAAAGTTGAAAAAAGTCTATTTTTCCGAAAATTTGACCTTTGACCGGTCAAAAGTAGGTCAAATGTTGACCTAGGACCAAAAAATATACCACCAATCGCGAGATCTCGTTGAGAGCAATCCGTTGGTTTTTTCCGCTAAGCTCTACGACCTTCCGTTTCGAAACGCCAGGGGGGGGGGGGGGTCGTAACAACCCCCCCCCTGGTCGTTCGTGTTATGAGAAATGGCCTGGTCGTGCGAGGGTTAAAATGTCATTGTTTTCGTTATTTTGTTTATGGTTTTTCCAATTGTAGTTAAAACATTGTTTTAAATTTAAATAGGTATCTGTATTTATGGAAATGAAATTAAATCTTTTAATAATGTTCTTTCTAAATACAGATCCATTCATGGAATGACCAGCTGATTGTGACACCCACAACCTGCAGAAAAGCTGTTTCCTATCACTATTTTCGCTGAATTGAATGAAATCACATCAATTCCTTAAAGAAAATGGAAGCCGTTTCTCTCTGATAAGTGGACGCGATACCGCAAGTACCTGCATGTTATACCATTTATCACCCACAGTAGCGAGGGCTGCATTAAAGCCCATATGTGGTCATCAAAAGTCACCCTACCATACCATGTGCTCCTATTTCCTAAACATTTTTGTTTAAGATCAGGGCAGTGTTCGCAGTCTGCCAGAGGACGAAGTTTCTAAGCTGTCCTGGCCCAAAATGTTGTTCGTTGTCCTCACATCTTTTGAGCGTACGCTCAAAAGATATCAGCGATATCAGCGTAGTACGTAGGTACTACGCTGGGCAGAGGCAATGATGGCACATATTTCAAAAGCAGTTGCTTACAGAAGTTGCTGACATTTGTGCGCAGTTTCCATTGGAAACATAAGCAAATTGAGCATTGGGCTTTTTTAACTGACGCCAATGTGCAAGTGACGCAGAAAATGGCCGTTCTTATCGCCAAACCACGGAATATACCAGCATCTGCGATGCTGGGCTCCGCATCGCGGGACCGCAGGTTGTTTGAGCAAGCACCTCTGTAACGCCGCTAAAGGTGTGCCGAATTTGAATGCAATCAGCCCAGCCGTTTCTGAGATCTGAAAGCCTCACCCTGCACGTGCGCACGTGCAAGCTGGGTCCCAAATGACTTGTGGACGGCACCCTAGTTGCCGGTCTCTAGCGGTGTACCGAATTTAAGCTCAATCGGCCCAGCCGTTTTCAAGATCTGGAAGCGACCCATACACGTGCGCACGTGCAGTTGCACCCCAACCGAGACACATGAGTATACATACTAACTGACTTGTGCACAGCACCCTACTAACCGGTCTATAAAGGTGTGCCGAATTTGAATGCAATCGGCCCAGCCGTTCCTGAGATCTGGAAGCGTCACCCTGCACGTGCGCACGTGCAACCTGGGGCCCAGCAGACCTGTGCAAGACACCCTACTACGCGATCTCTAGCGGTGTGCCAAATCTGAGCACAATTGGCCCGGCCGTTCTCGAGATCTGGAAGCGTCACCCTGCACGTGCGCACGTGCAGTTGCACCCCAATCGTGGCACATGGAAATACATACTAAATGACTGCAACCTACTGATCGGTATCAAGCGTTATGCCAAATTTGAACACAATCGGTCCAGCCGTTCTCGAGATCTGGAAGCGTCACCCTGCACGTGCGCACGTGCAGTTGCACCCCTACCAAGACACATGGAAATGCATCGCCTGGAAAGTGTCTACCTCCATGCCAAGTTTTAGCGCAATCGGCCCAGTAATTACCGCGAGCTATTGCGCTTATTACAAAACAGGCACCTCTTGGCTTTGCACGTGGAACGTGCGTTAGGGGTCACCCATATGCATCGAGAGTAGCACACTATGTGAAAGAAGGGAAAAAGCTACCCCACACCATAAACCGCACGTGTATCAGCCCAGTGGTTGCCGAGATATAAGTCGTACAAAAACGTCCCCACGGCGGCCGGCCGCTATTTAGCAGTAAAATCGTGTCGCATCCTTCTATGGGAGGTATCCCCGTCACCTGTTCGTATACTGTCTGAGCAAAGGCCATACGTTACGGTCCAAACTCCATAGGTGAGGCGGACATACGAATTTACGAGAGTTTAGCGACGAAATGATTCACTTAATTGTTAAGTAATGGGTACCATTAGGTAGACCATAAATTTTATCTAGCATCTCACCGTAGATGCAGTAAAAAGTGCTTTACTTTTCAATGTATATAAAGACTTGCTCAGCTCAATCAGTTCACTCTGTATTGGCTCAAGCCGTATCATGCGAACGCAATACAAACTAGAGCACCGACAGCGCAGCGCTCCCCAACTCACTGCTCGCCCAGTCCACCCGGGCCGCCGCCACGACGGCCCCCCGCAAGTAGGCATCCCGCACTGCACCGACAGCCGCGGGCGACCAGCTGACCGGCCAGCTGACCGGCCAGCAGCCGGCGGGCGGCAAGCCGCGGATGGCCGACCCGCCGGCGCGGCGAGGGAGGGGAGGGACGCAGCTGAAAGACCCGACTACATATATATCAAAGAAACATTATATGTAATCATCGATGACGCGACATAAATCTGCTTTATTGGGGTTAGCGGTGTAGTCTGTGATGCCATCACAATGAAAATAGCCTAGTTTTGTAGAGCATCAAATTCTGATTCCATAACGACTCTCGCTAGTCCATTTTCAATTGTAAATAAGCCTTTTATTGCGATGCAAAGTCCCGAAATGGTGCCGACGGCGGCCGGTCCCCCGATGGTACCATACCATAGATGGTAAACAGGTTAGTTCACATTCCCGCCGCTATGCGGGCGGCGGCGGCGCCACCTGTCCTCGTGTCCGCCTGACACCGTAACGATATAGGTCTGAGCTCAAATCTCGGTAATGTCGTGCTTTTTTGCTATATTTCTCAAAAACGGCACCACGTGCAATAAAGTTGTATATATCATTGGAAAGAGCATCAAAAGTTGTATAAAATATCAACTTTTGACTTAAACATATCTTTAACGTAAAAAGTTATAAAGCAGCAAAGACGCTCCCATTGACTTTGCATGTTAAAAAATTTCTTCTTTAAACGAGCTCAAAAAGAACAAACGAATTCTGACAGCTTAACGAAGCATAACAACATATTCTATGGTCTTTTCTCAACAAGTCCTGAAAGTTTAAACAAAATCGTATCATATAATTTTGTACAATGAGCGAATGAAAATGCCTCTGCAAAAACGCCCATTGACTTAACATGGGGAGCGAAAAAAGTTCAACTTCAAAGTCGTACTACAAAAAGTATCGACTTCTTACGGGTATACGACGCACAGGGGCGTGTACCTGAACGTGTCGGCCATAAAATGGTGTGCAGCAAACCATACCTTGACCTGCGATTTTTCCCGCTATTCGCGATCGCGCAAAAAGTGTCCAAAACCCCGTTGACTTAACATGGGGAAAATGGAATCGCACGTGCCACGTGCCACGAGGTTTTAAGCGAGTAGCGACCGGTGCCATCAGGTAGATCGCCCCCGAGAGCCCATACGCTGAACTTTTTACGAAAATCGCAATGCACGTTTAGGCCCCACCCAAAATGTCTCGATTCGCTGCCAGACTTGCAAAACATAGCCCGGAGAACGACCGCTCCGGTTGTTTTTCAATAGAAAAACACAATTCTAACGAATAGTGTTTGTCTTTTCAAACAACCTGCGGTTATTCGCCGGTCTATAGCGGTGTGCCAAATTTGAGTCAGGTCAAGTCAGGTCAACCGCTAGGGGTCGTGACGGGTATTCGTAATACGGCACCCTATTGGCCGGTCTCTAGAGGTGTACCAAATTTGAGCTCAATCGGCCCGGCCGTTCTCGAGATCTGAAAGTGTCACCCTGCACGTGAGCACGTGCAGCTGCACCCCATCCGTGACACATGAAAATACATACTAACTGACATGCGCACGGCACCCTACTGATCGGTCTCTAAAGGTGTGCCAAATTTGAATGCAATCGGCCCGGCCGTTCCTGAGATCTGGAAGCGTCACCCTGCACGTGCGCACGTGCAACCTGGGACCCAACTGATCTGTGCAAGGCACCCTACTACGCAGTCTCTGGCGGTGTGCCAAATTTGAACTCAATCGGCCCGGCCGGTCACGAGATCTGGAAGCGTCACCCTGCACGTGCGCACGTGCACCGGCACCCCTACCGTGGCACATGAAAATGGATTGCCTGGTAGGTGACTACCTCCATGCCAAGTTTCAGCGCAATCGGCCCAGTAATTGCCGAGTTATTGCACTTATTACAAAACTGACACCTCTCCGTATTACACGTGTCACGTGCAGTAGGGGTCACCCGCATGCATCGTCCATAGTAAAATACTTCTAAGAAGGGTATACGCTACCCCACTCAAAAAACCGCAAGTGTATTGGTCCAGTGGCTGCGGAGATATTAGTCGTACAAAAACGTCCCCACGGCGGCCGGCTGCTAATGTTTAGTATTAAATCGCATCCTTCAATGGGAGGTATCCCTGTCACCTGTTCGTATACTGTCTGAGCCGAGGCCCATATATAGTTCTGAGCTCAAATCTCGGTAATGTCGTGCTTTTTTACCAAATTCCTCAAAAACGGCACAACGTGCAATAACGTTCTATATATCATTGGAAAGAGCATCAAAAGTTGTATATCCTATCAACTTTTCACTTGAATATGTCTTCAAGGTACAAAGTTATTAAGCACCAAAGACGCTCCCATTGACTTTCCATGTTAAAATTTTTCATTTTTAAAGAAGCCTAAAGACAACAAACGAATTTGCACAGCTTAAAGAAGCATAACAACATGTTCTATGGTCTTTTCTCAACAAGTCCTGAAAGTTTAAACAAAATCGTATCATATAATTTTGTACAAGGAGCGAATGAAAAAGTCTCTGCAAAAACGCCCATTGACTTAACATGGGGAGCGAAAAAAGTTCAACTTTGACCTCGTGCAAAGACACGTTACGAAGTTCTGAGGGGTATACGGCGCACACTAGCGTGTACCCAAACGTGTTTGCCATAAAATGCTGGGAAGAAAACCACCTCTTCCTTGGCTCGTTTTCCCGCCATTGGCGATCGCGCAAAAAGTGTCCAAAACCCCGTTGACTTAACATGGGGAAAATGGAATCGCACGTGCCACGTGCCACGAGGTTTTAAGCGAGTAGCGACCGGTGCCATAAGGTAGATCGCCTCCGGGAGCCCATACACTGAACTTTTTACGAAGATTGTACATTTCGTCTAGGCCCCACCCAAAATGTCTCGATTCGCGGCCAGACTTGCAAAACATAGCCCGGAGAACGACCGCTCCGGTTGTTTTTCAATAGAAAAACACAATTCTAACGAATAGTGTTTGTCTTTTCAAACAACCTGCGGTTATAGCGGTGTGCCAAATTTGAGTGCAATCGACCCGGCCGTTTTCGAGATCTGGAAGCGACACCCTGCACGTGCGCACGTGCAGCCTGGGCCCCAATTGACTTGTGCACGGCACTCTATTCGCCGGTTTCTAGCGATGTACCAAATTTAATCTGAATCGGCCCAGCCGTTTCCAAGATCTGGAAGCGACCCCTACAGGTGCGCACGTGCAGCTGCACCCCAACCGCGGCACATGAAAATACATGCTTACTGACTTGTGCACGGCACCCTACTAACCAGTCTCTAGTGGTATGCCAAATTTGAGCACAGTCGGTCCAGCCGTTCTTGAGATATGGAAGCGTCAGCCTGCACGTGCGCACGTGCAAACTGGGTCCCATCTGACTTGTGCACGGCACCCTACTCGCCGAGCCCTAACGGTGTGCCAACTTTGATCACAATCGGCCCAGCCGTTCTCGAGATCTGGAATCGTCACCCTGCCCGTGCGCACGTGCAGCTGCACCCCAACCGTGACACATGGAAATGCATCGCCTGGAAAGTGTCTACCTCCATGCCAAGTTTTAGCGCAATCGGCCCAGTAATTACCGAGCTATTGCGCTTATTACAAAACAGGCACCTCTTGGCTTTGCACGTGGAACGTGCGTTAGGGGTCACCCATATGCATCGAGAGTAGCACACTATATGAAAGAAGGGAAAAAGCTACCCCACACATAAAACCGTAAGTGTATCAGCCCAGTGGTTGCCGAGATATAAGTCGTACAAAAACGTCCCCAGACTCCCCACGGCGGCCGGCCGCTATTTAGCAGTAAAATCGTGTCGCATCCTTCTACGGGAGGTATCCCCGTCACCTGTTCGTATACTGTCTGAGCAAAGGCCATACGTTACGGTCCAAACTCCATAGTGAGGCGGACATACGAATTTACGAGAGTTTAGCGACGAAATGATTCACTTAATTGTTAAGTAATGGGTACCATTAGGTAGGCCATAAATTTTCTCTAGCATCTCACCGTAGATGCAGTAAAAAGTGCTTTACTTTTCAATGTATATAAAGACTTGCTCAGCTCAATCAGTTCACTCTGTATTGGCTCAAGCCGTATCATGCGAGCGCAATACAAACTAGAGCACCAGACAGCGCAGCGCTCCCCAACTCACTGCTCGCCCAGTCCACCCGGGCCGCCGCCACGACGGCCCCCCGCAAGTAGGCATCCCGCACTGCACCGACAGCCGCGGGCGACCAGCTGACCGGCCAGCTGACCCGCCAGCAGCCGGCGGGCGGCAAGCCGCGGATGGCCGACCCGCCGGCGCGGCGAGGGAGGAGAGGGAGGCAGCTGAAAGACCCGACTACAAACATATATACCAAAGAAACATTACATGTAATCATCGATGACGCGACATAAATCTGCTTTATTGGGGTTAGCGGTGTAGTCTGTGATGCCATCACAATGAAAATAGCCTAGTTTTGTAGAGCATCAAATTCTGATTCCATAACGACTCTGGCTAGTCCATTTTCAATTGTAAATAAGCCTTTTATTGCGATGCAAAGTCAAAACTAAGCCCGAAATGGTGCCGACGGCGGCCGGTCCCCCGATGGTCCCCCATACCATAGATGGTAAACAGGTTAGTTCGCATTCCCGCCGCTATGCTGGCGGCGGCGGCGCCACCTGTCCTCGTGTCCGCCTGGCACCGTAACGATATAGGTCTGAGCTCAAATCTCGGCAATGTCGTGCTTTTTTACGAAATTTCTCAAAAACGGCAGCACGTGCAATAACGTTGTATATTTCATTGGAAAGAGCATCAAAAGTTGTATAAAATATCAACTTTTGACTTAAACATATCTTAAACGTAAAAAGTTATTAAGCAGCAAAGACGCTCCCATTGACTTTCCATGTTAAAATTTTTCATTTTTAAACGAGCTTCAAAAGAGCAAACGAATTCTGACAGCTTAACGAAGCATAACAACATATTCTATTGTCTTTTCTCAACAAGTCCTGAGAGTTTAAACAAAATCGTATCATATAATTTTGTACAATGAGCGAATGAAAATGCCTCTGCAAGAACGTCCATTGACTTAACATGGGGAGCGAAAAAAGTTCAACTTCAAACTCGTGCAACTCAAGTTAACGAATTCTGACGGGTATACGGCGCACACTGGCGTGTACCAGAACGTGTTTGCCATAAAATGCTGGGAAGAAAACCACCTCCTTCTTGGCTCGTTTTCCCGCCATTGGCGATCGCGCAAAAAGTGTCCAAAACCCCGTTGACTTAACATGGGGAAAATGCAATTGCACGTGGCACGCGCAATGATTTTTGTTGCGAGTAGCGACCGGTACCATCAGGTAGATCACCTGCAAAAGTCTATACCCTGAAATTTTTACGATCCTAAACGCAAAACTCTAGGCTGCGACCAAGTTGCCCCAATCTCAGGCCAACTTTGCAAACATAGCCCGGAGAAGGACCGCTCCGGTTGTTTTTCAATAGAAAAACACAATTCTAACGAATAGTGTTTGTCTTTTCAAACAACCTGCGGTTATAGTCTTATATAATACTGAACGAGGCCGGTGTAAATAAATTTTCAAGACCGAGGTCCTTACTGGATTTTTGAACGAGGCCGAAGGCCGAGTTCAAAAATCAGTAAGGACTGAGGTCTTGAAAATTTATCACCGGCCGAGTTTGGTATGTATTTTACTGTATGCCAACGATGCCAACGATAAATTTATTTTCTGGACCGAAGCTCTTAGCCGACTTAGGAACGAGAACATCCCAAAATGTTGGCTTAAGTGCATTCTGGTAATGCATTTTTGACCGTGGTCAATTTGCTTACACCAGTTATTACCACACCCCTCTGGCTAATGTATTTGAATAGACCAGGCATACAGTAAACGACATGGAATGGACAGGAGCTTCGATTAGCATTGCCACGTGTGTAACCAAAAATCAAGGATTTTGCCGGATGAATATCCGGAGATCCGGAGGATGCGGATGAATTTCTTTCCACGTGGGTGTACATTTTCATATATTTTCTTAACATTTCATACATTTTTTCTTAACAATCGTCGAATGATTCGTCTTCAACTTAAAGGGACCCTCCCACCTTAACATTAGTTTTGAGTTGAGATAGCCAAGTTTGCGGCCAGGCTCAGAAACCACCATTTATCCTGGTCGCAACCCCCGCAGCTTTATGGTGTTCAAGAAATTTCTTCCCTTTACTTGCAGGGTGGGACCAGCGTGGTCCCTATCTCTTAACCATTACGGGAATCTGATGACGTCATCAGGCTTTCGAACGTCCGTTAAATGTTTGACTAAAACGTTTTGTAGGACGCGATGGAATATGCTGCTTTGCGCGCAACAAATGCCGCACTTTCAAATAAAGTCGCTAGGAACAGCGGAGATCCCAAAAAGTAAACAAAAGTAAAAGTCTAATATCTTGAAAACCGGTGAATATTTTTCGATGAAATTTGGTAGATATTCGTTTTTGCTCTTTCTAAACCGAGCGACATCACTTTCATGCCAATTCATTAACTTCTTTGAAGGTGGGAGGGTCCCTTTAAAGGCCCAAGTTGTGACTGTGACTTCGAAATGGTAACCGTATATTTTATTGGAAACTTTTAGCACACATTGTTACGGGAGCATTTATACATATTCATTGCATTAGAGTTTTAACATTGGTCTAAAATTAAATGAAATTCGATGAAATTCGTCTAAAATTTGATGAAGATGAGGAAGTGCGAGCACTCGCGCTCTACTTTCAGGGTCCCAGGACTATATATGGCCTTGGTCCCAGGGCGTATCGGTTCCTACAAAAACGGTACGTCCTTCCCCATCCTCGAACTCTGCGGAGGAAGATGGGAAAAATACAGATGCGAGCTGGCTTTCATGACGCTATCTTGGCTCTCATAAAAGAGAAGTTCGCCGGAGCAAGTGCCAAGGACAAGCTGTGCATCATTTCGTTCGACGAAATGCAGCTGAAACCAAGGTTGGCCTACCAGCGGGGTGATGACGTCATCGAGGGCTTCACTGATCATGGCTCTCTCTGCCGCGCCAATGCCTGCGCCGACCACGCCTTGTTCATGATGGTGCGGGACGTCAGTGTCACCAAACGCTGGAAACAGCCCATCGGTTTCTTTCTGAGTTCCGGAACGACCAAGGCCGTTGTGCAGCAGCAGCTGTTAACACAGTGTGTCCAACGTGTAACAACAACAGCGGGATTCACTGTGCTAGCTACAACTTGTGACATGTCAAAGAACAACCAGGCGACCTACAGACTGCTCGGAGCTGCGGAAACCGGCTTGTTCACCGTGGACGGGCACGAGGTTGCTGCTCTGTATGACGTGCCTCACATCTTCAAATGCATACGAAATGCATTAATGAAATACGATATTGAAGTAGACGGTGAAGTAGCCTCTTGGAGTCATTTAGAAACACTCTACGCACTGGAATGCGCTTCTTTCCCACGGGCTGCTCCAAAACTAAGCCAGAAACACATCAGGCCAAACAGCATTGAAAAATGAAAGTCAGCTATGCCCTACAGGTGATGAGCCGGACAGTAGCAGCAGCAATCACATTGCATGCGACCCACGGCAAGCTCCCGCGCACTGCACTCCCGACTGCTACTCTCCTGCTGCGCCTCAACGACCTGCTCGATGTGCTAAACTCTTCCGACCGGTTCGACCCCTGCTCAAAGCGACGCGCGATATCCAGCCTCCATCCAGCAACGGCGGGAGAACACCTGCAGTTTCTTCAGGAGAGCGACGCCTGGCTGCAGCGGTGGACGGTCGGTGGCGGCGCCAGCATCGACTCCATTCGAGGACTGCGACAAACGATAAAAGGCGTGGTGAAAATCTGGGACTTGTGTCAGGCTGCTGGGTGCACGTTCCTGTGCACTCGCCGCTTAAACCAAGATCCAAGCTACTGAAAATGAAAGTTTATCTCGGCAAAAATATATATTAGGCACATACACGGTGCCTGTGTACCTACTTATAATGAAGAAACATTATGACAACGTTTGAAACGTTTAACACAACCCCTCCTCTAAATGCATTTATGAAACGTGAGTGGGCCAATAAAGGCAACTAGTTTTAACTGTAACAAAAAAGCACTTCTGGGCACGTAAATGGGGTAAATGTGGTAAAATGTGGTAAAATCCACCACCCCATATCGCCTCTACCGGAAACCCGTTTTAAACCCCCGAAGGACATTGGCAATTGAGCAGGATCGTTCATGTTTATCAAAACAGCCGGCAACTTTCTATCGCAGCGAAAGGTTGACTAGGACGAGAGTCATTGCTTTCACTGACTATGACAAACCTACTCGAACGGATTTTCACCTAGGAAGTTACCAAACGAATGTTGAAAAATACATCAGCACCATGAAAAAAACCTTACCCACCATCCTCAGCAACGCCGCCTCCCGCCGGCGTCCACCGGAAAAGGGCGGCAAACGAGCGAAGTTTAAATGGTCAGAAGTGATTCCAGACAGCAACACCTGATTAGATAAAATGCACCTTCTCATATTGCCCCGGTACCCCGTTATGCCCCAGCTTCCCCTATTAGTTATAGGTCTGGCAACTATACTTTCATCCTCGTAAAGGAAGTAACCACAGCGAATCCGCACGACTAAATCATCAGGTCGCCAAAAACTCGGCAGTTACAGGAAATCTCGATCTTGTCCATTCCATGTCGTAGACTATATATTCCGTGGCCAAACTGTGTGCTTCACTTAACACAAAATAGATATAGAATAATCTGCATAGAATGTTCTTCGTCCAAGGAGACTGAACATGCCCTGAATATCGTTAAATCTGCACCAACTGGTGTCATTGTGTAGAGACGTTAGGTAGCCATATATCTTTGTTTGTTGTTCGCCAGGTGTTGGTGTGCTGGTCACTGACATCACATTCAAATGGGGCATTTAAATACCTTTCAGGAGCCCCTCTGAATCAAAGTTCTGCAAGTTTGTATTTGAAAATCTTGATCTCTGAATTTAAGCATTTATAGGCGATGTAAGTGCAAGCCAAGGACCCCATTTTGGATATTTCAACTCAAACTATTGATAAGGTCAAAGTAGGTATGGTCATCTAATACAGCTCACTTCAACCGCCTTGCTTCAACCCAAGATACCTATAAGAAAGCTTCAACCTACCTGTCGGCTTCCGCTTCAACCGCCCGTGCCAGGACGCCGGGGCACTCATGCCTGTCTTCCTCGGCTCCGATTCCCTCAACAACACCAAAGTACAAGTCAGGGTATATAGAATAACGTACAATTATCACCGAACCACTCACGCTCCTATTGCCTGGCACGCTCCAAAATGGCGGGAACGGGCGGGAACTGCAACGACGCCGCAGACAGCAAGGCCATCTATAAACCTCATTCAAATCCCAATCACCGCACCACTATTTTGGTAATTTGTGACCCCTTCCGCTTCCGCTATACCGGTTCTAGTTTGGTATGCCAAACTACCAAAAGCAAAGGTTTTTTGGTAGCTAGCGCTACCAAAAAACTTTTCCCACTTGGTAGCCCTGCGGACCAAATAACTCGAGGATGGTTGCGTTTTCCTGGAGGTGCCCGGCATATGAGAGAGCCGGCCACAGAGGGTGCGGGCGCCAATGGAGGCTAGATAAGCGCCAGCGGTCGGGTAAGCAAACACAGCCCCCCGGCCTGGCGAGAACACTGCGCCGGGCGCCCCCAGTGCGTGAGTGGCACGCCACACGGCGGCCGCTCATGTTTTCGTTTTTTTTCTTCTTTCTTATTTTTCCTTTGTCTCCCTCCGTCAACTCCGGCGTCTTCAGCTAGGGAGAGGTGGAACACACGCAATAGGAGCTGGCGGAGGTCGAGGCCGCACTACGCCAAATCCCCCGGATACCGAGTTAAAGGTATTATCAGGGTTTTTTCCGAAATTTCGGAGTTACTCAGTGAAACGTGTAGATGAAGGTGGCTGAGGCCCCGATCCGAAGTCATTCGTCTCAAAATTGCCTAATTCCCAATGGTGGGCCTCCAAAGTTGATCCGTCTGCCAGCCAGTACCTGGAGGAGGCAGTACCAAGTACTCGGATACATTTCCCTATAAGTCCATAGGCTTAACACTAGCTAGAGACTTCTAGAGATATTTTGTATGCCAGATAGGCCGTCGCATACCAGATAAGGCCGCAATGGCCGTTCAACGTTACGTGGGGAAATTGGAGAAATCTAAAGACTTTTTCTCTCTGACGTCTCCACTCCGCAACTGGCAAGCGTTGTTAGCATTGGCTCGTGTCGTCGTAAATAAGATTTGTTTGACGGATATTCCGTTAGTTGAGTGTGTTGTTGTAATTTCTGAGGCTGTATGAGTTGGACGGAATGGCGCCATCCCGCCAAGTGCGAATCGGCGGTGTAGTGTGAAGGGTTGTGGAAAAACAAGGCTGATTGTCATTTGTCCCGATCTCAACTTCTTCCATGTTCCGAAAAACCGTGTCAAGTAAGTCCAATTTGAAATGCTGGAGATTGCGGGGCAGGCACTAAGTGAAAAAACAGTGGCATATTTTACGAAATTGTATTAATATATGTTTTTATGTCAAACATGCACAAATGTAATGATCAAATGTTTGAAGTGTTTGAAGTGTTTGAACACACAAATGTTTGAAGTGTTACTCATACATCAAACAGTAAGGTGTACGAGTAAATTGTGTGGATGAAGTCTGACTCATCTGAGTGGTCCGAGGAAAAAAACAAGCGAACTTGACCTAAGTCCTAATATTACCTATTACCTAATAACCTACTAAACTACAGTCTCCCACGAACCTAACGTACATGCTTCAGCTTACAACCTACAACCTACAACTCGGAGTTCATCTACACATATAACTAAAGTACCCAATGTACTATCTATGGTTACCTGACATCTGTGGTTCTGACTATCTGTGGTTACTTGTTATCTGTTACTTGTACTGGAATGGCAAGCCTTGCAATTTTCCCAGACCTTTGATCACAAAGTCATGCTGTTTTTAGGAGACTTGGTTGGGTGGCTGTCCTAGAAGATGGTTTGGCGGACAAGCAGGTTGACGAAGCACTTGTGTGTAGCTGCCACTTCAACCCTCAAGATCTTTTGCTTGGAGAAAGGGCTAGAACGTCACCACATGCCGTACCGTCAATAGCAGTCGTGGAAGGTGGGTTTGGCATTTCCTTTGTAATTGAACTGGTTTTTAGCACAACTTGTAAAAGTGGCACGAACATTGTTACATTGAACACTTGATGTGATGTAGAACCTGATAGCTGATGTTGAGTCTTGCAAATTGTATGAACAGCAGCTGGTGCATTGAGCCTGACAAGTGACGTTGGCACCCTAGTAGTCTCGTGTTTGAGTGTGGTCACCTAAAAAACTTGTGTGTAACCAACCATAAAGTTTTTAAATATAATTTTGGGATAATGATGTGGTGTGTTTTGGTCATATGGCTTGGATGGTGACTAACACTAATTAAGGAATGCTTCTTCACGACAATCTCCAGTCTCCTGAAGCACCATCATCTATATTTTCTTCCCAGGGATTCATCCCTGAATCACAATCATTACCTAGGCCAGATAACTTTGCTGGGCCACATGGTCAAAACAGTTGCAGCTACAGGGTAGGTATACCAGCTGTACATGTATTTGACAGACTAAACATTCTTTCTGTACATCTGGACAGGTAAACTTGATAGGCGGCGCGCGCCCATCGGCACCGGCGGCCGGCGCGCGACCATCCCATCGGCACCGGCGGCGGGCGCGCGCCCATCGGCACCGGCGGCCGGTGCGCGCCCATCCCATCGGCACCGGCGGCCGGCGCGCGACCATCCCATCGGCACCGGCGGCGAGCGCGCGCCCATCCCATCGGCACCGGCGGCCAGCGCGCGCCCATCGGGCACCGTCGGCCGGCGCGCGTCCATCGGCACCGGCGGCCAGCGCGCCCATCCCATCAGCACCGGCGGCGGGCGCGCGCCCATCGGCACCGGCGGCCGGCGCGCGACCATCCCATCGGCACCGGCGGCGAGCGCGCGCCCATCCCATCGGCACCGGCGGCGGGCGCGCGCACATCGGGCACCGTCGGCGCGCGCGCGTCCATCGGCACCGGCGGCCAGCGCGCCCATCCCATCGGCACCGGCGGCGCGCGCGCCCATCGGCACCGGCGGCCGGTGCGTGCCCATCCCATCGGCACCGGCGGCGGGCGCGCACATCGGCACCGGCGGCCAGCGCGTGCCCATCGGGCACCGGCGGCGGGCGCGCGTCCATCGGCAGCGGCGGCCGGCGCGCGCCCATTGCAGAGAGAGGTGATGTGATTGACCCTGTTGGCCCCCCCCCCTCCCCCACCCTCTGACCCGCCCGCGCGCCCCGACAGGTCGTCGTGTAGCGCGGCGCTCCGCCAGCTGCTGTGCTGAGGTTGGCGGCGCTCAGCAGCTACCAGCTGATGCAGCGCGCCGTGCTCGCTTGCCGCGGCGCAGTGTTTATAGCGCGTGCGCCGGGCGCTGACGGCAGTCGTCTGGCAGCGACAGCTCTGCCGGTGACGGCACACGCTGCTGCTGCAGAAACTGGACAAGGGCCTGCTTGGGCTCCTGGTCCTGGATCGGTACGCCGGCTCAGTCACCTGATGACGGCGGCGCACAGCGTGACCTACCCGCCCTACAGCCGGCCCAGCAGGGTGAGTAGTGAACTGAGTACTGAGTAGCGCTCAGAGTTAGCTTGAAGTTATTTAACATGATGCACTGTTCTTCATGAGTCGTCCCCATCGCTGCTTGTGACTTGCAAGTTCCTTCTTTTTCGGCAGTGCGTCCCAGCAGCGATTTTCACCTCTGAGAAGTATAGTTGCCGTACTAGTGAAAAAGTGTATATCTTTGAAATAAACATTCCGTTTCATCTGCCCACTACCACTAACGCCCCTCTGCCCTCTCCTGCAGCGGACGGGGAGACCCCCCTGACCGCTCCTTCCCCCTGTTCTGCTGCAGGCGGGGAGGCCCGCCCGGGCCCAGTGCCGCACGGAGAGGCGGTGGCGCTGGAGGCCAACACCCCGGCTCGCGACCTGTAGCTGACGGTGCTGGAGCCGCGAGTCACCGTGTTGGCTGGCCATGGAGACTTGGAAAAGGTGGGTCTCCGCGCAGCGGAGGAAGGGGCGGCGGCTGACAGTGGTGGCCGCCAACGGGGAGCTGGGCGGCGTGGGTCCATGCATAGCGGGGATGTTCGAAAGGACAGCATCAGCTGCATTGTTTGAAGAGCTGCTGCAGTTGGGCGTTGAGATATGATCGCAGACTTGCAAGGAGATGGGCTCCTGAGATGCGTGCTTTTTTTTGCTCCGATGATCCGGCTGATCGCTGTTCTATGAGGTCGTATTACCCGCCCGCGGTCACCAGGCCGGGGAGGTATATACGTCTACAGCAGCTGTGTTATTTGTCTGTCCCGGTTGTATCACCCAGTCTTCCCCCGTCCTCAGGCCGGTGAGGTGCGTCTCCAGCTGCGCTGTCAGCACGGCCGGCCCGTGCTGGCCGCGCCCCAGGCGGCCGACGCGCCGGCTCCCGGCGGCGGCGGCGAGCGGGCGGTACGGGCGCTGCTGCAGCTGCCGACAGCTGCCGCCGCCGCGGACAGCTGCCCGCTGCTGGTGGTCGTCTCCGAGCCGGCCCTGCTCTGCTGGCAGCCGGCACTGCTGCTCTGGCTGTCCCTGGCCACTCAGCTGGCCAGCAGCTGAGTGGCCCGGCGCCGCCGCCACTACCCCAGCCGCCCGAGCCGCCGCCGCCCGCCGCCATGGATGTGCCCCGGCCGCAAGGACACTCGGGTACCTCGCGATCGGCACGGAGCCACACCACGGAGAGGAACCTACCCGCAGTGTCACCCAACACCTCCGCTGCGGCGGCCGTCTCCCCCACTCCGCCGGCGCCGCCCGCCGCTCCGACTTTGGCCTGGCTGCCGGCCCTGGAGCGTCTGGAGGTGCGCCTTCAGATCAGCGCGGTCACCGTCACCGTTCCGGCCGGTCCAGAGAGCGGCGGCGGGGCGGCCGGGGACGCGGAGCGGACGGCGGACCCGCTCCCGGCCGCGGCCGGCCACCACCCGGCGCCGGTACCGGGCCGGGTCCGCAGCAGCAGCGACTCGGGCCACCGGTACTGCCTGCACGGACAGCTGGTCTCTGTGCTGCCGTCAGTCCGACTGGACAGCGCTGCGCTCAAATCGGCCGCCCTGCCGACAGTGCCGGAGGTGCCCGTCCGACTCACCAGACCTTCAGCGGCCGCAGGTCAGTCGCGGCCGCCGCACGGCCAGCTCATACCGGCCACTGAGGAGGGCTTTTCCATAAAACTCTCAGTGCTAGTGATTTTGGCATTGGCATGGGGGCGGGTATTGGTACTCACTACTCACCCTGCTGGGGCCGGCTGTAGGGCGGGTAGGTCACGCTGTGCGCCGCCGTCAACAGGTGACTGAGCCGGTGTACCGATCCAGGACCTCAATTATGATTATAAGTAAAACGGGATGTAGGGATGAAGTCAGCTTGTGCTCAAGACTGACGTCATGACAATCGACACGTGAATATAACGGGCATGTTTGCTCCTTGCTGTCGTGCGGGCGTTCGAATCTCTCCCAGTTTGTTGGCCCGTGTCTCTCTCCCGTCCCCCGGGTCTCTCCGCCGGCTGACTCCGCTCTGTCTGTTCCAGCCGGCTCCCAGCTGCGCTCGCCGAGCCAGACGCAGCAGGTGATGTCGCCGTCGGTCGTGGTGCGCGACTGTGCGTCCATCCCGTGTCCAACGCCCCCCCCCACACCGCGCGCTGCTGCCGGGCCCGCCGTCGTAGTTTTATGGCCTTGCGCCGTCAGTCGCCAGCTGGTGGTGGCGACCCGTGATCGCTCGCGTACGTTCGCCGGCGCGCCCATTGCAGAGAAGGGGTTCGCGCATGCCCATTGTAGAGGGGCGCGCCCCTTGCGGAGGCGGTACGCGCTATGCTGTAGACAGTAATGCTTGTTGGGTAGCCCCTTTGCGCATTGTTTGTTCATGGATGTAAATACAAGTTACATGACTGATGAGTGTAATGCTTACATTTTTGAACTAAGAAATGCCACAGGGCAGGTTACCTTGGTGAGTTTCTGATATCAACATACTGAACATAAGAGCAGAATAATTATCCATAGAGCGTTAAGGATTTTAGCCACCGAATTCACCAGTCAGTAATTGCACATGGTGGCACCATGAGCATGAGTACCTCGCCTTGTCCGATCCTTTTCACAACTAGCAAGTAGAATGTGGGAAAAGGCAGGGAACTTCAAAGCATGCGCATATGTAGATAGCTGATGATTCTCTCTGTTCAAGCACGATCTGGCACTCTGCAGCCTGTTCTGTTCCACATGAGTTGCCGGGACACATCACACATGAATTTCTGCATGCTTCAAACAGAAATGCCTTAATTTTCCTTAAAATATATTCATTTTTCACACAAAGACAACCAAAATGTACATGCAGGTGGGTACTGTGGCAAGAAATTACATACAAATGTATTTTGCCATGTAGGTACCCTCCTTTCACATCACAATCATCAATCAAATTCA